>NC_056437.1:35516950-35841950 GCF_018296145.1 Oncorhynchus tshawytscha | reverse complement strand
ATACATACATTTGGTGTGTACTTTTCTCCCTTTTTCTCCCCAATTTTGTGAAATTCAATTGGTAGTTATGTACGTACGGACTCGGGAGAGGCGATGGTTGAGAGCCATGCGTCCTCTGAAACACCACCCTACCAGGCTGCACTGCTTCTTGACACACTGCTTGCTTAACCTGGAAGTCAGCTGCAACAATATGTTGGAGTGAACACTGTACAACTGGCGACTGATGTCAGCGTGCGTGCTCCCGGCCCGCCACAAGGAGTCGCTAGAGTGCAATGGGACAAGGGCATCCCGGCTGGCCAAACCCTCCCCTAACCCGGAAGACGCTGGGCCAATTGTGCAGACCATGATTTTGGGGATTTTTCACAAATTGTAATCCATAAAAGGTCCTTTTTGAAGGAAGGCTTGCTGACATATATTTGACATTTGTATCTTAATGCAACCGCTGTGTAAGATTTCAAAAAAGCTTTACCGAAAAAGCACACCATGCAATAATCTGAGTACAGCGCACAGACAACAAAACAAGCCATACAGATATCCGCCATGTTGTGGAGTCAACAGAAGTCAGAAATGGCATTATAAATATTCACTTACCTTTTGATCTACATCAGAATGCACTCCCAGGAATCCCAGTTCCACAATAAATGTTTGATTTGTTCGATAAAGTCGATAATTTATGTCCAAATACCTCCATTTTGTTTGCGCATTTATTACACAATCCAAACTCACGAGGCGCGGGCAAGTCCAGGGAAAAGTTCAGATGAAAAGTCATATTACAGTTCGTAGAAACATGTCAAACGAAGTATAGAATCAATCTTTAGGATGGTTATATCATAAATCTTCAATAATGTTTCAACCGGAGAATTCCTTTGTCTGTAGAAATGCAATGGAATGCAGGTCGCTCTCACGTGAGCGCGTGTGATCAGCTCATGGCACTCTGCCAGACCTCTGACTCAATCAGCTCTCATTCCCCCCTCCTTCACAGTAGAAGCCTCAAACAACGTTCTAAAGACTGTTGACATCTAGTGGAAGCTGTAGGAAGTGCAATATGACCCCATAGACACTGTATATTCATTCGATAGGCAATGACTTGAAAATCTACAAACCTAAGATTTCCACCTCCTGGTTGGATTTTTTTCTCAGGTTTTTGCCTGCCATATGAGTTCTGTTATACTCAGACATCATTCAATCAGTTTTAGAAACTTCAGAGTGCTTTCTATTAGAGGTCGATCGATTATGATTTTAAATACCGATTATTGGAGGACCAAAAAAGCCGATACCGATTTAATCGGTTGATTCAAAAATAATAATATATATATATATTTAAAATGTATTTGTCATAATGACAATTACAACAATGCTGAATTAACACTTATTTGAACTTAATATATACATCAATAAAATCTATTTAGCCTCAAGTAAATAATGAAACTTGTTCAATTTGGTTTAAATAATGCAAAAACAAAGTGTTGGAGAAGAAAGTAAAAGTGCAATATATGCCATGCTAAAATTTCAGTTCCTTACTCAGAACATGAGAACATATGAAAGCTGGTGGTTCCTTTTAACACGAGTCTTCAATATTCCCAGGTAAGAAGTTTTAGGTTGTAGTTATTATAGGAATTATAGGACTATTTCCCTCTATACCATTTTGTATTTCATTAACCTTTGACTATTGGATGTTCTTCTAGGCACTTTAGTATTGCCAGTGTAACAGTATAGCTTCCGACCCTCTCCTCGCTCCTCCCTGGGCTCGAACCAGCAACACAACGACAACAGCCACCACATCGAAGCAGCATTACCCATGCAGAGCAAGGGAAACAACCACCCCAAGGCTCAGAGCGGGTGAAGTTTGAAACGCTATTAGCGCGCTAACTAGCCAGCCATTTCACTTCAGTCACACCAGCCTCATCTCGGGAGTTGATAGATTTGAAGTCATAAACGGCGCAATGCTTGACGCACAACGAAGAGCTGCTGGCAAAACGCACAAAAGTGCTGTTTGAATGAAGTTTTACGCGCCTGCTTCTGCCTACCACCGCTCAGTCAGATACTTAGATACTTGTATGCTCAGTCAGATTATATGCAACACAGGACATGCTAGATAATATCTAGTAATATCATCAACCATGTTTAGTTAACTAGTGATTATGATTGATTGTTTTTTATGAGAAGTTTAATGCTTGCTAGCAACTTACCTTGGCTTACTGCATTCGCGTAACAGGCAGTCTCCTTGTGGAGTGCAACGAGAGAGAGGCAGGTCGTTATTGCGTTGGACTAGTTAACTGTAAGGTTGCAAGATTGGATCCCCCGAGCTGACGAGGTGAAAATCTGTCTTTCTGGCCCTGAACGAGGCAGTAACCCACCGTTTCTAGGCCGTCATTGAAAATAAGAATGTGTTCTTAACTGACTTGCCTAGTTAAATAAAGATTAAATAAAGGTGTAAAAAAAAAAAAACGGCAAATCGGTGCTCAATACCGATTTCCGATTGTTATGAAAACTTGAAATCGGCCTTAATTAATCAGACATTCTGATTAATCGGTCGACCTCTACTTTCTATCCAAATCTACTAATAATATGCATATATTAGCAACTGGGCCTGAGTAGCAGGCAGTTTACTCGGGGCACCTTATTCATCCAAGCTACTCAATACTGCCCCCCCCCCAGTCCCAAAGAAGTTAAAGCATAATTAAGAAATATTGATTCCACCCTCTTTACCCATTTGGAACCATTCTTGATGTTTTTCATGAGCTTAGTGGACCACCTCCACAACACCTCCCTGCGAGTCTGTGTGTCTTAATGCATTTAAGTATGTGACTTGTCTTCAGGAGTATGGCGGCCACAACTCCTCCAACCCCTATTCTGACTTTCAACAGACTAGAGCAGAGTGAGAAAGAGACCAAGAGGGCCTGTGGAAGGACTGGCTGTGGCAGCTGCCCCATTCTGGCTGTGCTACTCTGTAGACACAGCCCAGCAAGGGCATGCATAATGACTCCTGCTTGGGAGCCTTGCTAGGATGAAAGGACCTGAGCCTCCCCCTTGCCAGGGGGGTCTGTGTGCCTCACTGTAGGCCCCTGCCTATGGAATATAAGCTACTAGACTTGGAACAACTTCTCTCCCTCCAGTCACTGTCCTCTGGGCTGAGCTGGACTGACCTCACTTTGGGCTAAAAGTTCAATGTGCCACACACTGAGAGAGTACTGTAGCTGAAGGTCTTGTTAACTTCAGGAAGAGAGTGCAGTGCGCATACTTTGTTGGCAGGGTTTATATCGTGTTAACTACCAGGGAGGTGATCTGCAGAGTGCAGACTTCCCTGGCCGGTTTCTTTGTCCATGAACCTGGGGAGGGGAAGCAGCTGATTTGTATCTCAGTAGGGCATGGCTGGACTGCGTATGATCCGGCTTCAGGTTTGAAAGCAGGGCTCACCCAGCAGGTGTAATGGAAACAGAAAAACAAGTATTGAACAACTGTCCTCTGATTCTCTACCTCATTGTGAATGCATGGACAGTTCTTTTTATCAGGCTTCTGGTAATAAGTTATCTTCCAAAAAAAGACAATCCAATAACACTTTTCCTCTCAGCCCCAGGGATCTGGCTGAGCAACTCTATTCATTTACTAATCCATGCATCCCAGTAAGGGTTTTAATTAGGGTTGGGTAATAGGGATGCACAATATATTGGTGAACATATCGGAATTGTACGATATTAGCTAAAAATGCCAACGTCGGTATCGGCCGATGTCCAGTTTAACTCTCCGATGTGCAAAACCGATGTCAAAGCTGACATGCATACCTCCAGTTGAAGTTGGAAGTTTACATACATTTAAACTCAGTTTTTCACAATTCCTGACATTTAATCCTATTAAACATTCCCTGATTTAGGTCAGTGAGGATCACTACTTTTATTTTAAGAAAGTGAAATGTCAGAATAATAGTAGAGGGAATGATTTATTTCAGATTTTATTTTTCATCTCATTCCCAGAAGTTTACATACAATCAATTAGTATTTGGTAGCGTTGCCTTTAAATGGTTTAATTTGTGTCAAATGTTTCGGGTAGCCTTCCACAAGCTTCCCACAATACGTTGGGTGAATTTTGGCCCATTCCTCCTGATAGAGCTGATGTAACTGAGTCAGGTTTGTAGGCCTCCTTGCTCGCACACGCTTTTTCAGTTCTGCCCACCAATGTTCTAAAGGATTGAGGTCAGGGCTTTGTGATGGCCACTCCAAAACCTTGGCTTTGTTGTCCTTAAGCCATTTTGCCACAATTTTGGAAGTATGCTTGGGGTCATTGTCCATTTGGATGACCCATTTGCGACCAAGCTTTAACTTGCTGACTGATGTCTGGAGATGTTGCTTCAATATATCCAAATACTTTTCCTTCCTCATGATGCCATCTATTTTGTGAAGTGCACCAGTCCCTCCTGCAGCAAAGCACCCCCACAACATGATTCTGCCACCGCTGTGCTTCACAGTTGGGATGGTGTACTTCGGCTTGCAATCCTCCCCCTTTTTCCTCCAAACATAATGATAGTCATTATGACCAAACAGTTCTATTTTTGTTTCATCAGACCAGAGGACAATTTTGCAAGAAGTACAATCTTTGTCCCCATGTGCAGTTGGAAACCGTAGTCTGGCTTTTTTATGGCGGTTTTTGAGCAGTGGCTTCTTCCTTGCTGAGCGGCCTTTCAGGTTATGTTGATATAGGACTCGTTTTACTGTGGATATAGATTATTTTGTATCTGTTTCCTCCAGCATCGTCACAAAGTCCTTTGCTGTTCTGGGATTGATTTGCACTTTTCGCACCAAAGTATGTTTATCTCTAGGAGACAGAACGTGTCTCCTTCCTGGGCGGTATGAGGGCTACTATTGTTTGTATAGATGAATGTAGTTCATTCAGCCATTTGGAAATTGCTCACAAGGATGTACCAGACTTGTGGAGGTCTGAGGTCTTGGCTGATTTTCCCATGATGTCATTCAAAGAGGCACTGATTTTGAAGGTAGGCCTTGAAATAGTTTGTTAACAAGACATTTGTGGAGTGGTTGAAAAATGATTTTTAACGACTCCAACCTAAGTGTATGTAAACCTCTGACTTCAAACGTATATAACGTAGGTACATGATGTAATGACGCCACGTAAAAAAAAACGTTCTGTGCAACACAGACACATTCCTCAGGAGTTCTCTACTTTCCTTAGATGTATACCCCTTTAGCTAAACTCAAGGCTTCGTCCTCATCCTTCTGGGTCGTATGTTTGTTTGGACATCGATAGGAAAGCCAGTAATGCCAGTCCCATGCCATGCATCACATTATCTGATAGAGTAACCACAAGAAGCAGGATACCCAGAGTAGACACAGAGCTAAAGTGTGTGCGTCTGCATTGGCATGTGTGTATTAGGCTAGACTGTGTCGCACATCCAAAATCTGGAACTCTGAAATATTTGACTTGTATAATGAGAACTCAAGCAGAGGAGGATGTAACATCAATCCCAGCCCTCCTCAATGCCATAGATAATCTGGTGTTTGTGAGATTAACGATGGACCAGAGCTGGATGGAAATGAGTTTAGAGAGTGATCGTGATTCAGAGAGGGCTCTCCATAATCTTCAAATCCCTCCATTTACAGACCTGGCTGAGGTCACTGGGACCAGCTTTCTGGCACTCATCCAGAGAGCAGCCTCTGGCGTCCAGCCGTACCGTGTCATGCCACGAAGCCTTTCTATCCGTCTGTCTGACTGACCGGCCATTTGTTTTGCTAGTTATTTCAGCCCTCAAATGTTACTTGCTTTTTGCAAGTTATAGGCCATTGCTGCTGCTGCCTTACCATTTTCTCATTAATGACAGGGTGCAGTCGAGACACACACTTTCATATACACTTTTCCGCCCTTTCACACAGACAATTTACTAGGTACAGCCATCAGATCAGCAGACCTGATTTAGAGTACATTAAAGTTAATGATCACTCATTCGGTTAAAAAAGGATAATATTTTTTCACCTCTGCCAAATTTGTACTTGATTGCAGATGCTTTGTGGGCCGTCACTTAAAGACTGGGTGCATCCGCGAGACAAAACAAGAGATGCGTCTAAGCGTTGCACTATTAGTGTGTTTGTGTTGTGCCCTGAATACCGATGGAGCGGAAAAGAGCCGCTGGTGAAATTAGTTTCAGCCAGTGTGGAGCCATCTGATGGTGTTGATTATGAAGGTAGTGGGCATCACTCTGATCAGCGGTGGAAAGGATGTTTGTACAGTAAGTCTGGGCCATAGCACGGATGGTAGTATGACAAATGTGTCTGTGAAAAAAGATCTGATTTAATGTTGGGTTAATGTAATTGTCGGTTTAATTTCCCTGACATTAGTATTTAGTGGTTACAACAGCTTTTCTGGATATGAATATGCCTTTGCTGGCATGTTTGTTTCCTTCTTGTAAATCCATAGTGGATCTCTATTTTGTTCAGCTCACACTGAGTAAAGGCGTCATCATGCTTCGGTTCGGCTGGCGCCTAGCCGAACCAAACGAGTGTGCTTGATCGAGCTGGGACATATGGACAAAAATGTATGTTGTGATGATAAATTGCCTGAATTCATTTTTATATTTTTTATCCTTTTAAACTGCTAATCGTTTGTTAAACTTCTTGATGCACCCACCCCGTTACGGGATCATTTTCATCAATCCGCTGAATTGCAGAGCGCCAAATTAAATTATTAAAAATATTTAATTTTCATGAAATCACAAGTGCAATATAGCAAAACACAGCTTAGCTTGTTGTTAATCCACCTGTCGTGTCAGATTTCAAAAAAGCTTTACTGCGTTTATGTAAGGACATCTCTTTCAGTAGACAAAACATTACAAACAGCTAGCAGCCAAGTAGATTGGTCACGAAAGTCAGAAAAGCAATAAAATGAATCTCTTACCTTTTGATCTTCGGATGTTTGCACTCACAAGACTTCCAGTTACACAATAAATGTTCCTTTTGTTCCATAAAGATTATTTTTATATTCAAAATCCCTCTATTTGGTTGGCGCGTTATGTTCAGAAATCCACAGGCTCGAGCGGTCATGACTGGGCAGACGAAAATTCCAAATAGTATCCGTAAAGTTCGTAGAAAAATGTCAAACGTTTTTTATAATCAATCCTCGGGTTGTTTTTATAATATATTATCGATAATATTTCAACCGGGACTGTAGCTTCTTCAATAGGAGAGAGAGAGAGAAAATGTCTGCTCCAAGCTGTTGTGCATGCAAAACGCTACTGGCACCCAGCCATCCAATGACGCGATGTGATCTTTCTCACTCATTTTTTCAAAATACAAGCCTGAAACTATGTCTAAAGACTGTTCACACCATGGGGAATCTGGTTGATATCCCTTTAAATGGAGCGAAGGCAGGCTATGGCAGGCTATGGAACCGAGAGATTTCAGGAAAAACAGCACTTCAGGGTTGGATTTCCCTCTGGTTTTTGCCTGCAATATATCAGTTCTGTTATACTCACAGACAATATTTTGACAGTTTTGGAAACTTTAGAGTTTTCTATCCTAATCTGACAATTATATGCATATTCTAGATTCTGGGCCTGAGAAATAGGCAGTTTCATTTGGGTATGTTTTTCTTACAAACATCAAAATTCTGCCCCCTACACTCAACAGGTTAATGGGACAATTGATGGCTACAACCATCAGCCATATTTGCAAACTTATTTCATTTTAAATGTCACATTTCTCTAGTATAGGCAATTTATCGTAATGAACAATATCAGCAAAATGCCTGCTATAAGTGATCGGTATGGTTGGTGTCAAGCATTTTCGGCTTATCGTCCCAGCTCTAGTGCTTGCATACTCCCTTAAAAGACAGTTTGAAAAACAAGAAAAAAGCAGCAATAGCACTTTGTCCATTTTGAGATGCCATAACCAGTCTCGATAGAGTCAGAATTAATCTAAGGTAACTCAAATCTGTCATTCATTTTTACATTTCTTGCCGAGGAGGTCTTAGTCACGCAATTGTGCATATAATTAAGATGTTTGGTGCAGTATTTCTCAAGTTATATGAAAATGATTAGTCTCTCGTTGAATGACAGTTATTTGAAGAATCCCTACTGTTGACCAATCATCGACAAAGGGGCGGGGACTTGGGCTACTAACTTAACTTTGCCTGAGGAAAAAATGTGTGCATGAAGAGCCGAAACAAAAAATGTCACAAAAAGGGAAGCGGAAGCATGTGTAAGCGGTGTGAAATGGCTAGCTAGGTAGCAGGGTGTGCGCTAATAGTGTTTCAATCATTGACGTCACTCGCTCTGAGACCTTGAAGTAGTTGTTCCCCTTGCTCTGCAAGGGCTGCGGCTTTTGTGGAGAGATAGGTATCGATGCTTTGGGGGTGATTGTTGTCTGTGTACAGAGGGTCCCTGGTTAGAGTCCAGGTTAGGGCGAGGAGAGGGACAGAAGCTATACTGTTATACATGCGGATGCCTTAAGATGGAATAGGAGGTAGGGCTGGGAATTGCCAGGGACCTCATGATACGATACTTCGGTGCCGATACAATATGTATTGCGATTCTAATGATTCTAATGATTCTATGTATTGCATTTCGATATTGTGATTTGATGTTCCCAACATATTGCTCACTAGGTCTGCTGCAGAGAGATGAGTTTTGATCAGTCATGGAAATAAAAGTGCTGATAACATGTTAGCTCGCTATTTAAAAAGACTGAACAAGCTATGGAATGAAAAAGTACTGGAGTTTTGGCACAGCTACATCCAACTTGTATTTTATTTTTCACAAGTTGATACTTGGAGTCAAAGTATCGACTATAATAATGTCATCAAAAAATATTGCATATTCAACTATCGATTCCTCTCCCACATCACTAATAAAAGATCTAACCATTCTCTCTTTCTGTATATTGGCTTCAATCTTATCGCTCCTTTCAGATTTCAGCTTTCTGTTTTTCCCTTTCCCCTCTCTTTCTTGCCCTATTCTTCTGTCTACCCCCCACACACACTCTTTCTCTCTCTCTCTCCTTCAATCTTATTGCTCCTTTCAGCTCTCTGTTATTCCCTATCCCCTCTCTCGCCCTATTCATCTGTCTACCCCCCCCGCTCGCTCTCTCTTCTCATTTCTCTTCTGTCACTAGAAACACCGACACACGCAGCAAAAAGTTTTCCGAAGCTCCTTGTCTTGTTTCCCAAGGTCTTGTTAGAGCAGCAAAGCCCCAGCGGAATATCATAGCTCCGTGTGTTGAAATTTTAATCAAAAGGAAATGGGGCGGCACAATCTTGCTTCCTCTTAGCAGGATCTGCACAGATGGACTCGTCGGTCCTCGTCAGAGCAGAGGGGAAAGACTCTCACCGTGACATTTTGAGAGCGGCTCTCTTGAACTGAGGCTTGATCTCGGCGCCTGGCTCAGTACAGGAAGTGTGGCAGTGAGTCTAAGCTGGTGAATAATAAGGTTACCTGTCTGTCAGAGATGATTTTCTCAGCTTGCTTTGTGTCTGTAAGGATAAAGTAAATCTCAACATACAGCAGCAGAAGGATCATCAGATGCACAGTGCGAAAGTCAGAGCTTTTCAAAAGAGGATGACTGAGCGTTTTTAATTGGTTTTTGTGCCAATTAACATGTGTCTGTTCTGCATGTATTGTAGGCATACTGTTTTCAACCTGCTTATTTAGCAAAGCAATCTGATATACAATGTCTCTGACAGGGATAAAAGCAATATATCGTAATGTAGACCTAACCCTGTATCATTAGGCTGAGTATACAAAACGTTAGGATCGCCCAGGGCTTTTGTGGTGACCGTATTACCGCCACACCGACGGTCACGAGTCATGAAGGCAGTCAAATTCCACGTGACCGCTTAGTCATGGTAATTATGCTTTTCCAAGCTCTGATGCTGCTGATGGTCATAAGTCACCTACCAAACTTGTGAACTGCCTGGTACTCCATCCATTTTGGATGGATGTCTTTTGAGTGGTGGACCATTCTTGATACACACAGGAAACTGTTGAGGGTGAAAAACCCAGCAGCGTTGCAGTTCTTGACACACTCAAACCGGTGCGTCTGGCCCCTACTACCATACCCTGTTCAAAGGCACTTGAGTCTTTTTTGTTTTTCCCATTCCCACTCTGAATGGCACACACACAATCCATGTCTCAATGCTTAAAAATCTGTCTTTGACTAAGCTGTTTGGTGCAGTATTTCTCAAGTACATTTTTTAAAAAGTACATGATTAGTCTCTTGTTGAGTGACGCACTTAATTGAAGAATCCCTACTGTTGACCAATCACCGACAAAGGGGCGTAGACTTCGGCTGCTAACTTAACCTTGCCTTGAGAAAAAAATGTTGTGTGCATGATAGAGATGAAACGGTTTGAACATTTCATATCACCATTATAGTGTCCAAAATTATCACAGTTATCAATATTATCGCGGTATTGTTAAAATGTGATGGAAATGTTCAAAAAGTACATAGACACACACACACACACACACACACACACACACTGAAATCATTTCACCAAGTTTTATATTGAAAACCAACAAACAACAAATTAATTTGGTCCTCTTAGAATGCTGAAAAATCTCCAGAGCGCTGTCACTGCCTTCCGCCATGTTTTCACACAAATCATAACCCACATTGCATGCTGCCCCTGCTTCAGACTGTTGCTAACTTTGGTTGATGCTGGACAGTATTTCCCATGAGTTTTTCAACCCGTAAAAATCAAACACGGTTTTAATGATAATTTGAAAAGGTAATACTAACCATCGAGAATTTTACCATGGTTTATCGTGAAACCGGTAACCGTTTCATCCCTAGTGCACGAATAGCCGAAACAAAATGTCATAATATATGCACAAAATGTTTTGCATGGGAAGCATGCGGACGCCTTAAGATGGTATAGGCGGTAGGGCTGGGAATTGCCTGGAACCTCATGATACGATAATATCATGATACCTAGGTTGCCGATACAGTATTGCAATTCTCACGATTATATTTGATATTGTGATTTGATGTCCCCAACATATTGGTCACTTATATGTATGCTGCAGAGATGAAAGCTTATGAGAAAATGAGTTTTGATCAGTCATGAAAATTAAAGTGCTGATAACATGTTAGCTCACAATTGAAAAAGATGAAGGGGAAAAAAAGGTTTTATAAATAATTTTATACATTTTACAAGTTAATACTTGGAGTCAAAGTATCAATATAATGTTTCTTTATCCTGTCTCGTCCTCTTCATCTACACTGATTTGAAGTGGATTTAAGGGATCATAGCTTTCACCTGTTCAGTCTCATGGAAAGAGGTCTTCCTAATGTTTTGTACACTCGGTGTAATTGGCTGTGCAGTGAAATCATGTCATGATGGATTGCATAAATGCAATATACATTTATACAATGCTTTTCAATAGGTCTCAAAGTGCTTTACATTGTAGTCTGGGCGTAACTCAACCATCTACCACCAATGTAAAGCACCCACCTTTTAATAAACTTGTTTTGTATTCATGAATTAAGGCTTACTTTTCTCAGTGTCTCTACCTATTAGCAGCTCTGGTTGAGTGTTTACAGGCCACTCAATGCGTTTGAGTGTAGGCATTGAAACCAGAACCTCCCTCTCATGCCTCTCTCTGTCCAGGTTACTGAAGAAAAGGAATCTTAACAGTTACGTTTCCTTGCATGTAGGCTAGAGCCTGGGGGGACATGGAGTAGCTGGAGAGATAATGGCCTCCAGACCACGTACAGTACCTGTTGGAAAGTGGGCCGTGTTGTGTTTTGGTGACCTCTGGCCAGTGTGCATTGTTATCAGTACTGTGTACTTAGGCCCCTCAGCTGTTTGACAAATAGATTAGTACGTAATAAACAGGGACCTGACCAGAACTACTATTCACTATACTATAGCCTATCTACTATCTCTCTCTCACACACACGCGCGCAACTGTTTAAGCTTTTACATAAGCCTTTGATGTATCATCTGTTTGAGAGAAAGGGCTAGCCTAATTGCCTACATACATTGCAAGTGCCTGTTATACTGTTGGAGGTTGAGTGACCTGGAGGGCTCTCTGGATCAGTTGCCCTCACCTACCAGGAAGTTGTATTTGTGAGTTGGGTTGTTTGTTTCTCGTCTCAGTGATATTGTTTAGCAGCCTGATTTTAATAATTAATTGTATTCCATGCAATTAGACTTGCCATTTGAATTAACAATGTTCTACTCATTGCGTCCTCCCATTGAGGTAATTATTTCCCTATTGTGTTGTGAACCAAATTTGGGACATCTGAACTCTGAAAGGATAGATTTTAGAGCATGAAAGATGAAGTGGTAATGGCTAAATCACTGCATTTGCATTTTTCAAAGTGTTAGAAAAGTGTGTGTGCGCAAGCCTTTGGATTGATATTCTCTGAGGTGTCAAGTGTGAAATGAAACATTGAATTTCCATTGTTTAAACTTTGTAGCACTCAAACCTCTCACTGCTCTCTCACCTCACGCTATTGAGTGTCTGAGCCGTTTGTGCGCGTGCGTGATCAAGACCTCCCTTACACCATCCCAGCCTGTCAACAGAACAGGCACCATACACAGCTAGGATAATGTGTTAAACATAAATTAATTTCTTAATAATTGTCTTCATTCCTTCCCCTTTTCCACTTCTGCTGTCTTAAGAACAGCCTCTGCGAAACGGTGACCAGCGTAGCAGCAAATTAGGGGCACTTGAAGGAGTTTACGTTGCTTTTAATTATAACTGATGGCATTTTTGCTCAAATCGACTGTAAGGAGAATGGGGTTCATTTAAATCAATCAATCAAGCATGGGCATCTGTGTTTGAGTCTTAAAAAAACAAAAACATAATGACTAGTGATGGGGCGGTGGATAAAGTAGAGTATTGCAATATTATTTTTTACAATATTATATAGATTCTGAGACTCCCGAGTATCGAGTTGTTAGGTACATAATGTTTACGAAAATTGCTCTAAAACATTTTTGTCCTATAGCTTGTTCTCCATCTTGTATTTAAATGTTGAGCCAACATGTTTTCAGCACTTATTTCCATGACTGATTAACACTCGTTTTTTCATGGCTCTCTCTGACATATACAGTACATTGGGAAAGTATTCAGACCCCTTCACTTTTTCTACATTTTGTTATATCGTGCATCCCTAGCTGTAACATATCGGTGAACATATTGGAATCGGCTGATATTAGCTAAGAATGGCAACATCGGTATCGGCCCGATGTCTGTCTAGTTTAACACACATGTTAAAAACGGATGTCAAAGCTACCGTGCTCACCTATACAATTTAGGTACATGACGTAATGACGCCACGTAAAATGTTATACATGCAACACAGCATTCCTGACCTAGCCCACACAATGTCTGCTGTGTGGATCAAGCAGTCAACAAGTCAAGCAGTCATTTGAAAGAGTAAGAACATTTCAGCGAGACAACTCAAAGCCAAAATCCATTAACGCCAAGGTAATAGAGTTCATTGCCCTTGAAAAGCAACCGTTCTCTGTCGTGGGTGATGTTGGCTTTCGCCGACTGGTCGAGCACCGGTACACACTACCAAGTGCGCTTTTTTTCAGATGTTGCCCTACCAGAGTTGCACAGTAATAGCGTCACTGCTATTAGCTTCACGACATACATACTATGGAACGCCGTTTGGGTCTTTGTGTGTCAAAAAAGATACAGTAGCACTGTCAAAGCTGTACAAAAAAGTCTGCAAACACCAGCCACATGATGTGTTTACAATACCGCGTTGGTAATAAAGCATCATTTGTTCAACCGCAAAGTCCACTTGTGCCAAATCTTTATTGTGGCTAGCTTCACATAGATGGATCCGACCACCATTAATCAAATAAGAACTGTCTTATAAATTAGGGTTATTTTAGAGGACACTCATAATAAGCTAGCTAACTATAGCTACTTAAACAAATTGTTGTTTTGATATGTTTTTGGGGAAGAACATTGTTTGCATCCATGAGCTAGCTAGCTTAAAAAAATTAAAATTAAAATTATGACCAGCACTGTATGCGCGCCAGACAACTTTACCAGCATCATAGCATATGTATCGATGAATCATTGTGACATGAGTGAGTGTAATAACTACTTGAAAAAAAATTATGAACGCGTTAAATTAATGTGACGTGCAGTCATTAATGTCCTGATTGGTCAACAAGCTTATTTGACATGTCAAATAGTGTTATTTGACGTGTATCGTTTTTTGACACGGAAAGACTCAAACGGCGTTCCATTTGTTCCACTGAACAAGTGAACAAAGAAACAGCACAGCAAGTAAGTGAAAGAAATAGGTTTTGAATATGTTTTACTGGTAATGGGGACATGCGTAAATGCCAACAAAATAACTTTTTGCTCTGTGTGTGTGTGTGTGTGTGTGTGTGTGTGTGTGTGTGTGTGTGTGTGTGTGACCTTAACTAGACAAGTCAGTTAAGAACAAATTCTTATTTACTATGACGGCCCGAGTGACGCTGGGTCAATTGTGCGCCACCTTATGAGAGTCCCAATCGGGAAAAATTGGGAAAATGTATTACAAATAAACTGAAATATCACATTTACATAATCAGACCCTTTACTATAGTTTGTTGATGCACCTTTGGCAACGATTACAACTTTGAGTCTTCTTGGGTAGGATGCTATAAGCTTTGCACACCTGTATTTGTGGAGTTTCTCCCATTCTCTACAGATCCTCTCAAGCTCTGTAAGGTTGGATGGAGAGAGTTGCTGCTGTCGTGGAAATGTCCTGTATTACCAAATGAGTAGAGTTACAACCCACACACCAGTCAGAGTTATACTTAAACTTCATCTTTAATAATATGAGCTTTACAATAGCCCTTTGACTTTCAACAACTCACTATATATAATGAATTGTTGAGAGTCCCAACTGAGATCTTTTATAGAAAAGATACACCCCTCTCAACTTACATGACGAACCACAGATCTTTGGAACGCTTCACAAAGGGCCTTTTACTTGAGAAAGGAGTATCCCTTAGCCAGATTGCATTTGCTATAAATTATTGCTCAGTTTGGTCTCTAAAATGAGGTTCTAATCTCGTTCCTGGTACTTCATAGTACCAAAACATTACTTCATCCAAGGCATAACTCAATTGTCAACTCTATATACTCCCCTTTCTCCCCACTCCTGGACAAGCTTACTGAGGGGAGTGACTTGCGCACAGACATTGTGGAGTCAATTAATTGGTTCCCCCCTTAATTACGCCATCCCTTCACATGGTTTAACAGATACATTCACATATGAAGACAATGTTCCATGCTGTCCTCTTCCCTTTCTGATATTCTGCATAGCACCAGAGACATGTAAAAGACAAGCCTGACCTATCCACTCTCTGGGCCCCAAATGACTGAGCCCCAGCTTAGAAAAAAGTGCAACTGCCAACATTATAGTCCAAAAGGATACATTCTAATGACAAGTATCTCACATAAGCATATTAGATCAATAAAACATCTTATTTATCTATGTTACCCAACTAATTCTGATTCCTCCGCCACACTGCACAACTATTTTAAGTTATCTCCAGAGATGTCCGCTCGAGTTCAAGTCCTGGCTCTGGCTGGGCCACTCAAGGACATTCAGAGACTTGTCCCGAAGCCACTCCTGTGTTGTCTTGGCTGTTGTGAAAATCACATGAAACCTCATGCTTTCTTAAATCTGCACAGCCAACTAATTGCCTTCTACACACTATCTGCTGACTGCCACGTATACAAAAAGGATGTGCTTCTCTATAAAAGCTGAGAACTGACACTTCGTTGAGCTTTCAACTATGCAGTGTTGAGTGGATGGTTGATAATCCATTTTTGCAAGACTTTATAATAGTTTTTAAAAGTATCTGTAGTTTCTCTCATCTTATAGAATTGCTACCATAGTGCTTAGGGTCGTTGTCCTGTTGGAAGGTGAACCTTCACCCCAATCAAGGATCCAATCAAGGATCTCTCTATTTTGCTCCGTTCATCTTTCCGTTGATCCTTACTAGTCTCCCAGTCCCTGCCGCTGATAAACATCCGCACGGCATGAGGCTGCCACCCATGCTTCACCGTAGTGATGGTATTAGCCAGGTGATGAGAGGTGCATGTTTCCTCCAGACATGTCACTTGGCATTAAGGCCAAAGAGTTCATTCTTGGTTTCATCAGACCTGAGAATCTTGTTTCTCATTGTCTGAGAGTCTTAGGTGCATTTTGGTAAGCTCCAAGCGGTTTGTCATGTGCCTTTTATTGATGAGTGGCTTCCGTCTGGCCACTCATAAATACCTGATTGGTGGAGTTCTGCAAAGATGGTTGTCCTTCTGGAAGGTTCTCCCATCTCCACAGAGGAACTCTGGGGCTCTGTCAGAGTGACCATCGGATTCTTGGTCACCTTCCTGACCAAGGCCTTTCTCCCACAATTGCTTAGTTCGGCCTAGGCGGCCAGCTCTAGGAAGAGTCTTGGTGGTTCCACACTTCTTCCATTTTAAGAATGATGGAGGCCACTGAGTTCTTGGGGACCTTTTAATGCTGCAGAAATATTTTGGTACCCTTCCCCAGATCTGTGCCTCGATACAATCCTGTCTCGGAGCTCTACGGACAATTCCTTCGACCTCATAGCTTGGTTTTTGCTCTGACATGCACTGTCAACTGTTCAATTTTGAGTCTCATAGCAAATAGCCTGACTACTAATGTAAATAAGCTATTTCTGTTTATTTTACATTTTTATTTGTAATACATTTGCAAAAATGTCAACCTTTTTCTGGTTTGTTATTATGGGATATTGTGTGTAGATTGAGTGTCAATGTATTCAATTTTAGACATAATAAAAAGTGAAGGGGTCTGAATACATTTTGCAAATGCACTGTAGTGGGCATGTTTGTAATGTCAATTCCCAGCCCTAATATTGACAATCAGTAGACTAAATGTATTTTTAATTTTTTTTGCCAGGTTCTCTGCAGTTGGATAATGGACAACTGTTTTTCATTATCTGGTTGTTTCTGGTATGCTTTCAGAATGTGAGAATGTTAGCTACTTTAACATCAAGCCTGACGGGCTCTAGCAGAAGGGTTGCTGGTTTCTTAGATGTCTTGATGTGCGACCCTTTGTTCCCATGTGTCGGTGTGTATGTGTGTCGGTATGTGTCTGTGTGCAATTTACCCTCTGTGTGTATGTCCTGATGCGTGACTCCCTGTTGCTGTGTGTTTTGGCAGGGATTGAACGTCAGGCCCCGGAATAATGCCCAGCTGGGGCGGGACGGCATGCGAAGGAAAGACTGGCACGACTACGATGCAATTAGGAGAGACGCTACTCGCTCTGGTAGGACAGAACTTCAGGAAGTCCCTCCCCCATATTCACTTTTTAGTTTGAGGTTTGAAGCCCACAACTAATATACTACGATAACAAATGATTCCTCACAAGACACGTGTGTAGGAACATGAGCTTTTTCGAAAACAGTGTGATTGTATCACAAAACCATTAAAATTGATGTGCTCGACAGACTGCAAGACATTTCCAAGTTCCTTATGGTTCATTCAGCAGGTACTGTACTTCATACCGACGATTTTTTACCTGACATTAAGTCCAGGTACTTTCACGGTCTGTCAGAGAAAAGCAGATGGTTGGCGCAAGGCATTTTGTTCCTAGTCTTCCTCAAACAGCATCGTTGCACTCTTGTCTGTTCTCTCGGTGGGTGTGTGTGTGTGTGTGTGTAGGTAACGGCGAGCAGGGGAAGCCTTTTCCGCTGACCGACGCTGACCGGGTAGACCAGGCCTACAGGGAGAATGGGTTCAACATCTACGTCAGCGATAGGATCTCCCTCAATCGCTCTGTCGCAGACATCCGGCACCCAAAGTGAGTATCTATTTTGCTTTTTATTACCCCACTTGTCAACTCACATATTCCTCCCTAAAGATGAGTATAGTTTAGTCACAGTTGTTTCACATTCTCCTGATGATGCATAAGCAAAATAACTATGAGCATTATGTGTAAGGTGTTTATCTCCTAATGGCTTGGTGTAATTTGTATTTCATTCCTATTTGAAGATGTAGCTACTTTCCTTATAAGCCAATGAGTGAAAGGGGACTATGCTTTAGCTTTAATCATGCATTTAGCTTTCTTTCAAATCGCTGTTGGGTCAGTGCCATGAATCCTCTTAGACCAGTTTTCCCAGTATTTTGTATGTCTCTGACATATGAACACAGTTTTTCCCAGAGGACATACTTGTCGGACTCTTCACCTCTTCACTACTTACTCTCTCTTCTCTCCAAACTCTGTCACTTTTCTCTTCATGTCCTTTACACAGACATGAGCTGTCAATTGGGACCTTGAGTTGCATTTACCTTAACAATTCAGCAGGATTGTTCAGCGTTACAGTTTTGACTGTAACGAGGGTTCCCTGCTCTTTCCTTTCCCTGTTCTATGTCTGAGGACAATTACAAAACCCTAACCAATACTCTGACCTTCTATTCCCCAGCTATGTTTTCAATGGGGAATCAATTGTGACCGACCGGCTCGATTCGGTTTTATGTGGCAAAATGAGAAATTGTGTTTTTTCTTGGGATAGAAGTAGAGACTTGTAGCTAGAAAATGGTATATCATACACTACACTTGAGGAACAATGGGAAAGTAATTCTGCTTTTAGAGTTGATAAACTTGTAACCCCATGTTTGAGAATATTGCATTGAATATTTTGGTACACGTACTGGAGAGCTCTTTGTCCATTCAACATGTTCACACCCGCTTAAGCCTTAGCCGCACCTATCTTTGTAATGATTCACACACATGACGTCAGAAGCCTGGTGGTCCAAAATAGCCTAAATAAACCCATCTGTTGGAAAATGTTTTTAGTATATGTCAATTTAGCAACTAAAAGCAACTTTCTAAAACATTTTTGGTTCATTTCTAGCTAATGTTAAGCTAGCTGGCTAGCCAGTTCAAATAATGACCACAACATATAGGTAACAACGTCTTAACTTGTGCTAATTTGTATTCATTATTACAGGAAAATAAACATGCATCAAGATTACAAGTCAATGGCAAGCTAATTATAGGAAATAGTTTACGGTTGTGAGTGTGACAAAATAAAAGCAGGGCATTCTACTGGAGATTTTTAGAACTTGGACACTTTCTTGTTGGCCTAACGTTATAACATAATTTGACTTTGGTGCAGGTCATGTTTTAATTCACATTACTGTCTCTGTTAAACACACATTACATCAAATAAAATCAAAGTGTATTTGTCACATGCACAGGACAAAGAAGGTGTACATAGTACAGTGAAATGGTACCTTGCATAGTGGAGTCTTTTAAGACATGTAGCTAGCTAAGCAATGACCCATAATCCCAACTCATGATGTTACTACCTAGCATGAATCTGCAGGTAGCTAACCAACTAGATTCAATGTGTTAGCTAGCTAACATTAGGCTATAACAAGCCATGCATATGGCTCTGAGATACGAATAATATTACTACACAGATTGTACACAACTTTAGCTAGCTAACAGCACACTTAAACTTGCAATGAAAACAATTTGCTGACAAAATTGGAAACATATAATATCTGAAAATGTTGCTAGCTAGACTAACCTGTATACATGGATGAACGCTTCTCCCTCTGTCACGGATGCCATGGTTACTCTTAGTTTGAAGATGTAATCCGTTATACAACGGCCTTCTGTGTTCTCTTTACGACTCCCTCTGCATATTTGCAATCAAATGCCTGATTTTTGTCCATATCCTTAGCTATAAAAACATCCCCATAGCATGGTGCTGCCACCACCATGCTTCACTGTAGGGATGGTACCATGTTTCCTCCAGACGTGACACTTGGCATTCAGGCCAGAGTTCAAACTTCTTCCATTTCAGAATGAGGCCACTGTTTTCTTGGGGACCTTCAATGCCTCGACACAATCCTGTCTCGTAGCTTTACGGACAATTCTTTCGACTTGATGGCTTGGTTTTTGCTCTGACATGCGCTGTCAACTGTGGGACCTTATATAGACAGGTGTGTGCCTTTCCAAATCATATTCAATCAATTGAACGTAACACAGGTGGACTCCTAGTTGTAGAAACATCTCAAGGATGATCAATGGAAACAGGATGCGCCTCAGCTCAATTTTGAGTCTCAAAGCAAAGGGTCTCAATACTTCTGTAAATAAGGTTTTTGTTTTTCATACATTTTCTAAAAAGCTGTTTTTCAGTTTGTAATTATGGGGTATTGTGTGTTGATGGATGAGGATAAAAAATATTGAATCCATTTTAGAATAAGGCTGTAATGTACCAAAATGTGGAAGGCCAGAGGTCGGAATACTTTCCGAATGCACTGTATAATGAATTGTCACTGCCAGTAGAGAATAGCATGTTCCCTAAGCTGTTCCAGGGTGTGTGTTGTCTGGGTCTTAGTATCCAGGGCCTTGTGGTTTCCTCTGGGTACATTTCCCCAAGCCTTTTTCAGTGAATAGAGCCTCTGAGGAACAGGCTGTTGCTATTCAGTGCTCTAGCAGTCTCCCTTGGAGCAGCCCGTTGATGTTCCTACAGCTATGGGAATCACAGGTTGGCCACATGGGTCCCTTAACTCCCTCTGATCTGTCTAATTTGTTTAATAAAGTGTAATGAAGCGGCAGCTTATTGCCGGCCCGCCTTCGCTGTCACTCTTCCGGGCTCTTTGTGCTTTGTGGCTGGCATCTCACTTTTACTTTAAAAAAATATATATATATTTGTCATTTTTTCCCCCTCTTCTACTCCCTCTCTCAATCCTTTGTAGCCATGCTAAGGAGCCTGTGTAGTCTGGTTAGGGAGTAATTGGTTTCTCTTTTTCTCAATCTTTCTCTCAGCTCTTTCTGTCTAAGTGAAAAAGTGAGGGATGATGAGGCTGTGGCAGAAGCTTGGCCTTCCAACGGCTGAAGTGACACCCAACTGTCACAGTCCCTGTCGTTCTGTGTCAGTTAGACCAATCAGCTGGCCACATCTGCTCACCAATACCCAATCGGTGGCCCTGTCTGCCCTGGAGGCCCACACTCGCTTGGTGATTGGCATGTTGTCACCGCCAGAGGCGTGGAGCGGATATCTGATCTTGACACATTCGATTTGTTGATGTTTGCGCTGCGACAGAATTCCAATGAAGGAAGCCACATAATTCCACAGGGTGTAATACAATGCCAGGAAATGTGGGTGCGTTGGAAATTGGTTTGAGCAACACAAGTCTATCTCAGTTGTCTCTGTTTTACGACAAATTAGATTTGGGCTTGTGCTCTGCTCTAGCACTCATTCCACTCATGAACCAGAGACTGGCGGTGCTTATTCTGCCCCATCAAAGCACTTTCATTATCTGCAATGATTACTTCAATATACAGTAGTAATCATATTATATAATATCGCAATATACATGCTGTGTATCATGGTGTCCAGTGACAATTATGGGTCATGAATAATAGGCCTACATGATAATACTAAAGTCTGTCATAAAGCATCTGAGTAGGTGTACTGATCTAGGATCAGTTCCCATTTGTCCATATAATGTTATTCATTGTGATCTTAAATCAAATCAAACTTTATTTCAAAGTGCTTAGTAAATAAAATAATACAATTTGAGAAAGCACACTTTGCTATAAATGGACAAGAATAAAATTAAGAAACCACTTAAAATTGTAAAACTATAGTACATGAGAGGCTATTGTATAAAAATACAAAAATAAATGTATACTGAACGTGTAAAGTGTTGGTCCCATGTTTCATGAGCTGAAATAAAAGATCCCAGAAATGTTCCATACTCACAAAAGCTTATTTCTCCTTTGCCAAGATAATCCATACACCTGACAGGTGTGGCATATCAAGAAACTTATTTAAACAGCATGATCATTACACAGGTGCACCTTGTGCCGGGAACAATAAAAGGCCACTCTAAAATGTGCAGTTTTGTCACACAATACAATGCCACACGTTTTGAATAAGTGTTGCAATGGCATGCTGCAGGAATGTCCACCAGAGCTGTTGCCAGAGAATTTAATGTTTAATTTCTCTACCATATGCTGCTGCCAATGTCATTTTAGAGAATTTGGCAGTATGTCCAACTGGCCACAAATGTGCAGACCATACTTAAGCACGCCAGCCCAGGACCTCCACATCCGGCTTCTTCACCTGAAGGATCATCTGAGACCAGCCATCCGGACAGCTGATGAAATTGTACACCTGAAGAATTTCTGCACAAACTGTCAAACTGTCTCAGTGAAGCTCGTCGTCCTCACCAGGGTCTTGACTGCATTTTGGCATCGTAACCGACTTCAGTTGGCAAATGCTAACCTTCGATGGTGACTGGCACGCTGGAGAAGTGGGCTCTTCACAGATGAATCCCGGTTTCAACTGTACCGGGCAGATGGTGTGTATGGCCTAATGATGGTGAGCGGTTTGCTGATGTCATCGTTCTGAACAGTGCCCCATGGTGGCGGTAGGGTTATGGTATGGACAGGCATAAGCTATGGACAACGAACACAATTGCATTTTATCGATGGCAATTTGAATGCACAGAGATACCGTAACGAGATCCTGAGGCCCATTGTCGTGCCATTCATCCGCTGCCATCACCTCATGTTTCAGCATAATGCACAACCCCATGTCGCAAGGATCTGTACACATTTCCTGGAAGTTGAAAATGTCCCAGTTCTTCCATGGCCTGCATTCTGTTAGGTTCTTATTTTTCAGAGTAAATAACTCACGGACACTAGAAGCTTTAACCAAGTTGAATTATTCCCAAATGTTCTGTACAGCTGTAATTCAGACAACCCAACACTTTTCCCATCTATCTCTATCTCTATCTCTATCGATATAGATATGTGTGTATGTATATAACACACACACACAGGGGCAAAAAAGTATTTAGTCAGCCACCAATTCTGCAAGTTCTCCCACTTAAAAAGATGAGAGAGGCCTGTAATTTTCATCATAGGTACACTTCAACTATGACGGAGAAAATTTGAAAAACAAATATCCAGAAAATCACATTGTAGGATTTCTAATGAATTTATTTGCAAGTTATGGTGGAAAACAAGTATTTGGTCAATAACAATAGTTTCTCAATACTTTGTTATATACCCTTTGTTGGCAATGACAGAGGTCAAATGTTTTCTGTAAGTCTTCACAAGGTTTTCACACACTGTTGCTGGTATTTTGGCCCATTCCTCCATGCAGATCTCCTCTAGAGCAGTGATGTTTTGGGGCTGTTGCTGGGCAACACGGACTTTCAACTCCCTCCAAAGATTTTCTATGGGGTTGAGATCTGGAGACTGGCTAGGCCACTCCAGGACCTTGAAATGCTTCTTACGAAGCCACTCCTTCGTTGCCCGGGTGGTGTGTTTGGGATCATTGTCATGCTGAAAGACCCAGCCACGTTTAATCTTCAATGCCCTTGCTGATGGAAGGAGGTTTTCACTCAATCTTACAATACATGGCCCCAACTCAGCATTCTTTGTCCTCCAAACACCATTAGTTGAGTTTTTACCAAAAAGTTATATTTTGGTTTCATCTGACCATATGACATTCTCCCAATCTTCTTCTGGATCATCCAAATGCTCTCTAGCAACCTTCAGACAGGCCTGGACATGTACTGGCTTAAACACGGGGACACATCTGACACTGCAGGATTTGAGTCTTTGGCGGCAGAGTGTGTTACTGATGGTAGGCTTTGTTACTTTGGTCCCAGCTCTCTGCAGGTCATTCACTAGGCCCCCTCGTGTGGTTCTGGGATTTTTGCTCACCGTTCTTGTGATAATTTTGACCCCACGGGGTGAGATCTTGCTTGGAGCCCCAGATCGAGGGAGATTATCAGTGGTCTTGTATGTCTTCCATTTCCTAAAAATTGCTCCCACAGTTGATTTCTTCAAACCAAGCTGCTTACCTATTGCAGATTCAGTCTTCCCAGCCTGGTACAGGTCTACAATTTTGTTTCTGGTGTCCTTTGGCAGCTCTTTGGTCTTGGCCATAGTGGAGTTTGGAGTGTGACTGTTTGAGGTTGTGGACAGGTGTATTTTATACTGATAACAAGTTCAAACAGGTGCCATTAATACAGCTATCGAGTGGCAACTTCGCACAGCTATTGAAGAGGAGTGGGACAACCTTCCACAGGCCACAATCAACAGCCTGATCAACTCTATGCGGAAGAGATGTTGCGCTGCATGAGTCAAATGGTGGTCACACCAGATACTGACTGGTTTTCTGATCCACACCTAGGGCTGTTACGGTGGCCATATTACCACCACACCAGCGAGTCATGATGGCAGTCAAATTCCACATGACTGTTTAGTCACGTTTAATTAGACTTCTCCAAGCTCTGATGCTGCTGATGGTCATTAGTAGCCTACACAACGTGCTAAATGCCTGGTATAGCATTATGCAGCACTCCATTGTCCCTGTAATCACTCTGACATCATTGCAAATGTAATTGAAAATCTAATCAAACACTTGAGAGCTCATGTTGCGCAACATTTCTATAGGCTATGCAATTGCATGAAAAAACTGATGGCATCTATTGTAAAAAGGAGGATTCCATCAGCTTTCTGTAGGCTAGGCCTACTATTTATTTCTCAACTTTCCTAATATTAAGCACATTTCTGTTCTTTACAACAGGAGTGTAGCCTGCCTTGCTGGCATGAAAATGAACCACGGGAAATGCGTCCTCCATTTGCTATTTAAGTGCATAGATGACACTTATTTTTTTTCCCCCTGCCCCTATTCTGACTGGTGCATGATAATGGTCCATTCTAAATCAAAACTAATTTCACACATATATGATTTAGTATATGTAAAGACGTGATTAAATCAATAGTCTGAAGGGTGACAATATTATCATATCACGTGACTGCCACAGCCCTATCCACGGCCCTAACTTTTTTTAAAAAGGTATCTGTGACCAACGGATGCAGATCTGTATTCCCAGTCATGTGAACTACAGAGATTAGGGCCTAATGAATTTATTTCAATTGACTGATTTCCTTATGAACTGTAACTCAGTAAAATCTTAGAAATTATTGCATTTTATATTTTAGTTCACTGTAGAATGGAACAAATTAAATAGATAGTATGACTAAAGTCACACTTAGTAAAACCATGGCTAAAATGGTGTTAAGCTTTTTCTTAAAAATGTCTAGAGTTTCTGAGACCCTCAGATCCTCAAGCAGGCCTGAAGGCAGCCTCACCAAACGTAAAAAACAAAACTGAAACTTATCTACAGCCGAAAAATAACTTAAATATTAGATTGGCAGTCACTCGCCAGAAATTAGAGCAGAAATTAAACTTTCTTGACCTGGATAGTTTTTGTTTTAACTTCCCACTACAGCACTATTCATCTGCACTAAAACACAGATGCCGGAGAAGAGGAAGAAGAAGTGGAGCCCTAGTCAGACTCAGGTGTCGTGTATACCATCCACCATTTCCAAATATTACTCGCTGACGTTCAGTCCCTGGATAATAAAGTAGATTCATTTAGGTTGAGGATCTCCTTTCAGAGAGACATCAGGGACTGTAAAACTGTGTTTTACGCTATCATGGCCTTTGCCGAAATATATTATCCCTGTCCGTTTGGCCAGATGGGTTCTCCGTCCATCGCGTGTACAGGAAGAAAGAACTCTCCTGGAAAAAGAAAGGTGAAGGGGTTTGTTTCATGATTAACAACTCATGTTGAGTTTGTGTTAAAGTACAGGAACTCAAGTCCTTTTGTTCTCCTGATCTGGAATACCTCACCTTCAAATGCCGACCAACTTAACTATCGAGATAATTTTCTTCAGGCATCATCACTGCTGTGTACATTACCCCCCTAAACTGACACACCGACAGGTCTCAAGGAACTACACTGGACTATGGGCTAACTCTAAACCGTGTATCCTGAGGCCGCATTTATTGTAGCTGGGGACTTTAACCTCTCTCAACCACCCATCCCGGATCCGGGATAATTGTCCTCAGCAATGCTGAATAGCATAGCGCAACAGTCAAATAATGTTACTAGAAAGTATTAATATTCATGAAATCTCAAGTGCAATATTTTGAAACACAGCTTAGCCTTTTGTTAATCACCCTGTCGTCTCAGATTTTGAAATGATGCTTTACAGCGAAAGCAATCCAAGCGTTTAAGTTTATCGATAGCCTAGCACAGCATTATGTACACTTAGCATCAGGAAGCTTGGTCACGAAAATCAGAAAAGCAATCAAATGAACCGTTTACCTTTGATCTTCAGATGTTTTCACTCACGAGACTCCCAGTTACACAGCAAATGTTCCTTTTGTTCCATAAAGATTATTTTTATACCCAAAATACCGATGTTTGTTTGTCGCGTTATGTTCAGAAATCCACAGGAAAGAGCGGTCACGACAACGCAGACGGAAATTCCAAATAGTCTTCATAATGTCCACAGAAACATGTCAAACGTTTTTTTATAATCATTCTTCAGGTAGTTTTTAAAATACAGTATATATTCGATAATATATCAACCGAGTGTAGCTTTCTCCATAACAGCGGGAGGAACAATGGCCGTTTTACAATTGCGCACCAACTCACTCTGAGAGCCCCCACCTATCCACTGACACACTGTGATCCTTCACGCTCATTTTTCAAAATAAAAGCCTGAAACTATGTCTGTCTAAAGACTGTTGACACCTTAGGGAAGCCGCAGAAAAAGGAATCTGGTTGATATCCCTTTAAATGTAGGACAAGCACGCATAGGAACACAGACGTTTCAAAAATAAGAGGCCCTTCCTGATTGGATTATCCTCAGGCTTTCGCCTGCAATATCAGTTCTGTTATACTCACAGACAATATGTTTACAGTTTTGGAAACTTTAGAGTTTTCTATCCTAATCTGTCAATTATATGCATATTCTAGCATCTGGTCATGAGAAATAGGCATTTTACTTTGGGAATGTTATTTTTCCAAACATAAAAATAAAGCAAATCTACCGATATTCTGCCAGCACATCACAGCAGCCTGGATCATTGCTACTCTCTTCCGGGGTGGCTACAAGGTACTCCCCGCCCTCCCTTCGGCAAACCGGATCACACCTCCATTCTGATCCTCCCCACCTATAGGCAGAAACTTAAAACGGGAATCACCTGTGGTTCAACGTTGGTCTGATCAATTGAACTGGGAAATATTCTAGGTCTCCTCTGAGAATAGAATTGACATACACGGACTCATTGACTGGGTTCATCAGGAAGTGCATAGAAGATGGTCCCACAGTGATGATTTAGAACGTATCCAAACCAAAAGCTGTGGATAGATGGCAGCATTCGCGCAAAACTGGAAGTGCGAACTATTAGGAACATGGCCGTGTACAAACAGACCAGCTATGTGTTACTTCCGTAATGCAATCTGAGGCAAAACAACAATACAGGGACAAAGTGGAGTTGAAATTCAACGGCTCAGATACGAGACATGTGGCAGGGACTCCAGACAATCACAGATTATAAAGCCAGCCATGTTGTGGACACAAGACGCCTCACTACTGAAAAAGATATAAACATATTTTACGCCTGCTTCATGGAAAATAACATCAAGCCGCTGACATAGGCCCCTGACGCTCACCAGGAACTGTGTGCTCTCATTCTCCGTGGCCGACGTGAGGGATCATCATAGTACCCTCAAAGCTCATCACTAAAGCTAAGGATCCGGGGACTAAACAACTCCCTCTGCAACTGGATCCTGGACTTCCTGACGGGCCGGCCCCAGGTGGTGAGGGTAGGTAGCAACACATCTGCCACGCTGATCCTCAACGCTGGAGCTCCACAGGGGTGCGTGCTCAGTCCCGTCCTGTACTCCCTTTTCATCCACAACTGCATGGCCAGGCACGACTCCAACACCATTAAGTTTGTAGACGACACAACAGTTGTAGGCCTGATAACCGACAACGATGAGACAGCCTATAGGGAGGAGGTCAGAGACCTGGCCGGGTGGCGCCAGAATAACAACCTATCTCTCAACGTAACCAAGACTAAGGAGATGGGTGTGGACTACAGGAAAGGGAGGACCGAGCACGCCCCCATTCTCATCAACGGGGCTGTAGTGGAGCAGGTTGACAGCTTCAACTTCCTTGGTGTCCACATCAACAACAAAATAGAATGGTCCAAACACACCAAGACAGTCGTAAAGAGGGCACGACAAAGCCTATTCCCCCTCAGGAAACCAAAAAGATTTGGCATGGGTCCTGAGATCCTCAAAAGGTTCTACAGCTGCAACATCGAGAGCATCCTGACTGGTTGCATCACTGCCTGGTACGGCATTTGCTCGGCCTCGGACCGCAAGGCACTACAGAGGGTAGTGCGTATGGCCCAGTACATCACTGGGGTTAAGCTGCCTGCTATCCAGGACCTCTACACCAGGCGGTGTCAGAGGAAGGCCCTAAAAATTGTCAAAGACTCCAGCCACCCCAGTCATAGACTGTTCTCTCTACTGTTCTCTTTTTACTGTTTTATTTTTTTACTTACCTATTGTTCACCTAATACCTTTTTTGCACTATTGGTTAGAGCCTGTAAGTAAGCATTTCACTGTAAGGTCTACTACACCTGTTGTATTCCATAAACGTGACAAATAAACTTTGATTTGATATACTGTATTCTAGTCCTACTCATCCTATATAACTACTGCTGTACAGACATTTTCTATTTATATGTCTATACACCAGTATTTATTCATTTAATAACATTGCTCGTTCTGATATAGGATGTAAATAAATAAATTGTATGTAATTGCTGGGCGTTTCTGTACTTTTGGAGCTGGAAACACAAGCATTTCGCTGCATCTGTGATAACATCTGCATATGTGTACGCAAAACAAATAAACTTTGATTTGATCCTAGATCAGCAATAATAATCTTGAGAAACTATGAACACCAGCTCTACACTGTGGTCTCTCTTCACTTTTTGGTAAATGCTGTTTGTTGTCTTATTTGTTTAGTTGCTTGTTTGTGTGTTTAGCTGTAAACAGAAGCTGTATGCGGTGAAGTTGCCCAACACCAGCATCATCATACCATTCCACAATGAGGGCTGGTCATCCCTGCTCAGGACTGTACACAGCGTGCTCAACCGCTCCCCCCCTGAGCTCATTGCTGAGGTCATACTGGTGGACGACTTCAGCGACAAAGGTACACTGAGACATGCATGGATCCACACACACACACACACACACACACACACACACACACACACACACACACACACACACAGTGTATACACTGTTCCCTCAGTGTATAAGTGACTCATTTGTTTACCAGCATGTTTGCTGAGGGTTGTCCCGCAGTCATTTATTAACAAGGCCTAGACCAAGACTGCAGCTCTAGAGCCTCCGTCAGCAGCTGAGCTCCTCTCTTCCCTTCCCAGCCCCTCTCAGCCCAGCCTTCACCATGCAGTGTTTAATTAATCTTTAATTAGCTCCACCGCCACCCCAACCTCATTGATGGATGTGTTTTCCATTTCCATCACCTCTTAAGGAATTAATTGTTCAGTTCCTTTAAGGTAGGTGCAAAGACATGGCATGAATTTGGACAAGTCACTGGTCCTTTAAGTTTGTATAAGTCATGTTCTTCATACCTTTACTGCATGTGTGTGTGTGTGTGTGTGTGTGTGTGTGTGTGTCACCATTCAAAAGTTTGGGGTCACTTAGAAATGTCCTTGTTTTTGAAAGAAAAACACATTTTTTTGTCCATTTAAAATAACATCAAATTGATCAGAAATACAGTATAGACATTGTTAATGTTGTAAATGACTATTGTAGCTGGAAACGGCTGATTTTTAATGGAATATCTACGTAGGAGTACAGAGGCCCATTATCAGCAACCATCACTCCTGTGTTCCAATGGCACGTGTTAGCTAATCCAAGTGTATCATTTTGAAAGGCTAATTGATCATTAGAAAATCCTTTTGCAATTGTGTTAGCACAGCTGAAAACTGTTGTTCTGATTTAAAGAAGCAATAAACTGGCCTTCTTTAGACTAGTTGAGTATCTGGAGCATCAGCACAAGTCCTCAGCTTCATTAAGTAGTACCCGCAAAACACCAGTCTCAACGTCAACAGTGAAGAGGCGACTCCGGGATTCTGGCCTTCTAGGCAGAGTTGCCAATAAAAAGAATGGATTAAGATGGGTAAAGGAACACAGATATTGGACAGAGGAACTCTGCCTAGAGGCCAGCATCCTGGCGTTGACTCGTCACTGTTGATGTTGAGGGCTGGTGTTTTGCGGGTAGTATTTAATGAAGCTGCCAGTTGAGGACTTGTGAGCCGTCTGTTTCTCAAACTAGACACTAATGTACTTGTCCTCTTGCTCAGTTGTGGACCGGGGCCTCCCACTCTTTCTGGTTAGCGCCAGTTTGCGCTGTTCTGTGAAGGGAGTAGTACACACCGTTGTACCAGATCTTTAGTTTCTTGGCAATTTCCCACATGGAATAGTCGTCATTTCTCAGAACAAGAATAGACTGACGAGTTTCAGAAGAAAGTTCTTTGTTTCTGGCCATTTTGAGCCTGTAATCGAACACACAAATGCTGATAGTCCAGATACTCAACTTGTCTAAAGAAGGCCAGTTTATTGCTTCTTTAATCAGGACAACAGTTTTCAGCTGTGCTAACATAATTGCAAAGGGTTTTCTAATGATCATTTAGCCTTTTAAAATTATAAACGTGTATTAGCTAACACAATGTGCCATTGGAACACAGGAGTGATGTTTGCTGATAATGGGCCTCTGTACGCCTACGTAGATATTCCATTATAAATCAGCTGTTTCCAGCTACAATAGTAGTTTCTGATCAATTTGATGTTATATTAATGGACAAAAAAACATGCTTTTCTTTCAAGAACAAACATTTCTAAGTGACCCCGAACTTTTGAACGTGGGTGGGTGTGTGGGTGGGTATAGGGACAGTTGAGAAAAGATTGGAAAGGTAGGAGGAGGATTCAAACCCATGCCGACTCTGGCATATTAACGTGTGCTGGGGTCAGTTAGCAGCTCTAACCACTAGACCACACAGGCCACAAATTACTGGAAATCTTATACAGATCTTGACTTTAATGTCAGTGAGGGGGAAAATCACCTGTTGTCAGGACTGAATCAGCCGTTGGTTAGATGTGGAAGGATTAAAACCAGCAGTGCTGCTGACTGGACATTGAAGACTAGTGTTTGAGTAGGCCTGTTTAAGAAGAATTCTACAGTCTGTGTTCCCAAACACGGTTTAATCAGTTTGAACTATGGAGTCAATGCACGACTCTGAACTCTTACATAATGAATCAGAGGTGTATAAATTCTTGCCCACACTTTCTCCCAGAATATTTAATAATGCATTCTGGCTAAATAGAAGAGTGAATATTAATCATGTCTTAGTTATAGGGGTGCAGAATATGTCAGGCCATCATGTGATCTACACACTGCAGTGCAATGTACAAAGATTGTAAATGGTATAGGTCACATACTATAGACTTTAGCGTGGGGTTGCATAGAGCCTACAGTGCTGCTGAATCACGCACACCGTACTGTATAGCTCCTTCTGACACAGAGCTGTGGACAAGTCATATTTGCTCAGGGAAAATGAACAAATGATTATGCTAATGCTGTCCAGGGTGTGATTGCTATTCGGGCCTCTCTATGAAGAAAAAAAAACTTTGGGCTATAATCAATCCAGGTCCTGTGCCAGCCCTGCGTGACTCATTTGCAGCAGTGAGGCCACGGCATTCTTTATACGCCTCCTCCCACCACCAAGTGAAACCATCTAATTTGTTATTTGGCGGTGATTAGCCTTTCCTACTTTCATATCTTCTGTGGTAGCTAGCTAGCCTGTGGTAATGCAGATTTTATTATTTGGATGAATGCACATTGGGGCTCCCGAGTGGCGCAGCAGTCGTAGGCACTGCATCTCAGTGCTATAGGCGTCACTACAGACCCTGATTCGATTCCAGGCTGTATTAGAACCAGCTGTGATTGGGAAACCAATAGGGCGGTGCACAATTGGCCCAGCGTCGTCCGTGTAAGGGTTTGGCCGGGGTTGGCCGTCATTGTAAATAAGAATTTGTTCTTAACGGACTTGACTAGTTAAAATAATAAAAATGAATGGTTTGGTTACAATTGGCTTTTGCTGGTCATAGGAGATTTGGAAAACAATGTAGTACTATTGATGAAACGCATGGTAGGTGTTTGTAATCATTAACTAACCTCTCGGTAGCTATGGTAATTATGCCCTAGTGTACATATCAGTACACAACCAACTGCTGTGACATCTGCAAAATGTTTCCAGGCTTTTGTATCATAAGCAATGTTTGATCATTTGTCTTACCTGTGATCTTCATTTTTGTTTTATTCAACCAAACTTTTCTCTTCCTCTTCATTAAGTCACAGCAAAGTCAGTCTTTTGTTGTTGGGCTTTTCAGTATAACTTCCATTTAGCGTATGTTTTCAGTATAGAACTGTTTCCCCATCATAGCATTTTCATTTTGAGCATAGTGCAGAAAGCATGAACTAATGAATAAGAGATGCAATGTATATGTTCTGCTGTTCATGTTCCAGACCGAATAAACCATCTGTCTTTCAGTGGATTTAAGGAAATGTAGTATCACAGGATTCATCATGACGATTCATTGCATTTTCACATGACATTTGCAATACCAAATTATTCGTCAGTGCGCGGTAGGTGCATATGGAATTGAAGTACAGTATTTGTCTGAGTGGTTCAAATTAAGAGGTTTTTGAACAACATTAACATTGTATTGGTCACATACACATGGTTAGCAGATGTTAATGCAAGTGTAGTGAAATACTTGTGCTTCTAGTTCCAACAGTGCAGTAATATCTAACAATTCCCATCAACTACTTAATACACACATCTAACAAGTAATCTAACAATTCCCCAACTACCTAATACACACATCTAAAGGGGTGGATGAGAATATGTACATATAAATATATGGATGAGCGATGGTCGAGCGGCGTAGGCAAGGTGCAGTAGATGGTATAAAATACAGTATATACATGTGATATGAGTAATGTAAGATATGTACACATTATTAAAGTGGCATTATTTAGAGACTAGTGATTGGGTCTCAATGTGGGCAGCAACCTCGGAGTTAGTGATTGCTGTTTAGCAGTCTAATGGCCTTGAGATAGAAGTGGTTTCTCAATCTCTTGGTCCCAGCTTTGATGCACCTGTACTGACCTCGCCTTCTGGATGATAGCGGTGTGAACAGGCAGTGGCTCGGTTGGTTGTTGTCCTTGATGATTTTGGCCTTCCTGTGACATCGGGTGGTGTAGATGTCATGGAGGGCAGGTAGTTTGCCCCCGGTGATGTGTTGTGCAGACCACACCACCTTCTGGAGAGCCTTGCGGTTGAGGGCGGTGCAGTTGCCTTACCAGGCTGTGATACAGCCCAACAGGATGCTCTCGATTTTGCATCTGTAAAAAGTTTGTCAGGATTTTGGGTGACAAGCCACATTTCTTCAGCCTCCTGAGGTTGAAGAGGCGCTGTTACGCCGCCTTCACCACACTGTCTGTGTGGGGGGACCATTTCAGTTTGTCTGTGATGTGTACACCCAGGAACTTCCCACCTTCTCCACTACTGACCCCCCTGACCCTGATGTGGATAGGGGGGTGCTCCCTTTACTGTTTTCTGAAGTACAGGATCACCTCCTTTTGTTTTGTTGACTTTGAGTGAGAGGTTGTTTTCCTGACACCACACTCCGAGGGCCCTCACCTCCTCCCTATAGGCTCTCTCGGCGTTGTTGGCGATCAAGCCCACCACTGTTGTGTCGTCTGCAAGCTTGATGATTGAGTTAGAGGTGTGCATGGCCATGCAGTCATGGGTGAACGGGGAGTACAGGAGAGGGCTAAGCACACACTGTTGTGGGGCCCCAGTGTTGAGGGTCATGACATGAAGATGTTGTTTCCTACCTTCACCACCTGGTGGCAGCCCGCCAAATTCCAGGACCCAGTTGCACAGGGAGGGGTTGAGACCCAGGGCCTCCAGCTTGATGATGAGCTTGGAGGTTACTATGGTGTTGAATGCTGAGCTGTAGTCAATGAACAGAATTTTTAAATAGGTTTATTTTTGTCCAGATGGCATAGGGCAGTGTGCAGTGCCATGACGATTGTGTCATCTGTGGACCTGTTGGGGCGGTATGCAAATTGACGTGTGTCTCGGGTGGCCGGTAAGGAGGCGGTGATATGATCCTTGACTAGTTTCTCAATGCATTTCATGATGACAGAAGTAAGCACTATGTGTGGTAGTCATTTAGTTCAGTTATCTTTGCCTTCTTGGGTACAGGAACAATGGTAGCCATCTTGAAGCATATGGGGACAACAGACTGGGATAGGGAACAATTAAATATGCACGTAAACACACTAGCCAGCGGGTCTGCGCATGCTCTGAGGACGCGGCTATGGATGCCGTCTTCGCCAGCAGCCTTGTGAGGGTTTTACTCACGTCAGCCACTGAGAAGGATAGGGGGGGCCTGTGTCTTCGTTAGTGAGCTGCGACGTTTACACTGTATTATCCTCAAAGTGGGCAAAGAATGTGTTTACTTGTAGTCCGTGATTTCCTGTGGACCCTGCCACATCCGTCTCGTGTCTGAGCTGTTGAATTGCCTGTACTGGCATTTTGCTTGTTTGATTGCCATGTGGAGTGAATAACTACACTGTTTATATTCAGCCATATCTCCAGACCTCTTTCCATGCTTAAATGCGGTGGATCGCACTTTCTTTTTTTCGCAAATGCCTCCATCATCCACAGTTTCTAGTTAGGGTAGGTTTTAATAGTCACAGTGGGTACGACATCTCCAATGCTCTTTTTATAAATGCACTCACCAAGTCAGTGTATAGATCAATGTCATTCTCTGAGGCTGACTGGAACATATTCCAGTCCGCGTGATCAAAACAATCTTGGAGCGTGGCTTCCGATTTGTCAGACCAGCGTTGAATGGTTCTCGTCACTGGTACATCCTCGTCACTTATACCATGGGCCTCCAAGGTACATATCAGCAAGTTGCTATAATCAACAAACCTATTAATTATTTATGGTTTATCTGTTTTTTCCTTTTGTGTAAGAGGCCTGTACATCTACTCATTGTGCCTGCTGTAGGAACACAGATATTTCCCCTTCGTTTATCATCATCATCTCAGAAGACGCATGCAGAGTACTTTAAAGCCAGACTCATTTTCCTATTCCGTTCAGCATGTTCTTAATCTCTCCAATCTCCCTCCCATTACGCTGGTTTTCAGGTGGGGTGTTGTCTCTTCTAAGACAGTGTCACAGAGAACATGAGAATCACCCTGGGCTCATCAGCTCCAGTTTTAGTCTGTCTCTTTTATAAAAGTCTGCACTCAGACAGACTGTGCAATCAGGAACAGATGACAGGCCGTCAGATGGGGCTTCAAACCAGCATTAAAATATGCGGTGCACTAAAGCAATTATCATCAGAAGCCAAATGACGCACATTGTCAGACAAAGCCAGGTCAACTTTGGATGCTTTTAAGCTGCCTGTTTTTACTCGTATGCCAATTGTTGCCTTCGTGGTACATTTCCAGTGCATTCAGAAAATATTCAGACAATTGACTTTTTCCACATTTTGTTACATGATAGCCTTATTCTAAAATTGATGTAATAGTTATTTTTCTTCATCAATCTACACACAATACCCCATAATGACAAAGCAAAAAAAGGTTTTTAGAAATTTGTGCAAATGTATTAAAGTAAAATATGGAACTATCACATTCACGTAAGTATTCATATCTTTTACTCAGTACTTTTGTTGATGCACGTTTGGCAGCAGTCACAGCCTCGAGTCTTCTCGAAAGTTTTAAGTTCCTCGGCGTACACATAACGTATAAACTGAATTGGTCCACCCACACAGACAGCGTGGAGAAGAAGGCGCAGCAGCGCCTCTTCAACCTCAGGAGGCTGAAGAAATTTGGCTTGTCACCAAAAGAACTCTCAAACTTCTACAGATGCACAATTGAGAGCATCCTGTCGGGCTATATCACCGCCTGGTACGGCAACTGCTCCGCCCACAACTGTAAGGCTCTCCAGAGGGTAGTGAGGTCTGCACAACGCATCACTACCTGCCCTCCAGGACACCTACACCACCTGACATCACAGGAAGGCCATAAAGATCATCAAGGACAACAACCACCCGAGCCACTGCCTGTTCACCCCGCTATAGTCCATCCAGAAGGCGAGGTCATTACAGGTGCGTCAAAGCAGGGAGCAAGATACTGAAAAACAGCTTCTATCTCAAGGTCATCAGACTGTTTAACAGCCACCACTAACATTGAGTGGCTGCTGCCATACATGTAAAAAATGTATCACTAGCCACTTTAAACAATGTAAATATAATGTTTACATACCCTACATTACTCATCTCATATGTATATACTGTACTCGATACCATCTACTGCATCTTGCCTATGCCATTCTGTACCATCACTCATTCATATATCTTTATGTACATATTCTTCATCCCTTTACACGTGTGTGTGTGTGTGTGTGTGTGTGTGTGTGTGTGTGTGTGTGTGTGTGTGTAAGGTAGTTGTTGTGAAATTGTTAGGTTAGATTACTCGTTGGTTATCACTGCATTGTCGGAACTAGAAGCACAAGCATTTAGCTACACTCGCATTAACATCCGCTAACAATGTGTTTGTGACAAATACAATTTGATTAGATTTCATTTGGAGCTCTGTCAGAGTAACCATCGGGTTCTTGGTCACCTCCCTGACCAAGTTCTAGGAAGAGTCTTGGTGGTTCCAAACTAATTCCATTTTAAGAATGATGGAGGCCACTGTGTTCTTGGGGACCTTCAATGCTGCAGACATTTTTTGGTACCATTCTCGGAGCTCTACGGACAATTCCTTCGACCTCATGGCTTGGCTTTTGCTCTGACATGCACTGTCAGCTTTGGAACCTTAAAAATACCAGGTGTGTGCCTTTCCAAATCATGTCCAATCAATTGAATTTACCACAGGTGGACTTCAATCAAGTTTTAGAAACAGCTCAAAGATAATCAATGGAAACAGGATGCACCTAGGGTTGCAAAGGGTTGGAAACTTACTCAGGGGAAATTAACCTGTCGAGCTTGTTGCCCCCCCGCAACAACCAGTGAAAGTGCAGGGCGCCAAATTCAAAACAACAAGAATCTCATAATTAAAAATCCTCAAGCATACAAGTATTTTACACCATTTTAAAGGTACAATTCTCATTAATCCAGCCACAGTGTCTGATTTCAAAAAGGATTTACAGTGAAAGCACCACAAATGATTGTTAGGTCACCACCAAGTCACAGAAAAACACAGCCATTTTTCCAGCCAAAGAGAGGAGTCGCAAAAAAACAGAAATAGAGATCAAATGAATCACTAACCTTTGATGATCTTCATCAGATGACACTCATAGGACTTCATATTGCACAATACATGTATGTTTTGTTTGATAAAGGTCATATTTATATTTTAAAAATCTGAGTGTTACGTTCAGTAGTTCTAAAACATCTGGTGATATTGCAGAGAGCCACATCAATTTACAGAAATACATAAATGTTGATAAATACAAGTGTTATGCATGGAACTTTAGATAAACTCCCCCTTATGCAACCACTGTGTCAGATTTAAAAAAAACTTTAAGGGAGAAAGCAAACCATGCAGTAATATGAGTACAGCAAAGACAACAAAGCAGCCAAAAAGATACCCGCCATATTGGGTAGTCAACATTACTCAGAATTAGCATTTTAAATATTCACTTAACTTTGATATTCATCAGAATGCACTCCCCAATTCAATGGAATTGCAACCCTCTGCATGCACAGTGCATTCTTCCATCACATGTACAGCTGATTCTCAAGACCTTGCAAACTAATGAGATGCTATTGAGCCCACACTACTACACTGTCTGAGCCAACAATTAAAAAGAAAAGATTAAGATGGACAGAAGAACTCTACCCAGAAGGCCAGCATCCCGGAGTCGCCTCTTCACTGCTGACGTTGAGACTGGTGTTTTGCGGGTACTAATTTAATGAAGCTGCTAGTTGAGGACTGGTGAGGCATCTGTTTCTCAAACTTGACACTCTAATGTACTTGTCCTCTTGCTCAGTTGGGCATCGGGGCCTCTCACTCTTCTATTCTGGTTAGAGCTATTCTATGAAGGGAGTAGTACACAGCGTTGTACGAGATCGTCAGTTTCTTGGCAATTTCTAGGACTACATCCTTTCTGGTAAGTTTTGATTTACATGATTTTTTGTTAACTAGTAAATAGTAGCCTACAGCAAAGTGTGTTTAAATCATTTTGAACTTTTTACCAATTTCTGCTAGTTAGTTTTTGCTACCATGTGGTGTTTAGCATTTTATCTTACAAAGGAGTTTAATTTAACTGCTTAACTATTTATCTGTACATGGAATTGTATTTTTATTTTACTCTTTTTTTTCTTCTTATCTTTACAGGAAAATGCCATGTGCACGATCTAATGTGTGGAGACATTTCACTGCAGCTAATGTACAAAGGACAAGCTGTTTACATTTGCAAATACTGTGCCAAATCATATGTGAAGAATGCAACAAAGATGCAGAATCATCTGGCCAAGTGCATAAAGTTCCCTCAGCGCTCACAACAAGCAAACTCTGACAAAAGTCCCTCTACTTCTATTCGAGTTGAAAATTATGAATCAGCCACCATATCGACAGCAACAGCTCATGGTCCTCCTGGAATCAGAAGTTTTTTTGACTCAATGGAGGAACGTAGTAAGAGAAATGCTGATGAATGTCTACGTATGCAACTGGTTCGCCTCTGATACTCACAGGCAAGGTGTATTGAAAGAGATGTCTGATTTCTTCGCCCAGCACCCCTCCAACCAGACATGCTTTATCTACTCATTTGCTGGATGCAGAGTTCAACAGAGTTCAAGTGACGGTCAAGCAAATCATAGAGAATGCAGACTGAATTGCAATTGTGGGTATGGAATAATTTACTACATAATCTCCACCCCTCCACCAGTATTCTACACGAGCACAGACGAGGGATAAGACACAAATATAAATTTTCACACAGTCTGCTGCCTCAGTTTGTATGATGGCAATTTGCATATACTCCAGAATGTTATGAAGAGTGATCAGATGAATTGCAATTAATTGCACAGTCCCTCTTTGTCATGCAAATTAACTGAATCCCCCAAAACCATTTCCACTGCATTTCTGCCCTGCCACAAAAGGACCAGATGGACATGTATGTTTTGTTTGATAAAGTTCATATTTATATAAAGAAATCTGAGTTTACATTGGCGCGTTAGATTCACTAGTTCCAAAAACGTCAAGTGATTTTGCATAGCCACATCGTTTCAACAGAATTTCTCATCATAAATGTAGATGACAATACAAGTTATACACATGGAATTATAGATATACCTCTCCTTAATGGAACCGCTGTGTCAGATTTCAAAAAAGGTTTACAGAAAAAGCAACCCATGCAATAATCTGATACGGCACTCAGAACAGTAGCCAAATTAGCCTCCATGTTGGAGTCAACAGAAACCAGAAAATACAGGATAAACGTTTCCTTACCTTTGATGAACTTCATCAGAATGCAGTCCTAGAAATCCCAGGTCCACAATAAATGCTTGAATTTTTCAAAAATGTCTGGTATTTATGTCCAATTAGTTACTTTGGTTAGTGCGTTTGGTAAACAATTCCAAAGTCACAAAGCGCGTCCACTATAACGTGACGAAATGTCCAAAAGTTCCATAACAGTCAGTAAAACATGTCAAACGATGTACTGAATCAATCTTTAGAATGTTGTTTACATATATCTTTAATAACGTTCCAACCGGAGAATTAGAATTACTTCAGATGAGCGGTGGAATGCAAGTCCTTCCCCTGTGAACACGCCTGGTGAAAGCATGGTCAACTCGTGGCACTGGTGACTATTTCCTGTCTCATTCGACTCCCCTTCACATTAGTCATCAAAGTTCTATTGACTGCTGACATCTAGTGGAAGGCGTAGGAAGTGAAAACCCATCCATATCTCGCTGTAATTTCAATGAGACCTTGTTTGAAAATCTGCCACCTCCAGAAAAAAAACAGGAAGTGGAATTTCTCTGCTTGCTATAAGAGTTCTGTTATACTCAGACATAATTCAAACAGTTTTAGAAACTTCAGAGTGTTTTCTATCCAATAATAATAATAATAATATGCAAATATTAATAACTATGAGTGAGGAGCAGGCCGTTTGATATGGGCACCGTTCATCCAAGCTACTCAATACGGCCCCTGCAGCCATAAGAAGTTAATCCCATTGAGAACTTGTGGTCAATCCTCAAGAGACAGGTGGACAAACAAAAACCCACAAATTCTGATGAACTCTAAGCATTGATTATGCAAGAATGGGCTGCCATCAGTCAGGATGTGGCCCAGAAGTTAATTGACAACATGCCAGGGCGAATTGCAGAGGTCTTGAAAAAGAAGGGTCAACGCTGCAAATATTGACTCTTTGCATCAACTTCATATAATTGTCAATAAAATCCTTTGACACTTATGAAATGCTTGTAATTATACTTCAGTATTCCATAGTAACATCTCACACAAGTATCTAAAGACACTGAGGTGTGTCATTCTCAAAACGTTTGGCCACGACTACATTGCAGAGGAGTGGAAGGAAGACATTAATGACCTTGGACCACAGAAGGTATTTGCACTGGTGACAATGCTGTGAATGCTGCGAACATGAAGGCTGCTTGGTCTAAAGTAGAGTCCTACCCTCACATCACACCCATTGGCTGTGCTGCTCATGCATTGAATCTGCTCCTCAAGGATGTCACGGCACTGAAAATAATGGATACATTCTACAAGAGAGCCAAGGAAATGGTTAGGTATGTGAAGGGTCATCAAGTTATAGCAACAATCTACCTCACCAAGTAAGGTGAGAAGAATAAGAGCACCACATTGAAGCTGCCCAGCAACACCCGTTGGGGTGGTGTTGTCCGAGATGGCGTAGCACTCAGATGTCTTTTCTTTGTCTTGTCTCGTCCCGTGTGTATATATCTTTTTCTTTGCGTTCTTTTTAATATTTTTCATAAACCTCAACTTCAAAATACTCTCCTGCAACCCGCCTCACCCAATGTGGTGTGGATCTGTTTTTTTTTCCTAAAGTATTTCTATTTACCTCCGAACTGGAATCCCTCAACTGAAGCTAACTAGCTACCAGTTATCAGTCAGCTAACCACTGCTAGCGGTCATCAGCTAACCTTTAGCTCGGAAAGCTCTCGCCAGTTTGTTTAACGCGTTTCAAACGTGAACATACTGGACCTATTTCTTTTCTCCATATCCCCTAGTTCCTACCACAAACTCTGAACCTTTTCATCTGGATCATCACAGCTAGCTAACTGCAACCCGGGTTGACTACTCCTGGCTAACATTTCCGTCCCGGAGCTAGCACCAACAAGCCTGGGGCTAGGACCCATCTCCCGGCTCACTACTGGGCTACAATATCTGGATCCCTTCTACTGCCGGTACGGGGCACGGAACCCCGCCAATCTACGACTGGAATACCGTCATAATCTGCAAGAGGATTCCAACAGGCCCCTCAGGCGCGACGTCCGCTGAAGGCCCATTCTGCTAACCTGCTAGGCCTGCAAGCTACCAATAGATACTTGGAACCCTACCAATTCCACAACTTGTCTATCGACGTCACCGCACGAAGAGGCAAAAGCAGACTTACCCCCATCGCAACATCCCCCATAGGCTAACTTCCTAGCCCCGGTCTGCTAACTGCTAGCTTGTCTGCCCCGGCCTACTAACCGTTAGCGTGTTGGCGATTCAGACAGTTAGCAGGCTGATGCTGTGTCCCCAGTCAGCCCAATCACTCACTGGACCCATATGTTCACTTGGCTACGCATGCCTCTCTAATATCAATATGCCTCGTCCATTACTGTCCTGGTTAGTGATTACTGTCTTATTTCACTGTAGAGCCTCTAGCCCTGCTCAATATGCCTTAACCAACCATGTTGTTCCATCTCCTACATATGCGATGACATCACCTGGTTTAAACTTCTCTAGAGACTATCTCTTTCATTACTCAATGCCTAGGTTTATCTCCAATGTACTCACATCCTACCTTACCTTTTATCTGTACACTATGCCTTGAATCTATGCTATCGTGCCCAGAAACCTGCTCATTTTACTCTCTTTTCTGAATGTGCTAGACGGCCAGTTCGTATAGCATTTAGCCGTACCCTTATCCGACTTCTCCTCTGTTCCTCTGATGATGTAGAGGTTAATCCAGGTCCTGCAGTGCCTAGCTCCACTCCCACTCCCCAGGTGCTCTCATTTGTTGACTTCTGTAACAGTAAAAGCCTTGGTTTCATGCATGTTAACATTAGAAGCCTACTCCCTAAGTTTGTTGTACTCACTCCTTTAGCACACTCTGCCAACCCGGACCACGAAAAACCTTGATCTCTATTGCTAACTATAACATTTTCCGCGAAGCTAGAACTGCCAAAGGGGGCGGTGTTGCAATCTACTGCAAAGAGTTCTGTATTACTATCCAAGTCTGTACCCAAACAATTCGAGCTTCTACTTCTACCAAAAATTCACCTTTCCAGAAACAAGTCTCTCACTGTTGCCGCTTGCTATAGACCTCCCTCTGCCCCCAGCTGTGCCCTCGATACTATATGTGAATTGATTGCCCCCCATCTATCTTCTGAGCTCGTGCTACTAGGTGACCTAAACTAGGACATGCTTAATTAACCTCTCTGGGATATGTGGGATGCTAGCGTCCCACCTGGCCAAAAGCCAAGGAAAATGCAGAGCGCCAAATTCAAATAAATTACTATAAAAATCAAACTTTCATTAAATCACACATGCAAGATAGCAAATTTAAGCTACACTTGTTGTGAATCCAGCCAACATGTCAGATTTCAGAAAGGCTTTTTGGCGAAAGCAAGCGATGCTATTATCTGAGGATAGCACCTCCGTAAACAAAGAGAGAAACCATATTTCAACCCTGCAGGCTCGACACAAAACGCAGAAATAAAAATATAATTCACGCCTTACCTTTGACGAGCTTCTTTTGTTGGCACTCCAATATGTCCCATAAACATCACAAATTGTCTTTTTGTTCAATTAATTCCGTCTATAGATAGATAGATAGATAATATATATATCTGATCCCCCACCATTTCTCATTCACCCTAATCCAGATAAATGTTCTGAAAGAGCTGCAAAATCTGGACCCCTACAAATCAGCCGGGCTAGACAATCTGGATCCTCTCTTTCTAAAAAATGATCTGCCGAAATTGTTGCAACCCCTATTACTAGCCTGTTCAACCTCTCTTTTGTATCGTCTGGGATTCCCAAAGATTGGAAAGCTGCTGCGGTCATCCCCCGCTTCGAAGGGGGTGACACTCTAGACCCAAACTGCTTCAGACCTATATCTATCCTACCCTGTCTTTCTAAGGTCTTTGAAAGCCAAGTTAACAAACAGATTACCGACCTTTTCAAATCCCACTGTACCTTCTCCGCTATGCAATCTAGTTTCAGAGCTGGTCATGGGTGCACCTCAGCCACGCTCAAGGTTCTAAACGACATCATAACCGCCATCGATAAGAGACATTGCTGTGCAGCCGTCTTCATCGACCTGGCCAAGGCTTTCGACTCTTGTCAATCACCACATTCTTATTGGCAGACTCGACCTCCTTGGTTTCTCAAATGATTGCCTCGCCTGGTTCACCAACTACTTTGCAGACAGAGTTCAGTGTGTCAAATTGGAGGGCCTGTTGTCCGGACCTCTGGCAGTCTCTATGGGGGTGCCACAGGGTTCAATTCTCGGGCCGACTCTTTTCTCTGAATACATCAATGATGTCGCTCTTGCTGCTGGTGATACTCTGATACACCTCTACGCAGACGACACCATTCGGTATACTTCTGGCCCCTCTTTGGACACTGTGTTAACTAACCTCCAGACAAGCTTCAATGCCATACAACTCATGCATGCTATTCAACCGATCACTGCCCGCACCTGCTCGCCCGTCCAGCATCACTACTCTGGACGGCTCTGACTTAGAATACGTGGACAACTACAAATACCTTGGTGTCTGTCTGGTTAGACTGTAAACTCTCCTTCCACTCACATTAAGCATCTCCAATCCAAAATTACATAGACTTCAGTGATGTCATCTATAAAATAGCCTCTAACACTCTACTCAACAAACTGGATGCAGTCTATCACAGTGCCATCCGTTTTGTCACCAAAGCCCCTTACACTACCCACCATTGCGACCTGTACGCTCTCATTGGCTGGCCTTCGCTTCATATTCGTCGCCAAACCCACTGGATCCTGGTCATCTATAAGTCTCTGCTAGGTAAAGCCCCGCCTCATCTCAGCTCACTGGTCACCATAGCAGCACCCACTCGTAGCACGCGCTCCAGCGGGTATATCTCACTGGTCACCCCCAAAGCCAATTCCTCCTTTGGTCATCTTTCCTTCCAGTTCTCTGCTGCCAATGACTGAAACGAATTACGAAAATCTCTGAAGCTGGAGACTCATATCTCCCTCACTAGCTTTAAGTGCCAGCTGTCAGACCAGCTCACAGATCACTGCACCTGTACATAGGCCATCTGTAAACAGCCGATCTATCTACCTACCTCATCCTCATACTGTATTTATGTATTTATTTATTTATTTATCTTGCTCATTTGCACCCCAGTATCGCTATTGGGCAGAATATGAATGTGCAATCTACCATTCCAGTGTTTTAATTGCTATATTGTAATTACTTCGCCACCATGGCCTATTTATTGCCATAACTCCCTTATCTTACCTCATTTGCACTCACTGTATATAGACTTTTTGTTTTCTTTTGTTCTACTGTATTATTGACTGTTTTGTTTATTCCATGTGTAACTCTGTTGTTGTATGAGTCAAATTGCTGTGCTTTACCTTGGCCAGGTCGCAGTTGCAAATGAGAACTTGTTCTCAACTAGCCTACCTGGCTAAATAAAGGTGAAATAAAAATGTTTGACAGTCTCCTGGAGGGAAAGGAGTCTCTCCAAGAAAGTGCCATATCACAGTCTGCCGATATGGACAGCCCCATCAAGAGGATCCTCCTGGATTATGTATTTTTGGTGAGAGTGGTAAGCTGCCTGAAACTCCTGAAACCTATAGCAGTAGCCATTGAACGGATTTAGGGAGACAGTGCCATCCTGTCTGATGTTCAGATTCTGCTTGCAGATATAATAGAAGAAATCTGTACTGCCCCTCACACTTCACTGTTGCTCCAAGCAGAGGAAACTGCAGTTCTGAAATGCATCAAAAAGCATTAAGACTTCTGTGTGATACCCATACACGCTGCAGTGTACATGTTGGACCCCAAGTATGCTGGCAAGAGCATCCTGTCTGGTGCGAGATCAACAATGCCTATGGTGTTATCACTACCGTGTCTCACCACCTTGGCCTGGATGAGGGCAAGGTTATTGGCAGTCTAGCGAAGTACATTTCCAAGCAAGGGCTTTGGCATGGAGATGCAATAAGGCAGTCGTACCAACATATCTCATCAGCCACCTTGTGGAAGGGACTTTGTGGATCTGAGGATCTTTCCCCTGTTCCCTCCATCATCCTCCAAATCCCTCCGACTTCAACCGCCTCGGTTTGCAGCTGGTCCTTGTTTGGGAACACACACCAAAGCATGCAACAGGCTGACCAATACAAGGGTTGAAAACCTGGTGGCCATCCGAGCCTGACACGAGCCATCCTCAACAAGGTTGGAAAGTGACAGTGAAGATGAGGCCTCAGAGTCTGATGTTCAAGAGGTGGACATTGAGGTCATTCAGGGAGAAGACATGTAAGCCTGAGAGGAAGACAACCAAAGCTCTAGTTTCTACTAGACTATCATTTTACAGATGTGTGTTAAATGTTTTTGGGAGATGCGATGGATCATTCAATATTCCCTTTTGTTGTTCAGTGAAATCATCCCATGTGAAGAGTCAACTCATTTAATTTTAATTTCAATTCGTAACTAAATATTTTTTTCAAATTTATTTAGGAAGGATTTAATGATTTGAAATGGTCTACTTAGGATAAGGTAAAAATGTTTGTCTCCATATGATATGGTTATGTTCAATCCAAAAAACATCTACATTTAAATTGTATTAATTATCAATTTGCATATTTCCATTAATTCCCACGGATAGTTTCCACCTGCTGAATATTCCCCAAAATGTGCAACCCTAGATGCACCTGAGCTCAATTTTGAGTCTCATAGCAAAGGGTCTGAATACTTACAGTACCAGTCAAAATTTTGGACACCTACTAATTCCAGTTTTTTTCTTTATTTTTACTTCTTCATTGTAGAATAATGGTGAAGACATCAAAACTATGAAATAACACAGAATCATGTAGTAACCAAACAGGTGTTAAACAAATCAAAAATATATTTGAGATTCTTCAAATTAGCCACCCTTTGCCTTGATGACAGCTTTGCACACTCTTGGCATTCTCTCAACCAGCTTCATGAGGTAGTCACCAGGAATGCATTTCAATTAACAGGAGAAACGAGAGTCCATCACTTTAAGACATGAAGGTCAGTCAATCAGGAAAATTTAGAGAACTTTAAAAGTTTCCTCGAGCAGTCGCAAAAACCAAGCGCTATGATGAAACTAGCTTTCATGAGGACCGCCACAGGGATGGAAAACCCAGAGTTACCTCTGCTGCAGAGGATAAATTCATTAGAGTTAACTGCATCTCAGATTGCAGCCCAAATAAATGCTTCAGAGAGCAAGTAACCTACACATCTCAACATCAACTGTTCAGAGGAGACTGCAGGAATCAGGCCTTCATGGTCGAAATGCTGCAAAGAAACCACAACTAAAGGACACCTTTAAGAAGAAGAGACTAGTTTGGGCCAAGAAACACAAGTGATGGTCATTAGACCGGTGGAAATCTGTTCTTTGATCTGATGAGTCCAAATGTGAGATTTTTGGTGCCAACCGCCATATTGTTTTGAGACGCGAAGTAGGTGAACGGCTGACCGCCGCATGTGTGGTTCCCACTGTGAAGCATGGAGGAGTAGGTGTGGGGGTGCTTTGCTGGTGACACAATTTTATTTTGAATTCAAGGCACACTTAACCAGCATGGCTAGCACAGCATTCTGCAGCCATACGCCATCCCATGTGGTTTGTGCTCAATGGAACTATAATTTGTTTTTCAACAGAACAATGATGCAACACACCTCCAGGCTTTGTAAGGGCTATTTGACGAAGAAGGAGAGTAATGGAGGCATCAGATTACCTCGCCTCCACAATCACCTGACCTCAACCCAATTGAGATGGTTTAGGATGAGTTTGACCGCAGAGTGAAGAAAAAGCAGCCAACAAGTGCTCAGCATATGTGGGAACTCCTTCAAGACTGTTGAAAAAGCATTCCAGGTGAAGTTGGTTGAGAGAATGCCAAGAGTGTGCAAAGCTTTCCTCAAGGCAAAGGGTGGCTTCTACACCAGCATTGCTTGCTGTTTGGGGATTTAGGCTGGGTTTCTGTACAGCACTTTGAGATCAGCTGATGTAAGAAGGGCTTTATAAATAAAATTGATTTGATTTGGCTACTTTGAAGATGATAAAATACATTTTGATATTACATGATTCCATATGTGTTATTTTATAGTCTTTACTATTATTCTACAATGTAGAAAAATGTTTTGTCATTGTGGGGTATTGTATTTAATCCATTTTGGAATAAGGCTGTAAGGTAACAAAATGCTGAAAAAGTCAAGGGGTCTGAATACTTTGAATACACTGTATTGACTTGTTTTCTCACACTAGTATGACAACCTAGCCTGCTCTTCATTCTGATTGCACAGTCCTCTCTCATTCCACTTCTCCCTTCCTCTATCAGGCTCATCTCCCCTCTCCTATCTGTCTGTCTCTTCCGCCCACGCGTACATTGTGTTGCCAGGTCTGTCTTGTGGGCAGCTCTGATTTTCACTGAGCAGCTGAGGCGGAAGGTTGGAGTCAAAGCGGCACAATCAGCACTGACACTTTCTCTCTCTCTTCCTATCTTTTCCTCTTTTTTTTCACTCGCCATTCCTCTCCACTCTCCCTCCTGGACACCCAGGTTGGTGGACACCTGAGGTGGAAGGGAGCTGTTACAGCGGTGGAACGGCTGTGCCAATGTCAGACTGTCACCTCAGGAATGGGGAGGTTAAATGCCAGGGACTTTTTGTCCTGTGCTTGAGCCCTGTGCTTGAGCTCCGTGCCCACTGTTGTCAAGCAGCGTTGGTCAGGGAGTGCAGGTGATTTCACGGTGCAGACAGGACAGCGCTCAGCACAGGAGGTTGTTCTGCCTGTCAGATCCTATGCAGTAAGTTGTCTACTGGGTTGTTGGGGCTGTACAGAGAGGATGACAGACAGTGCCAAGGGTGCTGACCAAAATCTTTGTGTGAGGTCGATCAGCTGATCTTTTTCCCCTGTCCCATATTGCATCATCATGTTCTGCTTTTGTAGGGATCAGATTTGCAAAGCCCCTTAATCTACGTGTCATGAATCAGAGCGCTCAGGGTTTTACTTTCTCTCACAATTTCACATATTTTAAACTGTTGCTCTACTTCTCGTCATCCCCCTCAGCTCCTGTCAGAAAGGTGGGCTTGGATTTTTCTCCAGGTTGACATAGCCACCAGGCAGGGCCAGACTACTGCATTTGGGGCCCCGGGGAACCTAACTCCAGGGGGCCCCCCAACACATTTATATATATATATATATATGTATATATGTATGTATGTGTGTGTGTGTGTGTGTGTGTGTTTATATATGTTTATATATGTGTGTATATGTGTGTGTGTTTATATATGTTTATATATGTGTGTATATGTGTGTGTATATGTGTATATGTATGTGTATATGTATATGTATGTGTATATGTATATGTATGTGTGTATATATATATATATGTATGTGTATATATGTATGTGTATATATATATGTATGTGTATATATATATATATATATGTATGTGTATATATATATGTATGTATGTGTATATATATATATGTATGTATATATATATGTATGTATGTGTATATATATGTATGTATGTGTATATATATGTATGTATATATGTGTATATATATATGTATGTATATATGTATGTATATATGTGTATATATATGTATGTATATATGTGTATATATGTGTATATATATGTATGTATATATGTGTATATATATGTATGTATATATGTGTATATATATGTATGTATATATGTGTATATATATGTATGTATATATATGTGTATATATATGTATGTATATATATATGTGTATATGTATGTATGTATGTATATATATGTATGTATATATGTGTATATATATGTATGTATGTGTATATATATGTATGTATATATATGTATGTGTATATATATATATATGTATGTATATATGTATGTCAAATCAAATCAAATCAAATTTTATTTGTCACATACACATGGTTAGCAGATGTTAATGCGAGTGTAGCGAAATGCTTGTGCTTCTAGTTCCGACAATGCAGTAATAACGAGCAAGTAATCTAACTAACAATTCCAAAAAAAACTACTGTCATACACTGTGTAAGGGGATAAAGAATATGTACATAAGGATATATGAATGAGTGATGGTACAGAGCAGCATAGGCAAGATACAGTAGATGATATCGAGTACAGTATATACATATGAGATAAGTATGTAAACCAAGTGGCATAGTTAAAGTGGCTAGTGATACATGTATTACATAAGGATGCAGTCGATGATATAGAGTACAGTATCAACGTATGCATATGAGATGAACAATGTAGGGTAAGTAACATTATATAAGGTAGCATTGTTTAAAGTGGCTAGTGATATATTTACATCATTTCCCATCAATTCCCATGATTAAAGTGGCTGGAGTAGAGTCAGTGTCATTGACAGTGTGTTGGCAGTAGCCACTCAATGTTAGTGGTGGCCTTGAGATAGAAGCTGTTTTTCAGTCTCTCGGTCCCAGCTTTGATGCACCTGTACTGACCTCGCCTTCTGGATGGCAGCGGGGTGAACAGGCAGTGGCTCGGGTGGTTGATGTCCTTGATGATCTTTATGGCCTTCCTGTAGCATCGGGTGGTGTAGGTGTCCTGGAGGGCAGGTAGTTTGCCCCCGGTGATGCGTTGTGCAGACCTCACTACCCTCTGGAGAGCCTTACGGTTGAGGGCGGTGCAGTTGCCATACCAGGCGGTGATACAGCCCGCCAGGATGCTCTCGATTGTGCATCTGTAGAAGTTTGTGAGTGCTTTTGGTGACAAGCCGAATTTCTTCAGCCTCCTGAGGTTGAAGAGGCGCTGCTGCGCCTTCCTCACGATGCTGTCTGTGTGAGTGGACCAATTCAGTTTGTCTGTGATGTGTATGCCGAGGAACTTAAAACTTGCTACCCTCTCCACTACTGTTCCATCGATGTGGATGGGGGGGTGTTCCCTCTGCTGTTTCCTGAAGTCCACAATCATCTCCTTAGTTTTGTTGACGTTGAGTGTGAGGTTATTTTCCTGACACCACACTCCGAGGGCCCTCACCTCCTCCCTGTAGGCCGTCTCGTCGTTGTTGGTAATCAAGCCTACCACTGTTGTGTCGTCCGCAAACTTGATGATTGAGTTGGAGGCGTGCATGGCCACGCAGTCGTGGGTGACCCTTGTGGGGCCCCAGTGTTGAGGATCAGCGGGGAGGAGATGTTGTTGCCTACCCTCACCACCTGGGGGCGGCCCGTCAGGAAGTCCAGTACCCAGTTGCACAGGGCGGGGTCGAGACCCAGGGTCTCGAGCTTGATGACGAGCTTGGAGGGTACTATGGTGTTGAATGCCGAGCTGTAGTCGATGAACAGCATTCTCACATAGGTATTCCTCTTGTCCAGATGGGTTAGGGCAGTGTGCAGTGTGGTTGAGATTGCATCGTCTGTGGACCTATTTGGGCGGTAATCAAATTGGAGTGGGTCAAGGGTGTCAGGTAGGGTGGAGGTGATATGGTCCTTGACTAGTCTCTCAAAGCACTTCATGATGACGGATGTGAGTGCTACGGGGCGGTAGTCGTTTAGCTCAGTTACCTTAGCTTTCTTGGGAACAGGAACAATGGTGGCCCTCTTGAAGCATGTGGGAACAGCAGACTGGTATAGGGATTGATTGAATATGTCCGTAAACACACCGGCCAGCTGGTCTGCGCATGCTCTGAGGGCGCGGCTGGGGATGCCGTCTGGGCCTGCAGCCTTGCGAGGGTTAACACGTTTAAATGTCTTACTCACTTCGGCTGCAGTGAAGGAGAGACCGCATGTTTCCGTTGCAGGCCATGTCAGTGGCACTGTATTGTCCTCAAAGCGGGCAAAAAGTTATTTAGTCTGCCTGGGAGCAAGACATCCTGGTCCGTGACTGGGCTGGGTTTCTTCCTGTAGTCCGTGATTGACTGTAGACCCTGCCACATACCTCTTGTGTCTGAGCCGTTGAATTGAGATTCTACTTTGTCTCTGTACTGGCGCTTAGCTTGTTTGATAGCCTTGCGGAGGGAATAGCTGCACTGTTTGTATTCAGCCATGTTACCAGACACCTTGCCCTGATTAAAAGCAGTGGTTCGTGCCTTCAGTTTCACACGAATGCTGCCATCAATCCACGGTTTCTGGTTAGGGAATGTTTTAATCGTTGCTATGGGAACGACATCTTCAACGCACGTTCTAATGAACTCGCACACCGTATCAGCGTATTCGTCAATGTTGTTGTCTGACGCAATACGAAACATCTCCCAGTCCACGTGATGGAAGCAGTCTTGGAGTGTGGAGTCAGCTTGGTCGGACCAGCGTTGGACAGACCTCAGCGTGGGAGCTTCTTGTTTTAGTTTCTGTCTGTAGGCAGGGATCAACAAAATGGAGTCGTGGTCAGCTTTTCCAAAAGGGGGCGGGGCAGGGCCTTATATGCGTCGCGGAAGTTAGAGTAACAATGATCCAGGGTCTTTCCACCCCTGGTTGCGCAATCGATATGCTGATAAAATTTAGGGAGTCTTGTTTTCAGATTAGCCTTGTTAAAATCCCCAGCTACAATGAATGCAGCCTCCGGATAAATCGTTTCCAGTTTGCAGAGAGTTAAATAAAGTTCGTTCAGAGCCATCGATGTGTCTGCTTGGGGGGGGATATATACGGCTGTGATTATAATCGAAGAGAATTCTCTTGGTAGATAATGCGGTCTACATTTGATGTATTTGATGTATATATATATGTATTTGATGTATATGTATATGTATGTATTTGATGTATATGTATATGTATGTATGTGTATATGTATATGTATATGTGTATATATATGTGTGTATATATGTGTATGTATATATATAAATGTATATATATATGCTCTGATATATATGTATGTGTATATATATATATGTATATATAAATGTATGTGTATGTATGTATATATGTGTATGTATATATGTATGTATATATGTGTATGTATATGTATATGTATGTATATATGTATGTATATGTGTGTATGTATATGTGTATGTATGTATATATGTATGTATGTATGTATGTGTATATATGTATGTATATATGTGTATGTGTATATGTGTATATGTATATGTATATGTATGTATATGTATATGTGTATATATATGTATGTATATGTGTATATATATGTATATGTATGTGTGTATATGTATATGTGTATATATATGTATGTATATGTGTGTATATATGTGTGTATATGTATATGTATAAATGTATATGTGTATATATATATATATATATATATATATATGTGTATATATATAAATGTATATGTGTATAAATGTATATGTGTGTGTATATATATATGTGTATATGTGTATATATATATATATATGTGTATATGTATATGTATATATATGTATATATATATATATATATGTGTATATATATATGTATATGTGTATATATATGTATGTGTGTATATGTATGTATGTATATGTGTATATGTATGTATGTATGTATATATTATAATTAAGAAACCATTTTTTGGGGGGTGGTGCATTTCAATACATTTTGCCCTAGAGCAGAGGGAAATGTAGTTTCATAATGCTATTCTACACATTGTGTGTTGAGGCAGAGAGACAATTTAGCAGTTTTAAAGCTAATTTCTTGCAATTCTACAGTTTGCCATGGTGCAGAGAACAATGTGCTGTTTCTATTGCTGATCTCATGCTGTTCATCACATTTTCTCATGCTGTTCTTCACAAGGATGAGAGAAAATGTTGCAGTTTTGAAAGCTAATTTACTACAGTTCAATATGTTTTCGCATTGCATATGATGTGTTTGTATGTTATCTGGGGCCCCATGACCTCCAAGTGTTTTTAGTTTTAGTTTTTGTGGTAGGGGACCACCTGGAGGTCAGGGGCCCCGGGGCACGTGCCCAATCGGTAACCTGGTCCTGCCACCAGGCTGCCACACTATTCTCCCATGTGGGATACTGTCACGCAGCTGTTTGACTGATGCCGCTGTCTGGCCCTCTACCACTAGCCATTTTCATGGAGATTTCACCCTAATTGATTTAATCCGTCCATTGTTCCATCCCCCCTATAAACGCCACACCAGATCCATAACCAGTCTGTGACATGGGGCTTTAGTGCCACTACGTGAGCTCATACCGGGACTCGCAATGCCACTAAAATGGCCCTCTGTCTAAATGGGGCTTTATTTTATTGGGGAGTGTTTGACAACGCGGCACCTGGTGTTTCCATCATTGATGGGGGTTTGTGACATCCCCATCCGTCTAGGCGGAACTGCTGCGTGCATCGAGCGGCGCTCTGTGATGGAGGCCTGTCATTGGCAGATTGATCGTCCAATTACTCGCTCACTCTCGAGCCCCTGATGGGATCAATTGAGTGAACGGCTGCAATGCATTAGACCCCCCCGTCCCCGTCCCCCTACCCGATTACACTCGTCCCCGTCCTGTCACATGCACCTCTCTCTCTTCCTTTCATCCTCTCTTTTGAGCCTCTTTCGCTCCCTTTCTTCCCTCCAATGGCACTCAATCACTTGTCATTGCTTTCTGTCAGCGGAGCCAAAGCACCTGATACCCTAGTTGTAGCTTTCTGTCTTGGAACTGCAGTGTTCCCTGCACCATTACATTTAGATAACATTTATGGGTTGAATTTGTAGTTATTTCCAAAATATTTACTGACCTTCAACAAGCACATTTTTTAAAAGTTTTCATTTGGCAGAAGGAAGCATGGAGGCTAGTTCCAAACAATCTTCAGTCCGAGAAGTAATTCAGAAGATTTATCTAGCGGTCAAAGCAGGGTTGTTGTGGCTAAGACGGTATAGGACATTCCCTTCTGCGTTGTCTTATAGTACATTAAATCTAAACTCCCTGTCTAATCCACAGCAGTGTACACAGTCTAGTAGCATCTATCTGCCTTCCATCTCCCTGCTTCACAAACAGTGTGTTTAGGTAGTCGGTAGAAACACTGTCCGACCTGCACTAACACATACATGTCTGGGAAGATGGCCTCCATATTGCTTTGTGGCCTCCCTGTTCTGTCAACACCCTGTTGTCTTATCTGTGTCGCCATCAGTCATAACCAACTCCACATAAGGCTCAGGGGTGTCGTTTTGAACTTGTTTCTCTCCCCCGACGCAACACAGCTGCTGTGTTGTTCTCAACATGTTTCTCTCCTCCGATGCAACACCACTGCTGCTGTGTCGTCTGATGACTTAAACCCCGGCGGGTCCTATTTTTAATCATCATTAAGCAACAGTGAATTAAGGGGAGGTTCTATAATCTTTGTGTGCCCTCTTTACCAGAGACAGCTGGCAGTAGGGTTGGAGGCACTTTGAACTGTTTTATCACTCCCTGTGAAATCTGTCAAATGGAGGGGGGGAAGAGACTTGGAGATGGAGTGAGAAACTCTGCACACCCAATGGAGAGAATTTAAAGGGAGAGATGGATTGCATTTGAGAGTTGGAAAAAAACACTAACTGCAAGGGGAGGTGATGGACCTTAAAGAGAGGACAATAGGCAGTCTGTAGCCTAGTGGTTAGAGCGTTGGACTAGTAACCGAAAGGTTGCAAGTTCATATCCCAGAGCTGACAAGGTACAAATCTGCCGTTCTGCCCCTGAACAGGCAGTTAACCCATTGTTCCTAGGCCGTCATTGAAAATAAGAATTTGTTCTTAACTGACTTGCCTAGTTAAATAAAGGTCAAATAAAATTTAAAAAAATAGATGGTGATGATATAGACTGAGTGTACAAAATCCACCAACCTGCTCTTTCCATGACAGCTTTCACCTGGTCAGTCTATGTTCCTTTCTTGATGTCACTTGTGGGGGAGGGGGGCCACACAACTCAATATTAGGAAGGTGTCCTTAATGTTTTATACACAGTGTATAGAGCGAGAGAGAGACCAGAGAGGTGATGGTGAGAACAGAGGGCTGCCATGCTTTGTGATGAGTGAAAGTCAGGCCAGGTTGCATTAATCACACTGTGGTGGTGATGTGAGCAGATGCACTGAAGATGGGCAGCCCAGCTCTTCCTGCCCAGCATTATTAAAACCCCTTCGCCTGTCTGTCTGATGCTTGCCTCATGCCTCCTTGCGTTGGCTAATTATCAAGCTTAGTTGCTCGCTTGGGGGGGGGGATTGTCTCGCTCTTCATTAGGCTGTAATTGAATTTTCCCCAGCACATACTGTTGATGTGATCGACATCCCACACTTCATGCACAGCAGCTGTACCTTACCTATAGCTACACCTATCCTTCTCTTATCCTTCTCTATTCCCCCTCTATCCTTCCCTCTACCCTTGCCGTTCCCTCTATTCTGCCAAATACCCTCTATTATACCTTCTTTCTACCCTAAACAAGGTCACAGTTTGTCTGGCCCAGGCACGACGAGAGGTGGTGGTGGTGCCTGTTCATAGACACCTGTTTGCTAGTTGGAGTGAAACCGTATTCATTGCTGCCTTTTTACAGACAGTTGTCTTTAAAGCAGTTAATGTGGTTATCTCATTCATCTCAAGTTATGTGAAGGAATGAATGCTTTTTACTAGAGATCGCCCGTTTTTAATCGGCATGGCCAATTTCAAGTTTTCATAATAATCGCTAGTCTGCCTTTTTGGATGCCAATTATGGCCAATTACATTGCAGTCCACGAGGGGACTACATGGTAGGCTGACCACCTGTTTGCGAGTGCAGCATCAAAAGGACCTTGTGGCTGCAAGGAGAAAGAAGTTAAGTTGCTAGCTAGCATTAAACCTGCCTTATAAAAAACAATCTTCACATAATCAGTAGTTAACCTAGTAATATCAACCATGTCTAGTTAACTAGCTTGTTCTGCGCTGCATATAATCAATGCAGTGCCTGTTAATTTATCATCGAATTACAGCCTACTTCGCCAAACGATGATTTAGCAAAAGCGCGTTCGCAAAAAAAGCACAATCATTGCACAAATGTACCTAACCAATAAACATCAATGCCTTTCTTGAAATCAATACACAAGTATATTGTTTTAAACCTACATATGTAGTTAATATAAATTAATGTTAGCGGGCAATATTAAATGGGGAATTGTCACTTCTCATGCGTTCAGTGCAAGCAGAGTCCGGGTAAATGCAGCAGTTTGGGCTGCCTGCCTCGTTGCAAACTGTGTGAAGACCATTTAGTCCTAACAAAGACTGTAATTAATTTGCCAGAATTTTACATAATTATGACATAACATTGAAGGTTGTGCAATGTAACAGCAATATTTAGACTTAGGGTTGCCACCCGTTCGATAAAATATGGAACGGTTCCGTATTTCACTGAAAGAATAAAAGTTTTGTTTTTCGAAATGATCGTTTCCAGATTTGACCATATTAATGACCAAAGGCTTATATTTCTGTGTGTTTATTATATTATAATTAAGAATATGATTTGATAGAGCAGTCTGACTGAGTGGTGGTATGCCGCAGCAGGCTTGTAAGCATTCATTCAAACAGCACTTTATTGTGTTTGCCAGCAGCTCTTAGCAATGCTTGATGCACAGCGCTGTTTATGACTTCAAGCCTATCAACTCCAGAGATTAGGCTGACAATACTATAGTGCCTATAAGAACAGCCAATAGCCAAAGGTATATGAAATACAAATTGTATATAGATAAATAGTCCTATAATTCATATAACTACAACCTAAAACATAACTGGGAATATTGAAGACTCATGTTAAGAAACCACCAGCTTTCATATGTTCAAATGTTCTGAGCAAGGAACTTAAACGTTAACATTTTTACATGGCAGATATTGCACTTTTACTTCTCCAACACTGTGTTTTTGCATTATTTAAACCAAATTGAATGTGTTTCATTATCTATTTGAGACTAAATTGATTTTATTCATGTATTATATCAAGTTAAAATAAGTGTTCATTCAGTATTGTTGTAATTGTCAATATTACAAATATATATGTAAAAAAACGTCCGATTTAATGAGTATCGTCTTTTTTGGTCCTCCAATAATTGGTATCGGCATTGAAAAATCAATCAGTCGACCTCTACTTTTTGCCATCAGGTTATTCATTAGCCCCTTGTATTTTTGAAGAGCTCTTTCAGGGGGCTGGGAGCCTCGGCTGCTGTGTTTATGCAAGCCATCTAGTCGATGGCGTGAGCATGTTTTCACTAAGCAGTTATTTTTTTGTTTTTCATTTTAGTTTATTCTGGGGCAAGGCTCATTCGCCGCGGCTCATTAAGATCTGTAATGGTAGAAATAAGTGTTGGCATTAGATTGGCTTAATGGGCGCATTGTTATCATCATCCTAACTAACCATTATGCACCTTGCATAAAGAGCGAACGAGTGAGAGAGCAAGTTTTATTTTTTTAAATTCTATTTTAATAGCTCAACCCTGGGGAGCAGAAGGCCCATTTCCTGCTGTTCTGCTAATGGGAGCAGCTCTGGGTAGAGGGAGGCTTCAATCAGAGGACCAGCCGAGTGGTTAGAGCAGCCCACTGGTGACCCGAAGGATATTGGCTTCACTGTTCAGTCTTTGGTGGGGAACAGCTGTCCTACCCCTACAGCAAAGTACTTTGCCTCAAATGCCCCAATTTAAAAACTCTCACTTCGTAATGAGTTTGGATGGAAACGGGGTGTTTTTTTTTAAAGTGCTAAGGAGGCTGATAAGTCGCCCTGGAAGAAGGGAGGCAGATCTCTGCTAAACAAATAAATGATAGCTGCGTTCTAGTGCATTTATATCTTACCCACTACTCCGCTCAGAGTATGGGCTCATGAATATTTCATAGACACATTTTTCTTTTAGCAGGAAATTATATTTAGAAAATGAACAAACAGGGATTTGATTATCTCAACTGGTTTGAACTCTGAGCGCTAGCGGAGCTCCAATACTTTACTTTGCAGCTTCAGAGGCTCAGAATTGTGGAGCTCACCATCCGTCCTCAGATGTTTTAGGCATGCGTGAGACTGAAAATGTAGGAATGTATGTGTGAATGATATTATCGATGTTTCAAAAGTGTCCGACTGTTAAGGTCAGGAAGTGTTTTGGTTCCTACGCAACCATTTGCCATTTAACTCCATTCCAGTTAGAAATGCAGCTCATCACTGATCAGCCTGTTTTCAAAAATGTATTGTATGTCTGTGTGCAGTCAGTGCTCATAAGTAAAATATCTGATCATGCCCCACTACCTGTTTACTCCTGGTGTATTTCCCACAGTACAGGGGTCATCCAAATCCATTGGACAGAAAATAGGAAGCTTTTCAGTCTCCCAAGCCAATCATCTTTATATAACTTTTAATGTTAGCCACACAAAAAATCATTCAAATAATTGCAGCATGCCCAGGGAGAAGAGAGTGTGATTAAGTTCTAGGAATGGGCATTGGACATTTTTGGGCTGTTTGAGTACTTCATGATTTTTTTGAGTGCTCCAATTATTTTTTTACCCAAGGCACACACTGGACATAAGTATGTGCGCATTAATCTATAGGCCTCTGCCAACAGTGCCTAACAATGCTTAATTTATCAAATCCTAATTTCTAAATTGCCCCATATACAGTGCATTCGGAAAAGAATTCGAACCCCTTGACCTTTTCGACATTTTGTTACGTTACAGCCGTATTCTAAATTGTATTTAAATAGTTTTTCCTCATCAATCTACACACAATACCTCAATGAAATTTAAATAATGTATTACAAATAAACAGACATTTCACATAAGTATTCAGACCCTTTACTCGGTACTTGGTTGAAACACCTTTGGCAGCGATTCCCGCCTCAAGTCTTCTTGGGTATGACGCTACAAGCTTGGCTACAACCTGTATTTGGGGAGTTTCTCCCTTTCTTCTCTGCAGATACACTCTAGCTTTGTCCGGGATGGGGAGCATTGCTGCACAGCTATTTTCAGGTCTCTCCAGAGATGTTCAATCGGATTCAAGTCCAGGCTCTGGCTGGGACACTCAAGGACATTCAGAGACTTGTCCCGATTCCACTCCTGCTTTGTCTTGGCTGTGTGCTTAGGGTCGTTGTCCTTTTGGAAGGTGAACCTTCACACCAGTCTGAACGCTCTGGAGCGGGTGTTCATCAAGAATCGCTCTGTACTTTGCTCCGTTCATCTTTCCCTTGATCCTGACTAGTCTCCCAGTCCCTGCCACTGAAAAACATCCCCACAGCATGATGCTGCCACCACCATGCTTCACCATAGGGATGGTATTAGTCAGGTTATGAGTGGTGCTTGGTTTCCTGCTGACGTGATGCTTAGCATTCAGGCCAAGGAGTTCAATCTTGGTTTCTCAGACCAGAGAATCTTGGCAAATTCCAAGCGGGCTGTCATGTGCCTTTTTTACTGAGGAGCGCCTCCATCTGGCCGCTCTACCATGAAGGCCTATTTGGTGGAGTGCAGAGATGGTTGTCCTTCTGGAACCTTCTCCCGTCTCTACAGAGGTGCTCTGTCAGTGACCATCAGGTTCTTGTTCACCTCCAAGGCCCTTCTCCCCCGATTGCTCAGTTTGGCCGGGCGGACAGCTTGTCTTAGTGGTTCCAAACTTCTTCCATTTAAGAATGATGGAGGCCACTGTGTTCTTGGGGACCTTCAATGTTGCAGAATTGTTTTGGTACTCTTCCCCAGATCTGTGCCTCGACACAATCCTCTCACGGAGCTCTACGGACAATTTGCTCAACCTCATGGCTTGGTTTTTGCTCTGACATGCACTGTCAACTGTGGGAACTTATATAGACAGGTGTGTGTGCCTTTCCAAATCATGTTCAATCAATTAAATTTATAAGCTATAAAAATAGTTGCGCACTCAAATCAAATTTAATTGGTCACATACAAGTGATTAGCAGATGTTATTGCTGGTGTAGCGAAGTGCTTGTGCTTCTAGCTCTGACAGTGCATTAATATCTAACAAATTACACAATATATACCCAATACACACACATCTAAGTGGGAATGAATTAAGACTATATACATATGGGTGACATGCCAGCAACAGATGCTGAAACCACACATCCAAGTATATCGGGCCAAATTATGAAGACAAGAATTGTTACACACCACAGAGCAGCAAATATTCTTTACATCAACATATGAATCACTACAAAACTTATTGCATGACCTCTTATACACTATATTAGGCCCAGCCTTTGGAACTTTGGTTTTCCTAGAAATGGCTATTATATTGGGATCACTACAGCCTATGGATTTGGATACTGCTTTAAAGCAAATATCTGCAGCATTAGTAAAGATGTGATCAATACATGTTGATTTTAATTCCTGTACTGTTTGTATCTACCCTGGTAGGTTGACTGACAACATTATGCAGGTTGCAGGCACTGGTTACGGTTTGATGTTTTTTCCTGAGTGGGCAGCTTGATGATAGCCAGTCAATATTTAAATCACTCAGAAAATATACTTCTCTGTTTATCACATACATTATCAAACGTTTCACACATTTTATCGAGATACTGACTGTTAGCACTTGGTGGTCTATAGCAGCTTCCCACAAGAATGGGCTTTATGTGAGGCAGATGAACCTGTAGCCATATTACTTAAACAGTATTTAACATTAGATCGTCTCTAAGCTTTACAAGAAGGTGGTTCTGAATATAGACCGCAACACCGCCTCCGTTGGCATTTCTGTATTTTCGGTAGATGTTATCATAATATCTTTTATCTAAGTGAGTTTCAGAGATAGTCAGAATATGAATGTCATCGGTTACATGCAAGTTATTGACTTCATGGACCTTGTTTCTTAAGCAACATATGTTAATATGGATATTTTTAGCACTTTTCTGGGTTGCTTGATTGTTTCTAATGCTTTACTAATGCTGAGCTATAGTCAAACAGCATTCTTACATAGATATTCCTCTTGCCCAGATGGGATAGGGCAGAGTGATGGCGATTTGCAACAGGCGGTAAGCAAATTGAAGTGGATCTAGGGTGGCAGGTAAGGAAGAGGTGATAAACTCAGCAAAAAAATAAACATCCTTTTTTCAGGACCCTGTCTTTCAAAGATAATTTGTAAAAATCCAAATAACTTCACAGATCTTCATTGTAAAGGGTTTAAACACTGTTTCCAATGCTTGTTCAATGAACCATAAACAATTAATGAACATGCACCTGTGGAATGGTCACTAAGACACGAACAGCTTACAGACTGTAGGCAATTAAGTTCACAGTAATGAAAACTTAGGACACTAAAGAGGCCTTTCTACTGACTCGCCAAAAGAAAGATGGCCAGGGTCCCTGCTCATCTGCGTGAATGTGCCTTAGGCATGCTGCAAGGAGGCATGAGGACTGCAGATGTGGCCAGGGCAATACATTGCAATGTCCGTTCTGTGAGACACCTAAGACAGCACTATAGGGAGACAGGACGGACAACTGATCATCCTCTCCGTGGCAGACCATGTGTAACAACACCTGCACAGGATCGGTAGATCTGAACATCACACCTGCGGGACAGGTACAGGATGGAAACAACAACTGCCCGAGTTACACCAGGAACGCATAATCCCTCCATCATTGCTCAGACTGTCCGCAATAGGCTGAGAGAGGCTGGACTGAGGGCTTGTAGGCCTGTTGTAAAGGAAGGTCCTCACCAGACATCACCGGCAACAACGTCACCTATGGGCACAAACCCACAGTCGCTGGACCAGACATGGCTGGCAAAAAGTGCTCTTCACTAACAAGTCGCGGTTTTGTGTCACCATGGGTGATGGTCGGATTTGCCTTTATCGTCAAAGGAATGAGCGTTACACCAAGGCCTCTGAAATGTGATCGATTTGGAGGTGGAGGATTAGTCATGGTCTGTGGCGGTGTGTCACAGCATCATCAGACTGCGCCTGTTATCATTGCTGGCAATCTCAATGCTGTGCGTTACAGGGAAGACATCCTCCTCCCTCATGTGGTACCCTTCCTGCAGGCTCATCTTGACATGACAATGCCACCAGCCATACTGCTCGTTCTATGCGTGATTTCCTACAAGACATGAATGTCAGTGTTCTGCCATGGCCAGCGAATAGCCCAGATCTCAATCCCATTGAGCACACCTGGGACCTGTTGGATCGGAGGGTGAGGGCTAGGGCCATTCCCCCCCAGAAATGTCTGGGAACTTGCCGGTTCCTTGATGGAAGAGTGGGGTAACACACTCACTGCAAGAACTGGCAAATCTGGTGCAGTCCATGAGGAGGAGAAGCACTGTTCAGTTTGTCTTAGTTGTTGAATCATATGTTCATACAAATATTTACATATGTTACATTTGTTGAAAATAAACGCAGTTGACAGTGAAAGCACTTCATGATGACAGAGGTGATTGCTACAGATCAATAGTCATTAAGTTCAGCTACTTTGCCTTCTTGGGTACAGGCTCAATGGTGGCCATCTTGAAGCATGTGGGGACAGCAGACTGGGATAGGGAGAGATTGAATATGGCTGTAAACACACCAGCCAGCTTGTCTGCGCATGCTCTGTGGACTCGGCTAGGGATGCTGTCTGGGCCGGCAGCCTTGCGAGGGTTAACATATTTAAATGTTTTACTCGTGTCAGCCATGGAGGAGGAGAGCCCATAGTCCTTGGTAGCGGGCCGTGTTGGTGGCACCGTGTCATCGTCAAAGCTTGCAAAGAATGTGTTAATCCTGTCCGGAAGCAAGATGTCGGTCTCGCGACTTGGCTGGTTTTCCTTTTGTAATCTGTAGTCCCTGCCGACTATCTCATGTCTGAGCCGTTGAATTGCAACTCTACTTTCTCTATACTGATGTTTAACTTGTTTGATTGCCTTGCGGAGTGAATAACTACACTGTTTATATTCTGCCATATTACCAGTCACCTTGCCATAGTTAAATGCGGTGGTTTGCGTTTTCAGTTTCACGCGAATGCTACCCTCCACGGTTTCTGGTTAGGTTTTAATAGTCACAGTGGGTACTACGTCTCCTCTACACTTCCTTATAAACTCCGTCACCGTATCCAAGTATGCGTCTAGATTATTTTCGCAAGCTTCCCGGAACATATCCCAGTCCACGTGATCAAAACAATCCTGAAACGTGGATCCCGATTGGTCAGACCAGCATTGTATAGTTCGAAGCATGGGTACCTGTTTAGGCAGAAACTCAGGACAGGAGGGAGCTAGATGAAGTCGGTCAGATTTGCCGAAACTCCCAGTAATTTATTGGGTAAATCACCAATGTTTCTGTATTTTTTTTTTTTAATTCAATAAATACAATTTACCAAAGGTGGACTCCAAGTTGTAGTAACATCTCAGGGATGATCAATGGAAACAGGATGCACCTGAGCTCAATTCTGAGTCTCATAGCAAAGGTTCTGAATACTTTTAATTTGTAAAACGTTCTAAAAACCTGTTTTCACTTTGTCATTATGGGGTATTGTGTGTAGAATGAGGTTATTCTTTTTTAAATTTAATCCATTTTAGAATAAGGCTGTAATGTAACGAAGTGAAAGGATCTGAATACTTTCCGAATGCTCTGCCAATCAAAAAGCAAGTGCCATTTAAGATTCATTTATTGAAATCGTAGTATCAACTGGTTATATTATGGAACACGATCTTCAAAAAGGCATTAACCTTGGCTGTGGTACTTGCTTGTAAAACCCAATTGCATAGCCTTGCTTTGTTAATTTAGCAGACAAGTCGCTTATTTCTCTAGCCCTTATCACAGTCAAGATACTTATTTTGTAGTAAAATAACACTCATATAACAGAATAAAATATAGCTGAATATGTTTACAAATAAAAGTTGCCACTGCGAAGTGATTCTCATCTCGTGTCTGGAAGAGTTATTTTCAGTGATGATTTGAAATGGGGCTCAATTTGGTGAGTTGAAAGACAATTTTTCAGGTATACAAAACAAAACCTTGATATACTGTTATTCAATTTAGTTTATTCTGCCTGTTCTTAGAATTGTACACTGTATGGTAATGAATTACAGCCACAATATATGTTTAGTGAGTAGGCCTAGGCTTAATGATTCTGATTCTGATGCGCTCTGTCTTTATCAAACTAGTGTTTTTGCATATTTTCAGTGTGGAACCTATGTTTAGAGGGGGTATAGCCTAGGCCAGGGGTGGTGGACGTCCGGCTTCCGGGCCGTGTACGGCCTACGAGACCGTTTTGATCAGGACCCCGAGCCAATCCATAAATACATTGTTTTTATTTTTAAAAAGCTCTAGATGTTGTTTTTCCATTAAAAAATAAAATACTGCCCAATTTGCCATTTTTGTGCATTTGATTACCACTGAGTTTGATACAATGGAGGAATTGCAGTTTTGGAAGCCATGCATGGCACAACCAGAGGTGATGAGCACATTTGAGCTACGGTTTGAAAAATTAGGTGGCCTACAGATGGAGCACCAGCCCATGGTTGGCTCGAAAAAGGGTTTAACCTCATTAGTGAAAGAAGAAATGAGTTGTCTCAGTCTTGATCCAAGTGATTTAATTGTATGCAACTTCATCATACGTCAAAGTCAGTGTGCACAGTCCCTGAAGCCAAACAACGCAATGGCAACTGTAGTGTCGACCATCAATTTGATCAAAAGCAAAGGGCTGAACAACCGACAATTTATGGAGCTATTGAGTGATCTTGAATCGGAGTATGGTGATCTGGTTTACCTATGTGAGGTGCGATGGTTGAGCCGTGGAAACATGCTCTTGCAGTTTTACGGACTGAAGGATTAAGAAAACAATTCATGGAGATGAAGGGGAAACCTTCAAGATAAAGCAAAGCAGTGCGACACAAACACAGAGTTACACATGGAATACACAAACATAGTCAATAACACAATAGAAAAGTCTATACAGTGTGTGCAAATGAGCTAAGATAAGGGAGGTAAAGGCAATAAATAGTACATGGTGGCGAAATAATTACAATTTAGCAATTAAACACTGGAGTGATCGATGTGCAGAAGATGCATGTGCAAGTAGGGATACTGGGGTGCAAAGGAGAAAAAAAATAACAGTATGGGGGATGAGGTAGTTGGATGGGCTATGTACAGGTGCAGTGATCGGTGAGCTGCTCTGACAGCTGGTGCTTAAAGTTAGAGAGGGAGATATGAGTCTCCAGCTTCAGTGATTTTTACAGTTCGTTCCAGTCATTGGCAGCAGAGAACTGGAAGGAAAGGCGGCCAAAGGAGGAACTGACTTTGGGGGTGACCAGTGAAATACCTGCTGGAGCACGTGCTACGGGTGGGTGCTGCTATGGTGACCAGTGAGCTGAGATAAGGCGGGGCTTTACCTAGCAAAGACTTATAGATGACCTGGGGCCAGTGGGTTTGGTGATGAATATGAAGCGAGGGCCAGCCAACGAGAGCATACAGGTCGCAGTGGTGGGTAGTATATGGGGCTTTGGTGACAACGGATGGCACAGTGATAGACTCCATCCAATTTGCTGAGTAGAGTGTTGGAGGCTATTTTGTAAATGACATCGCTGAAGTCGGATCGGTAGGATCGTCAGTTTTACGGGGGTATGTTTGGCAGCATGAGTGAAGAATGTTTTGTTGCGAAATAGGAAGCCGATTCTAGATTTAATTTTGAATTGGAGATGCTTAACGTGAGTCTGGAAGGAGAGTTTACAGTCTAACCAGACACCTAGGTATTTGTAGTTGTCCACATATTCTAAGTCAGAACCGTCCAGTGATGCTGGACGGGTGGGCAGGTGCGGGCAGCGATTGGTTGAAGAGCATGCATTTAGTTTTACTTGCATTTAAGAGCAGTTGGAGGCCATGGAAGGAGAGTTGTATGGCATTGAAGTGTTTTGTTAAGTTTCCAAAGAAGGGCCAGAAGTATACAGAATGGTGTCGTCTGCGTAGAGGTGGATCAGAGAATCACTAGTCGCAAGAGCGACGTCATTGATGTATACAGAGTTGAGTCTGCACGATTTGACACTGAACTCTGTCTGAGAAGTAGTTGGTGAACCAGGCGAGGCAGTCATTTGAGAAACCAAGGCTGTTGAGTCTGCCGATAAGAATGTGGTGATTGACAGTCAAAATCCTCGAAAGAGCGGTTGAACAGACTTAATAGGGGTTGCAATAATTGCGGCAGGCAATTTTAGAAAGTGATGATAAGAGGATCTGTGATTTGGCCTTCATGGTGGACATAACCAAGTATCTGTTTGACTTGAATGTCAAGCTCCAAGGGCCGAACCAGCTTCTCAGCGATCTGCTGTCAAACGTGAAATCAAAAGTGTGGCAAATCCAACTAGAAAGGGGTAACACAGTGCATTTTCCTGAGATCCTGAGAGCCTGAGATTACGTCGGAATAATAATTTAAAAAAATTAAAAATAAAAACAATGTATTTATGGATTGGTTCGGGGTCCTGATCAAAACGGTCTCGTAGGCCGTACACGGCCCGGAAGCTGGACGTCCACCACCCCTGGCCTAGGCTATACCCCCTCTAAACATAGGTTCCACACTGAAAATATGCAAAAACACTAGTTTGATAAAGACAGAGCGCATCAGAATCAGAATCATTAAGCCTAGGCCTACTCACTAAACATATATTGTGGCTGTAATTCATTACCATACAGTGTACAATTCTAAGAACAGGCAGAATAAACTAAATTGAATAACAGTATATCAAGGTTTTGTTTTGTATACCTGAAAAATTGTCTTTCAACTCGCCAAATTGAGCCCCATTTCAAATCATCACTGAAAATAACTCTTCCAGACACGAGATGAGAATCACTTCACAGTGGCAACTTTTATTTGTAAACATATTCAGCTATATTTTATTCTGTTATATGAGTGTTATTTTACTACAAAATAAGTATCTTGACTGTGATAAGGGCTAGAGAAATAAGCGACTTGTCTGCTAAATTAACAAAGCAAGGCTATGCAATTGGGTTTTACAAGCAAGTACCACTGCCAAGGTTAATGCCTTTTTGAAGATCGTGTTCCATAATATAACCAGTTGATACTACGATTTCAATAAATTCATCTTAAATGGCACTTGCTTTTTGATTGGCAGAGCATTCGGAAAGTATTCAGATCCTTTCACTTCGTTACATTACAGCCTTATTCTAAAATGGATTAAATTTAAAAAAGAATATCCTCATTCTACACACAATACCCCATAATGACAAAGTGAAAACAGGTTTTTAGAACGTTTTACAAATTAAAAGTATTCAGAACCTTTGCTATGAGACTCAGAATTGAGCTCAGGTGCATCCTGTTTCCATTGATCATCCCTGAGATGTTACTACAACTTGGAGTCCACCTTTGGTAAATTGTATTTATTGAATTTATTTATTGATGTCAACTGGCAGTGAAGATGACGCTACTCGCAGCTGTTTTCCAGTTTTTTTCAGGTTCCAGTCAGTCTTCAGCGGAATAGAGTCTTCGCAAGAGTCCGTTTGGAAAATAACTGCCCACAGCAGTAGGTCGTCCCGAACACAGATGCAAATTTAATTGAATGTCTCCTGAGATCAGGAAAATTCTCAGCTCTAACGAATATTTTGGTGAACTCAAGGAGAGGGATGTGTGTGCAACGTGTGGTTCGAAGTTAAACGGGGTTGCAAATATGTTCAACTCCAGTTTTCACATCTTTAACCGCTCACAAAATGCCTTCGCGAGCTTTCCACACTCACGAGCAAAAATAAACGCCTCGTCAAAGATAAGCAGTTTCAGCCATCGCATTAGAGGTGAGTTTGATCAAGTTATCTTAATAACATTATTTACAAAACTAATATTTAAATAGGACTAGCACTTTTCTAAATACTCAAGGGCACAAGAAACATCATAAAAGTCTTATATAAGCTATAAAACCAATGTCGGTGATTAAAGTCACATTAAAACATGAATAAAGCAGAAAATAGCACATTTTAATAATATGGCGCCCAAATTTATTTATAAATATCCAAATGGTCCTTGATGGCAAAAAGGTTCCCCACCCCTGCCCTAGGCTCAACAATTCTAAATGGCACTAGCAGTAGCCTAGGAGGAAAGTAGATGGGACACAATTATTCCAAAACTGCAGCTTGTTGTTTGGAACGCATATTTTCCTACTTCAATCAACCAGTCCTTTTTGAATTTGCAACGAATTTAGTTTGTGTATACCGTCAGTTAGATATGTTTTTATAGGCATTTACTTATGTAGGCCTAATGGGAGCTTGTGTGCACTCTCAGAGCGTGTGAGTACGGAGCGGTTGTAACGCAATTGATGCAAGGGTGCGTTCTCAGCCCTCTCCTGTACTCCCTGTTCACCCATGACTGCATGCCCATGCACACTTCCAACTCAATCAACTTTGCAGACGACACTACAGTGGTAGGCTTGATTACCAACAACAATGAGACAGCCTACAGGGAGAAGGTGAGGGCCCTCTGAGTGTGGTGTCAGTAAAATAACCTCTCACTCAACGTCAACAAAACAAAAGAGATGATAGTGGATTTCAGGAAACAGCAGAGGGAGCACCCACCTATCCACATCGACAGGACAGTCGTGAAGAAGGTGGAAGTTTTATGTTCCTCGGCGTACACATCACGGACAAACTGAAAGGAGGCTGAAGAAATTTGGCTTGTCACCTAAATCCCTGACAAAGTTTTACAGATACACAATTGAGAGCATCCTGTCGGGCTGTATCACCGCCTGGTACGCCAAATGCATCAACCTCAACCGCAAGGCTCTCCAGAGGGTAGTGCAGTCTGCACAACGTATCATCAGGGGCAAACTACCTGTTCTCAAGGACAACAACCACCCGAGCCACTGCCTGTTCATCCCGCTTCCATCCAGAAGGCGAGGTCAGTACAGATGCATCAAAGCTGGGACCGAGAGACTGAAAAACAGCTTCTATCTCAAGGCCTTCAGACTGTTAAACAGCCATTACTAATATTTAATTAATGGATTTATTAAAGGGATCACTAGTCACTTTAAATAATGCCACTTTAATAATGCTTACATATCTTTCGTTACTCATCTCATATGTGTATACTATATTTTATAACATCTTTTGCATCTATGCCGCGCATCCATACATTTATATGTACATATTCTTATTCCATCCTTTTACATTTGTGTGTATAAGGTAGTCCATTGTAAATTTGTTAGATTACTTGTTAGATATTGCTGCCCTGTCGGAACTAGAAGCACAAGCATTTCTCTACACTCGCAATAACATCTGCTAACTATGTGTACGTGACCAATAAGATTTGATTTGAGTGAATGAGAGGTGGAGGGAATTTAGGGAGAAGAGTGGGATTGGCTTGGTTTATTTTTTTGTTGTGCTCCGCAAATGTACATGTACAAATGGAACACTAGAGTCAAAGCAAATTAACGTGGTCTTCAATACTTTTTTTTTTGTCTCTGGTTAAAGATCGAGCTTTGACGTCCGTTCGAGTACTTGATTACTCATGCCCATCCCTATGAATTTCACAAGGGCACTTGAATATTTTGCTGGAGGAATAAATTCCCGGGCCCCGCTACAGTCTTTGGTGTGCTGCCAAGCATCTGGGAATGAATCCACCACCTTAGACAGATCCTCCCTGGGCCTTATTGCCTTCACTATAATTGGAGGCTAATTGAATAAAGAAGTGCATTAGGATGACATGGCTGTGGGACCAGAGGTTGTCTCTGCTACTCATCATGTGTCCCTGAATGTACTGTACCATCCCTCGGTCTCTCCTATTCTGAGATGCACTGTCTCCAGCCTATAGCAGTTTAAATCCAAACATTCAGTTGCTTTACACTGCAAAGTCACTGGAGTTACTGTACTCTGAGTTAATGGAACTACTATATTTGTTTTTGTTAGTAAATGCTCATGGTCATGAGCATTTACTAACTTCTTTTTAAAGGAAAGATCCACCCATTTTTAAATGTTATATTGTTTTTGTGCGTCTCTCGGGGCTCCCGAGTGGCGCAGTGGTCTAAGACACTGCTTCTCAGTGCAAGAGGTACCTGGTTCGAATCGAGGCTGCATCACATCCGGCCGTGATTGGACCATAGGACGGCGCACATTTGGCCCAGCCTCATCTGGGTTTGCCATCATTGTAAATAAGAATTTGTTCCTAACTGACTTGCCTTGTTAAATAAAGGTGGAATAAAAATTGGAAAATCTCTGAGCGATGTACCATCGATGCCCGGAATCGTTTTCATGGGTATCTGAGCTTTTGCTGTTCAAGAAGGCAGAAATTTGCCCAGTATGACATAGCATTATGATTAAGCCGCTCTCACTACACTAGAAGTTAAAAGGAATACGTTTTTTAGATTGCGAAAATGTCTTCTCATACATGTCAGATTTCAATGCTGCCCATTGTCATAACGCGGGAAGTTGTCTTCTCTCGAATTAACCATTGATTATATTTTTTGCGATATTCCAACCTGGAGAAATGTGGGTCCACCACATTTCTCCTAGTTGTCTGCCTCTTCAGACCAGAGTGCAATGCATGGTGCTGTTGCGAATGTCAGATTCCACTCTGCGAGGCACATCGATCTGCCAGTTGAACGTGGTGAGATTGTAGACTCCTAAATTGATAGTGCTGTTTGTTTAGGCAATTTTTACAGCTAACTAGCTACTTCACGTGCTGATATTGACTTTGTTATTGTGTGCTGTACGTTTGCTAGCTTGCAACCTAGCAAGCTAGCCAGCCAGCCCAGTTGTCGAGTTGAGCTGCAACAGATTTCCACAACGATTTTCACATTGCTACCAACCTTATAACGACAATTTAAGATTTGTTCACAACAAAAAAATCTCACATTAGTGTTATTTAACACTGTAAATTATAGGAATTTGTGGTTTTGGGTGGATTTTTCCTTTGTTACTGGGTAAGAGTTTATGGATTTTGTCACTTGACTGTTTTCCTTGTATAACAAATGGCAAATAAAAGGTAATCCGCACACAATGCACATTGCTACTGTGTATTGAAAAGTTATTTTAAAAAGGGTAGCTCGGTTTAAGTGCTCAACGTAAGTGCATCAGGCATATCAAGGTTGTTTGTGACCGTTGTAGCTGAAGCTGCACTTGAATCAAGGGGTCCTTTTACAGACTTGACAATACATTACCGACCTTTGATTCAGCATACTGTAAGAAACCAATAGAAAGAAACTTAATTAGCAATATATTAATCAATGTGACTGTTTTGCCGTTTGGAACTTTACATAGTTGCTGCTGCTTGCGTGACTCGCTTCTCTCTTGGTTTTCATTCAATTAGGTCTAAAGTTTTAGAAAATGTGACATGTTCCCCCAAGCAGAAATGTATTTGAGGCGCCTGGTTGTAAACGCCTCTTCTGTACCGTAAAATGATTACCGTTGATGATGTCACAGCCCCAATCATCTCCCTTGTCCCACATTTAATAAAGACTAATGTGTTTGCGGAGCGGTGTGCTGCTCATTCCACTGATTAATTGCCTTCCCTGTTTGAGTAAACCGGATGAGTCGTCGGGATAAATTATGCAGGTGAAATGAACCAGTCATAATTTGACTCCATAACCTTTTCCCTCGCATTCACTCCACAATGCAAATGTTCCGCTGTTTAATCACAGGAAGTCCAGGGGACCATGATGTAATGTTTCTGTCATCGCACTTCAGTCGGAATTAGCCAAAATTTCATAATGGTCAATTCATTACCTTTGATTTATTGCCAGTGCGTATGGGGGACCTGCCTTTGACTTCCTGAGTGACGCAAGCCCCATAGCCCTTGTTCCAATGTCAAAGCAGAGCTCAATCTGGAATATTCTAACAGCCTAGTAGATAGTTAAACCAAATGTAAATGTCGTGGAGAATTGAGTGTTGACCTCTAACTGTAAGATGTTGCTGTGCCCACCATATGGTGTTATTCTTTCTCCCTGACCTATCTGTTGTGGTGTTTTTCTACCACAGCCAGGGCATTTCATCGTGGGGGTTGTGTAACAGATGGGAACTTGAGGTTATTTGTGTTTCAGATTTTTAATATTGCGATCCAGGGAGATGGTTTTTAATTTGGTCAGTGCATGTTCCCTAAAGAGCCGGCAGCGGACAGTCTCCTCACTAGCCACGACACATCCTGCCAAAGAGAGTGTGGGGGAGGTAAAGCGAGTGAGAGAGCGAGAATGAGTGACAGTGAAAGATTGAGAGATGGTGGGAGAGAGGTAGAGGGAGAAAGACTGAGGGAGGGAGGGGAAGAGCGAAACGAAAGGGAGAGACAGACTGAGAAACTGGCCTCAGGTTGGTAGCCATTGGACCATTCAGGAAATGTTCTTACTGACCCAGCTGTCACTTTGGATCAGGTCTAGCCTCCCAGAGCATTTGGCAGCCAAAAAGACGAGCCGCGACCATTGAGAAATCAGACCGAGAGAGTTGAGCACATTTTGTGAGCCACTTTTAGTAGCCCAGCAACAGCTTTAGAAAAAGTTTGGAAAGGGTCATTGCTTTTCCCCCGCTCATCAGAATCCAATTTGTGGCTGCCAAGGAAGGGAGGCCAGTGACAGACTCCCATTTGTAACACATGGCCCCTGTTGCCTAGTGTCTGGGAGGAGCAGCAGCCCAGGTTATATTTTAATGCTCAGTCATTTTTGGGGGGGAGACACTCGTTTTGTTCCACAGGGTCCCAATATGAGATTGTTCTGTTTGACTGGTCCATTTATCAGGCAGCGGCGAGGCATTGGAAACAGTCCCACGGGCATTGCATTCCCCTCTGCAATTCTTTACATTGTATTGCTTTTCTATTACAAATTATTCAGTGGCCATTCTTCCAATTCCAGCTTGACGGCCGACACAAATGCCTAATGTCGTGCATGATAATTTCCCCCCTAATGCTGTTACCGCTGCGTTTTGAATGCATCTTGCTTAATTTTTTTATTTCACCTTCTTTCTATCCAGGTCGGCCAGTTGAGAACAAGTTATCATTTACAACTGCGTCCTGGCCAAGATCAAGCAAGCAGTGCGACAAAAACAACACAGAATTACACATGGGATAAACAAACGTACAGTCAATAAAACAATAGAAAAATCTGTATACAATGTGTGCAAATGAAGTAAGGAGGTAAGACAATAAATGGACCATAGTGGCGAAGTAATTACAATTTAGCAATTAACACGAGTGATAGACTGTGCAGATGAGGATGTGTAAGTAGAAATACTGGTGTGCAAAAGAGCAGAAAAACAAAAACATATGGGGATGAGGTAGGTAGTTGGATGAGCTGTGGGTTTTTTTTGTGCGTTTTTTTTTTGTGCAATTCGTCCCAGTCATTGACAGCAGGGAACTGGAAGGAAAGGCAGCCAAAGGAGGTGTTGGCTTTGGGGATGACCAGTGAGATATACCTGCTGGAGCGCGTGCTACAGGTGGGTGTTGCTATGGTGACCAGTAAGCTGATATAAGGTGGAGCTTTACCTAGCAAAGACTTATCGATTACCTGGAGCCAGTGGGTTTGGCGATGAATATGTATCAAGGACCAGCCAACGAAAGCATACAAATCAAATCAAATCAAATGTATTTATATAGCCCTTCGTACATCAGCTGATATCAAAGTGCTGTACAGAAACCCAGCCTAAAACCCGAAACAGCAAGCAATGCAGGTGTAGAAGAACGGTGGCTAGGAAAAACTCCCTAGAAAGGCCAAAACCTAGGAAGAAACCTAGAGAGGAACCAGGCTATGTGGGGTGGCCAGTCCTCTTCTGGCTGTGCCGGGTGGAGATTATAACAGAACATGGCCAAGATGTTCAAATGTTCATAAATGATCAGCATGTTCGAATAATAAGAAGGCAGAACAGTTGAAACTGGAGCAGCAGCACGGCCAGGTGGACTGGGGACAGCAAGGAGTCATCATGTCAGGTAATCCTGGGGCATGGTCCTAGGGCTCAGGTCCTCAGAGAGAGAAGGAGAGAATTAGAGAACGCACACTTAGATTCACACAGGACACCGAATAGGACAGGAGAAGTACTCCAGATATAACAAACTGACCGTAGCCCCCCGACACATAAACTACTGCAGCATAAATACTGGAGGCTGAGACAGGAGGGGTCAGGAGACACTGTGGACCCATCTGAGGACACCCCCGGACAGGGCCAAACAGGAAGGATATAACCCCATCCACTTTGCCAAAGCACAGCCCCCACACCACTAGAGGGATATCTTCAACCACCAACTTACCATCCTGAGACAGGGCCGAGTATAGCCCACAAAGATCTCCGCCACGGCACAACCCAAGGGGGGGCGCCAACCCAGACAGGATGACCACATCAGTGAATCAACCCACTCAGGTGACGCACCCCTTCCAGGGACGGCATGAGAGAGCCAGTGACTCAGCCCCTGTAATAGGGTTAGAGGCAGAGAATCCCAGTGGAAAGAGGGGAACCGGCCAGGCAGAGACAGCAAGGGTGGTTCGTTGCTCCAGAGCCTTTCCGTTCACCTTCCCACTCCTGGGCCAGACTACACTCAATCATATGACCCACTGAAGAGATGAGTCTTCAGTAAAGACTTAAAGGTTGAGACCGAGTTTGCGTCTCTGACATGGGTAGGCAGACCGTTCCATAAAAATGGAGCTCTATAGGAGAAAGCCCTGCCTCCAGCTGTTTGCTTAGAAATTCTAGGGACAATTAGGAGGCCTGCGTCTTGTGACCGTAGCGTACGTGTAGGTATGTACGGCAGGACCAAATCAGAGAGATAGGTAGGAGCAAGCCCATGTAATGCTTTGTAGGTTAGCAGTAAAACTTTGCTTTGACAGGAAGCCAGTGTAGAGAGGCTAGCACTGGAGTAATATGATCAAATTTTTTGGTTCTAGTCAGGATTCTAGCAGCCGTATTTAGCACCAACTGAAGTTTATTTAGTGCTTTATCCGGGTAGCTGGAAAGTAGAGAATTGCAGTAGTCTAACCTAGAAGTGACAAAAGCATGGATTCATTTTTCTGCATCATTTTTGGACAGAAAGTTTCTGATTTTTGCAATGTTACGTAGATGGAAAAAAGCTGTCCTTGAAATGGTCTTGATATGTTCTTCAAAAGAGAGATCAGGGTCCAGAGTAATGCCGAGGTCCTTCACAGTTTTATTTGAGACGACTGTACAACCATTAAGATGAATTGTCAGATTCAACAGAAGATCTCTGTTTCTTGGGACCTAGAACAAGCATCTCTGTTTTGTCCGAGTTTAAAAGTAGAAAGTTTGCAGCCATCCACTTCCTTATGTCTGAAACACATGCTTCTAGCGAGGGCAATTTTGGGGCTTCACCATGTTTCATTGAAATGTACAGCTCTGTGTCATCCGCATAGCAGTGAAAGTTAACATTATGTTTTCGAATAACATCCCCAAGAGGTAAAATATATAGTGAAAACAATAGTGGTCCTAAAACGGAACCTTGAGGAACACCGAAATTTACAGTTGATTTGTCAGAGGACAAACCATTCACAGAGACAAACTGATATCTTTCCGACAGATAAGATCTAAACCAGGCCAGAACTTGTCCGTGTAGACCAATTTGGGTTTCCAATCTCTCCAAAAGAATGTGGTGATCGATGGTATCAAAAGCAGCACTAAGGTCTAGGAGCACGAGGACAGATGCAGAGCCTCGGTCCGATGCCATTAAAATGTCATTTACCACCTTCACAAGTGCCGTCTCAGTGCTATGATGGGGTCTAAAACCAGACTGAAGCATTTCGTATACATTGTTTGTCTTCAGGAAGGCAGTAAGTTGCTGCGCAACAGCCTTTTTTTAAATTTTTGAGAGGAATGGAAGATTCGATATAGGCCGATAGTTTTTATATTTTCTGGGTCAAGGTTTGGCTTTTTCAAGAGAGGCTTTATTACTGCCACTTTTAGTGAGTTTGGTACACATCCGGTGGATAGAGAGACGTTTATTATGTTCAACATAGGAGGGCCAAGCACAGGAAGCAGCTCTTTCAGTAGTTTAGTTGGAATAGGGTCCAGTATGCAGCTTGAAGGTTTAGAGGCCATGATTATTTTCATCATTGTGTCAAGAGATATATTACTAAAACACTTGAGCGTCTCTCTTGATCCTAGGTCCTGGGAGAGTTGTGCAGACTCAGGACAACTGAGCTTCGAAGGAATACGCAGATTTAAAGAGGAGTCCGTAATTTGCTTTCTAATAATCATAATCTTTTCCTCAAAGAAGTTCATGAATTTATCACTGCTAAAGTGAAAGTCATCCTCTCTTGGGGAATGCTGCTTTTTAGTTAGCTTTGCGACCGTATCAAAAAGGAATTTCGGATTGTTCTTATTTTCCTCAATTAAGTTTGAAAGATAGGATGATCGAGCAGCAGTAAGGGCTCTTCGGTACTGCACGGTACTGTTTTTCCAAGCTAGTCGGAAGACTTCCAGTTTGGTGTGGCGCCATACAGGTCGCAGTGGTGGGTAGTATATGGGGCTTTGGTGACGCACGGGTGGCTGCATCCAATTTGCTGAGTAAAGTGTTGGAGGCTATTTTGTAAATGACATCGCTGAAGTCAAGGATCGGCAGGATAGTCAGTTTTGCGAGGTTATGTTTGACAGCATGAGTAAAGGAGGTGTTGTTGTGAAATAGGAAGCCGATTCTAGATTTAATTTTGGATTGGAGATGCTTAACGTGAGTCTGGAAGGAGAGTTTACAGTCTAGCCAGAGACCTAGGTATTTATAGTTGTCCACATATTCTAAGTCAGAACCGTCCAGAGGACTGATGCTGGGCAGGTGTGGGCAGCGATTGGTTGAAGAGCATGCATTTAGTTTTACTAGCATTTAAGAGCAGTTGGAGGCCACGGAAGGAGAGTTGTATGGCATTGAAGCTTGTTTGGAGGTTTGTTAACACAGTGTCCAAAGAAGGGCCAGATGTATACGGAATGGTGTCTGTGTAGTGGTGGATCAAAGAATCACCTGCAGCAAGAGAAACATCATTGATATATACAGAGAAAAGAGTCGGCCCGAGAATTGAACCCTGTGCACCCCCATAGAGACTGCCAGAGGTCCGGACAACAGGCCCTCCGATTTGACACACTGAACTCTGTCTGAGAAGTAGTTGGTGAACCAGGCAAGGCAGTCATTACAGAAACCAAGGCTGTTGAGTCTGCCGATAAGAACATATGGTGATTGACAGTCGAAAGCCTTGGCCAGGTCGATGAAGACGGCTGCACAGTACTGTCTTTTACCGGAGGAGGTTATGATACCGTTCAGGACCTTAGCATGGCTGAGGTGCACCCGTGACCAGCTCGGATCCGGATTGCATAGCGGAGACGTTTCAGTGGGATTCAAAATGTTCGGTGATCTGTTTGTTAACTTGGCTTTTGAAGACTTTAGAAAGGCAGGGCAGGATGGATATAGGTTTGTAACAGTTTGGGTGTAGAGTGTCTCCCCCTTTGAAGAGGGGGATGACCGCGGCCGCTTTCCAATCTTTAGGAGTCTCAGACGATAAAAAAAGAGGTTGAACAGCTTTCCAATCTTTAGGGATCTCGGGTGAAAAGAAAGAAATGTTGAACAGACTGGTAATAGGGGTTGCAAAAATGGCGGCGGATAATTTTAGGAAGAGAGGGTCCAGATTGTCTAGCCCGTCTGATTTGTAGGGGTCCAGATTTTGCAGTTCTTTCAGAACATCAGCTGTCTGGATTTGGGTGAAGGAGAAGCGGGGGGGGGGCTTGGACCAGTTGCTGCGGGGGTTGCAGAGCTGTTGATAGAGTTTGAGGATGCCAGGTGGAAAGCATTGTCAGCCGTAGAGAGATGCTTATTGAAATTCTCATTTATCTTGGATTTATCGGTGGTGACAGTGTTTCCTAGCCTCAGTGCAGTGGGCAGCTGGGAGAAGGTGCTCTTATTCTCCATGGACTTAAGTGTCCCAAACATTTTTGGAATTAGTGCTGCAGGAATCAAATTGCTTTTTCAAACTGTCTGGATATATTGGTTCCTGACTTCCCTGAAAAGTTGCATAGGGGGGCCATGCGTTCATGGACGAAGCAATTCCAGTACCAAGCGGTCAAGATGCTCTCGATGGTGCAACGGTATTTGCAGAGGCCCCGGGGCGGCATGCCAAATTCCTTCAGCCTACTTTAGGAAGTAGAGATGCTGTTGCGCCTTTTTGTTGAGTGGTGGTAGTGTTGGTCCATGACAGGTCCTGGTGGACGCTGAGGAACTTAACTTGTGACTCTTTCTACTGCAGTCATGTTGATGTGGATCGGGGCATGTTCCCTCCTCTACTTCCTGAAGTCCACAATCAACTCTTTCTTGTTTGTTGACGGAGAGGTTGTTGTCATGACAGCACAATGCCAGTTCACTTATCTCCTCCCTATAGACTCATTCGATGTTGCTGGTTATCAGCCTACAACCGTGGTGTCGTCATCAAACTTGATGTTGGTGACATGCAATGCCACGTGGTCGTGGGTGAACAGGAAGTACTGCAGAGGACTGAGGACAAACCCCTGTGGGGCCCTTGTGTTAAGAGTCAGTGTGGAGGAGGTGGTGTTGCCAATCTTCACAGCCTGTGGTCTGCCTGTCAGGAAGTCCAGGATCCAGTTGCTGAGGGTGGTGTCCAGACTCCGGGCTCTGAGCTTGGTGTCGAGCTTGGAGGGAACAATAGTGTTGAATGCTGAACTGTAGTCGATGAACAGCATTCGCACATAGTTGTTCCTCTTGACCAGATGTTTTGTGGTCGTGTGAATAGCAATGGAAATGGTATCTTCCATATAACTGTTGGAGCAGTAGGCAAATTGAAGTGGGTTCAGTGTGCCTGGCATGCTGGCCTTTATGTGGGCCATGACCAGCCTCTCGAAGACCTTCACTATGATAGAGGTGAACGCTACAGGTTGCTTGTTTTTCTTGGGCACTGGGACGGTGGGGGTGTCCTTAAAGAAGAGGAGGCTGTGTAGCCCGTCTCTTTGATTCCCCATTTCCTTCCTCTTCGTCGCCCTTGCCTTAGATCATCTCGGCCAGGAGCAACAGGCAAGCCTGCTGTGCGGGGAACAATAGAGTGAAAGTAGTATTCTGGTTCTGGGAGACTGAGAGATAAGTGTGTAGTTTCCGATAAATGATCCAGACGTTTTTTTGATCGTAGGAAACTATTGCATGAACATTCTGAGCAAACAAAGTAATTAACGCAAAATTAGCCATAGAAAAAAGTTCAGCAGGGACTGACAAGACGCATGCCGCGCCCTTTTAAGCGCCACTGTCATAAATTAGGTACTGTGGGTATCATAAGTATTCACTCCCCCTTGGATTTCTTCACATTTTGTGACAAAGTCGGATAAAAATGTTTTTTTGTTTTGTTGTTGTCGATCTACACAAAATACTCTGTCAATGTGGAAGGTTCTTTTTTATTTAAAGATTAGTTGGAAACACCTTTTGGCAACAAGAGTCTTCTTGGGTAAGTCTCTAAGAGCCTTTATTATTTTCAATATTATTTTTCAAGCTCTGTCAAGGTGTTGATGGTCATTGCTAGACAGCTATTTTCAAGTCTTGCCATAGATTTTCAAGCAGATTTAAGTCAAAACTGTAACTTGGCCACTCAGGAACATTCACTTTTCTTGGTAAGCAGCTCCAATGTAGATTTGGCTTTGTGTTGTAGGTTATTATCCTGCTGAAAGGTGAATTTCTTCTCCCAGTGTCTAGTGTAAAGTAGACTGAAGCAGGTTTTCCTCTAGGAGTTTGCCTGTGCTTAGCTCCATCTCGTTTATTTTATCCTGGGAAAAAAACTCCCCAGTCTTTGAGGATTTCAAGCATAGCCATGCCATGATGCAGTCGCCACCATGCTTGAAAATAAGCAGGCAGTCAGTGTTGTTTTGGATTTGCCTGAAACATAAGGCTTTCCATTTAGGACAAAGTGTATTCCTTTGTCGTGTTTTTGTTTCAGTATTACTTTAGTGACTTGTTGCATACAGGATGCATGTTTTGGATAAAAATAATTCTGTATGTTTGTATTCTTTTCACTCTGTCATTTAGGTCATTATTGTAGAGTCACTACAATGTTATTGATCTATCCTCAGTTTTCTCCCATCACAACCATTCAATTCCGTAGCCATTTTAAAATCACCAATGGCCTCATGGTGACATCCCTGACAGTTTCCTTCCTGTCCTGCAGCTCAGTCCAGAAGGATGACTGTGTCTTTGTCTGGGTGGTTTAATACCTCATCCACAGCAAAATTATTAACTTGACTATGCCTAAAGAGATATTCAATGTCTGTTATTGTTACCCATCTACCAATCACTGCCCTGTGTGGCTTTCAAAAAGCTCCCAGGTCTTTGTAGTTGAGTCTGTGCTTGAAATGTAATACTTGACTGATATTGTACAGATATTACAGATATTATGTGTATTGGGGGGGACAGAGGAAGTGGTAGTGAATTAAATCACGTCAACCCATATTTCAGTCCATTTAATTTATGTAATTTGTTAACCCATATTTTAATCCTGAACTCTAATTTAAGGGGTGAATAGTTATGCAACAAATTTCAGTCCCACTTTGTAATGCAACAAAATGTGTAGAAATCCAAGGTGAGTGAATACTTATAATACCCACTGTATGTACGCATGTAAAACAGCTTTTAGTTTTCACCCTGTAAGTTTTTTACTGTGGTGTCAGATGGAATAACTCAGTAATGTGTCTGCATCTGGGCACTTCTGCGAGAGAGGGAATGCAGAAGAGGAGACACACACAGGAGAGTGGGAGAATCGGATGGATTTCATTACTGGCTTGCTCAAGTATATTGAAGAGACAGGATATGGGACTCTCCTCTGTGGCTGGAAGAGGGAGGTGATGGTTAGTGTGAGGAGAGGTTTGATGGAAATTTGCCTTCAATCGCCTTAATCCATAATGAGGGCCTTAATGTGAATTTGATGTAATCAGTGTCGAGTTAATTCAGTTGCACATAGATTGTGTTTGTCTTTCTGTTACACACTGACCTTGAAGCATGGGGCGAACGGAGAACAACCAATTCCATATACGACATGTTATATTATCCAGTCAGAATGGCCAGGTGGTTGTAAAAGAGAATGTTCTCTGTGAACTGAATGTAGGCTTCCGTTTAACTCACCTGGATTGATTAAGTGGTGTTGCTACTGCTTTGAAAATATATTTGAGATCGGGAGAAACGTGTTGAAAAAACACCACTACCAATAACCTTCTATGCGAGAGTAGTTCTTAAGGCTATTTATCTACGCTCTAAATTACATTTCTAAAGGAATGCTTAAATATCTTTTGTCACAATTTAACCGATCCTCTTGGTATTATAACATTGCCAATATGTTAATTGTCTTACTAAAGATACTCACTGAAGAGTGAAGACTACAAATGAAGTGATTTGAGTCCTGTGCTGTAGAAGTCTCTCTTTTTTAAGCATTGACAGTAAAATAATAAGGTCTCGAGGGATTAGTATGGCCATGACACAGGGCTCTACAGTGCTACCATTTTGGTCGCATATGCTCATAAATTTCCCTGTGGAAATCTAATTAGCATAATGAAAAACTCCCCATAAAAATCCATCAGTTTAAGCTAGAGGTATGTTTTTTTGCATTGGATGCGTCTCTGCACCGTATCCGCCGATGTTGCACTTCCACATCTGCGGTGAAAGAGCTAGAGTGGTGTTTGTCAGACCATGAGACTTCCTGAAAATCAGTCTTACAAAATCGTCTAGTGTTTCTTCTATGGAAAGATGAGACAATCAAGAACATAATGGTATTCTCCATTTTGCTCTACGACGCCCACAAGTGTCTTGGGAATCGTCTGAAGTTGGTATCGTCGATCTGCTAACTTCTGTCTGGTGTGTCCGAAAAGTTTGGGCTACGCACTAATAGACTCTCACAAACACGTTGGTTGTTTTGCTCTATGTCATTTTCATGACTAATCTGAAGGTCCCCGGGAACCAGTTGAAAAATGTATGAAGGTATACTGTGCATTCAGAAAGTATTCAGACCCTTTCGCTTTATCCACATTTTGTTACGTTACAGCCTTATTCTAAAAGGGGTCTGAATACATTCCGAATGCACTGTAGCTTAGTAGCTTCGACTGTTTAGGGCCAAAAATAAGGGGTAAATTCATGTAAAAAAATATATATATATTATATACAGTGGCAAGAAAAAGAATGTGAACCCTTTGGAAATGCCTGGATTTCTGCATAAATTTTTTATACAATTTGATCTGATCTTCATCTAGGTCACAAAAATAGACAAACAGTTTTCTTAAACTACACACAAACAAATATATGTTTTTTTATGTCTTTATTGAACACACTGTGTAAGCATTCACAGTGCAAGGTGGATAAAGTATGTGAACCCTTGGATTTAATAACTGGTTGACCCTCCTTTGGCAGTAATAACCTAACATTTTCTGTAGTTGCAGATCAGACCTGCACAACGGTCAGGTGGAATTTTAGACCATTCCTCTTTACAAAACTTTTTCAGTTCAGCAATATTTTTGGGATGTCTGGTGTGAACTGCTCTCTTGAGGTCATGTCGCAGCATCTCAATCGGGTTGAGGGTCAGGACTCTGGTGTGCAAAAGAGCAGAAAATTAAATAAAATAAAAACCGTATGGGGATGAGGTAGGTAAATTGGGTGGGCTATATACCGATGGACTATGTACAGCTACAGCGATCGGTTAGCTGCTCAGATAGCAGATGTTTAAAGTTGGTGAGGGAGATAAGTCTCCAACTTCAGAGATTTTTGCAATTCGTTCAAGTTGCAGGCAGCAGAGAACTGGAAGGAAAGGTGGCCAAATGAGGTTTTGGCTTTAGGGATGATCAATGGGATACACCTGCTGGAGCGCGTGCTACGGGTGGGTGTTGCTATCGCGACCAGTGAACTGAGATAAGGCGGAGCTTTACCTAGCATACTTGTAGATGACCTGGAGCCAGTGGGTCTGGCGATGAACATGTAGCAAGGGCCAGCCGACTAGAGCATACAGGTCACAGTGGTGGGTGGTATAAGATGCTTTAGTAACAAAACGGATGGCACTGTGATAAACTGCATCCAGTTATTGGAAGCTATTTTGTAGATGACATCGCCGAAGTCCACGATCGGTAGGATAGTCAGTTTTACTAGGGTAAGTTTTGTGGCGTGAGTGAAGGAGCCTTTGTTGTGAAATAGAAAGCCGATTCTAGATTTGATTTTGGATTGGAGATGTTTGATATGAGTCTGGAAGGAGAGTTTGCAGTCTAGCCAGACACCTAGGTACTTATAGATGTCCACATATTCTAGGTCGGAACCATCCAGGGTGGTGATGCTAGTCGGGCGTGCGGGTGCAGGCAGCGAACGGTTGAAAAGCATGCATTTGGTTTTACTAGCATTTAAGAGCAGTTGGAGGCCACGGAGGGGGTGTTGTATGGCATTGAAGCTCGTCTGGGGGTTAGATAGTACAGTGTCCAAGGAAGGGCCAGAAGTATACAGAATGGTGTCGTCTGCGTAGAGGTGGATCAGGGAATCGCCCGCAGCAAGAGCAACATTTAATATACAGAGAAAAGAGTCGGCCCGAGAATTGTACCCTGTGGTACCCCCATAGAGACTGCCAGAGGACCGGAAAACATGCCCTCCGATTTGACACACTGAACTCTGTCTGCAAAGTAGTTGGTGAACCAGGCAAGGCAGTCATTAGAAAAACTGAGGCTACTGAGTCTGCCGATAAGAATATGGTGATTGACAGAGTCGAAAGCCTTGGCCAGGTCGATGACGACGGCTGCACGGTACTGTCTTTTATCGATGGCGGTTATGATATCGTTTAGTACCTTGAGCGTGACCGGCTCGGAAACCGGATTGCACAGCGGAGAAGGTACGGTGGTTTCAAGATGGTCAATGATCTGTTTGTTGACTTGGCTTTCGAAGACCTTAGATAGGCAGGGCAGGATGGATATAGGTCTGTAACAGTTTGGGTCCAGGGTGTCTCCCCCTTTGAAGAGGGGGATTACCGCGGCAGCTTTCCAATCCTTGGGGATCTTAGATGATACGAAGGAGAGGTTGAACAGGCTGGTAATAGAGGTTGTGACAATGGCGGCGGACAGTTTCAGAAATAGAGGGTCCAGATTGTTAAGCCCAGCTGATTTGTATGGGTCCAGGTTCTGCAGCTCTTTCAGAACATCTGCTATCTGGATTTGGGTAAAGGAGAAGCTGGGGAGGCGTGGGCGAGTAGCTCCGTTGGCCAAGGTTGGAGTAGCTGGCCAAGGTTGGAGTAGCCAGGAGGAAGGCATGGCCAGCCGTTGAGAAATGCTTGTTGAAGTTTTCGATTATCACGGATTCATCGGTGGTGACCGTGTTACCTAGCCTCAGTGCAGTGGGCAACTGGGAGGAGGTGCTCTTGTTCTCCATGGACTTTACAGTGTCCCAGAACTTTTTTTGAGTTAGAGCTACAGGATGCAAATTTCTGCTTGAAAAAGCAGGCCTTTGCTTTCCTGACTTCCCTGGACAGTTTCATATCGCAGGGACTATTCGATGCTATTGCAGTCCGCCACAGGATGTTTTTGTGCTGGTCGAGGGCAGTCAGGTATGGAGTGAACCAAGGGCTATATCTGTTCTTAGTTCTGCATTTTTTGAACAGAGCATGCTTGTCTAAGATGGTGAGGAAGTTACTTTTAAAGAATGACCAGGCATCCTCAACTGACGGGATGAGGTCAATATCCTTCCAGGATACCCGGGCCAGGTCGATTAGAAAGGCCTGCTCGCAGAAGTGTTTTAGGGAGCGTTTGACAGTGATGAGGGGTGGTCGTTTGACCGCGGACCCGTAGCGGATACAGGCAATGAGGCAGTGAACGCTGAGATCCTGGTTGAAGACAGCGGAGGTGTATTTGGAGGGCCAGTTGGTCAGGATAATGTCGATTAGGGTGCCCATGTTTACGGATTTAGGGTTGTACCTGGTGGGTTCCTTGATGATTTGTGTGAGATTGAAGGCATCTAGCTTAGATTGTAGGACTGCCGGGGTGTTAAGCATATCCGAGTTTAGGTCACCTAACAGAACAAACTCTGAAGCTAGATGGGGGGGCGATCAATTCACAGATGGTGTCCAGGGCACAGCTGGGAGCTGAGAGGGGTCGGTAGCAGGCGGCAACAGTGAGAGACTTATTTCTGGAGAGATTAATTTTAAAAATTAGAAGTTCGAACTGTTTGGGCATAAAGTATGAAAGTATGACAGAACTTTGCAGGCTATCTCTGCAGTAGATTGCAACTCCTCTCCCTTTGGCAGTTCTACCTTGACTGAAAATGTTATAGTTGGGTATGGAAATCTCCGAATTTTTGGTGGCCTTCCTAAGCCAGGATTCAGACACGGCAAGGACATTATGGTTGGCAGAGTGTGCTAAATCAGTGAGTAAAACAAACTTGAGGAGGCTTCTGATGTTGACATGCATGAAACCAAGGCTTTTTCGATCAGAGGTCAACAAATGATGGTGCCTGGGGACATGCAGGGCCTGGGTTTACCTCCACATCACCCGAGGAACAGAGGAGGAGTAGGATGAGGGTGCGGCTAAAGGCTATCAAAACTGGTCGCCTAGAGCGTTGGGGACAAGGAATAAAAGGAGCAGATTTATGGGCGTGGTAGAATATATTTGGGGCATAATGTGCAGACGGGTATGGTGGGGTGCGGGTACAGCGGAGGTAAGCCCAGACACTGAGTGATAAGAGAGGTTGTATCTCTGAACATGCTGGTTATAATGGGTGAGGTCACCGCATGTGTGGGAGGTGGGACAAAGGAGGATGGTAGGGGGGGTCTGCTCAGACTGAGGCCGGTTGAAGGCACAGCGGATGGAGTATTCGTCGGCAGACCAGTCGTGGTGGTCGACAGAGAATCCAAGCCAGATGGCGAAAGAGGTATTGTAGAATTTAGTTTGCTAGCAGGGAGATGTGCCTGGCTCACGGCTAACTGGTACTAGCTTTGTGGCAGTGGCGTTAGCCAAGGTCCAGAGTTTACAGCAAGGATCCGGTGGAGTATTGGGCTCTAGCCGTGTATGAGTGGGGTTCGGGTAAAAACAGGGCTGGCTGTGCAGAAGGTAAAAGCCGCTAGCAGTGGCTAACAATGACTAAACAGCTTGTAGCTAATTAACTGGTTAGCTTCTGGAGGTTCTTGAATGTATTATACAATTAAAAATAATAGCGATTCCATATCACATTGGGTGAGGCAGGTTACCGGAAGGTATAATCAAATTAAAAATCGAAAAGAGATTGAAAATAAATATGGGTCCAGTGAGTGGTTGGGCTGGCTGTGGACACAGCGATTCAGACTGTTAGCTTGTTAGCACAGGCCTGCTAACAGTTAGTAGGCAGGGGCTAAACAAGCTAGCAGTTAGCAGACCGGGGCTAAACAAGCTAGCAGTTAGTAGACCGGGGCAGGCTAGCAGTTAGCAGGCCAGGTTAGCAAGCAAGCAGATAGCAGGGGCTAGAAAGTTAGCCTTTGGGGGATGTCGCAATGGGGTTAAGTCTGTTTTTGCCTCTTCATGCGGTGACGTCGATAGACCGGTCGTGGAATTAGTAGGGTTCCAAGTAGCTCTAGGTAGCTAGCAGGCCTAGCTGGTTAGCATAATGGGCCTTCAGCGGGCGTCGCGCCTGAGGGGCCTTTTGGAGTCCTCGGGCAGATTATGTCGGTATTCCAGTCGTAGGGGATCTGCGGGGTTCCATGCCCCGTACCGGCTGTAGAAGAGGTCTGGATATTGTAGCCCAGGAGTATGCTTCGGTGGTAGCACAGGAGCTCTGGCCGGACTAGCTTCAAGCAAAGTGGATGAAAACGCTAGCCAGGAGAAGTCATCCGGGGTTGCGGTTAGCTAGTTGTGAAGATCCAGATGAAAATGTTCAGTTTGCGGTGGGAATCCGGGGATAAAAATAATAGGTCCATTATGCTCTGGTTAGAGTCACATTGTTTGAACTGGCAAGAGCTATTCGAGCTGAAGATTAGCTGATGACCGCTCGCAATGGTTTGCTGACTGATAGCTGGCTAGCTTCAGTTGAGGGATTCCAGATCCGAAGTAAATATAGATACTTTAGGGGAAAAAAGCAGATCCATGCTACATTGGGTGAGGCGGGTTGCAGGAGAGTATTTAGATGTTGAGGTTTAGCAAAATATTTTAAAAGATATGCAAAGAAAATATGTTAAACGATATATACAAGGGACACGACAGAACAAAGACATCTGACTGCTACGCCATCTTGGCTCTTTTCTGGGCCACTCTAGAAGGTGTATTTTCTTCTGTTGTAAATCAACAACAGAATGGCTTCTTCTGTGTTTTGGGTCGTTGTCCTGTTGAGCTTCAATTTGCAGGCAGATAGCCTAACATTATTTTGCAAAATGTATTGATAAACTTGGGAATTCATTTTTCTGTCGATGATGGCAAGCTGTCCAGGCCCTGAGGCAGCAAAGCAGCCCCAAACCATGATGCTACCTCCACCATACTTTACAGTTGGGATGAGGTTTTGATGTTGGTGTGCTGTGCCTTTTTTTTCTCCACACAGTGTGTTCCTTCCAAACAACTCAACTGTAGTTTCATCTGTCCACAGAATATTTTGCCAGTAGCGCTATGGAATATCCAGGTGCACTTTTGCAAACTTCAGAAGTGCAGCAATGTTTTTTTTTGGACAGCAGTGGCTTCTTCCGTGGTGTCCTCCCATGAACACCATTCTTGTTTAGTGTTGATGTAGACTCGTCAACAGAGATGTTAGCATGTTCCAGAGATTTCTGTAAGTCTTTAGCTGACACTCTAGGATTCTTCTTAACCTCATTGAGCATTCTGTGCTGTGTTCTTGCAGTCGTCTTTGCAGGATGGCCACTCCTAGGGAGAGTAGCAACAGTGCTGAACTTTCTCCATTTATAGACAATTTATCTTACCGTGGACTGATGAACATCAAGGCTTTTAGAGATCCTTTTGTAACCCTTTCCAGCTTTATGCAAATATACAATTCATAATCTTAGGTCTTCTGAGATCTTTTGTTCGAGGCATGGTTCACATCAGGCAATGGTTCTTGTGAATAGCAAACTCAAATGTTGTGAGTGCAGCTCTAACTAACATCTCCAATCTCGTCTCATTGATGATTAGACTCCAGGTTAGCTGACTCCTGACTCCAATTAGCTATCATTAGACTAGGGGTTCACATACTTTTTCCAACCTACACTGTGAATCTTTAAATTATGTATTCAATATAGACAAGAAACATATCAGATCAAATTTGATGACCAATTTATGCAGAAATCCAGGTAATTCCAAAGGGTTCACCTTTACATTTTCTTGCCACTGTGTATGTGGATATGGATATAGATGTAGATATATCTATATAGATATCTACATAACTATTTCCTGATCTTTTTTTATCACTCAGATATAGGACACACACTTAAGAACAAACTTCCTTTAGATTTTTTCAGGAGACTATCTGTTGGTCCATTTTGTGAATCTGTTATTTAATGCGTTTCTATGGCCTAATAGCAGTAAAGCCAAAATTAATGTTTCATCAAAAAAATGATTTATTTTATTTTGATACTTCAAGGGTTATTAAAATTCAATAATCAAATAGCAAAATGAGCCGTTGTAGAACCCCCTCCCCCGGCTTAGACTGTAATGGATTAATACCTAGAATATTTTTCAGTGTACTCCTACATTTCTGTAATATGCTCCTACATTTTTCAACTTAGGAGCACATGTGCTCCTTGTAAAAAAAAAAATCGGCATCAGAGCCCTTTGACATGTTTGTTGAAGCAGCTGTCCATGTCTGTTATGCCTATAGACTTTTTCTTTATATTCATGTGAGGAAGCATGCTTTTGTAAGCACTCACTGCAGCAGTCGAAGGTCTTCTTTGGCCATGTCTTTATGCACACCGTTCCTCATTAACCACTCTCCAGGCGCATGTTAATCTTTCCTTGTCCACAAAGCACCTGAAAGAAATCTGTTTTCATATGTGTGTTTGTCCTTTTGCGTGGATGGATGTGTCCTCCAGGGCTCCTGGAGTCCTTACTAAAGCGATGCAGTGTGAATATGTGTGTCTGCATGCATGTTCTGTGTGTGTTGTAACTCGTCTCTCTCCCTGTAGAGCACCTTAAGGCGTCTCTGGAGGAGTACATGGTGAGGATGCCCAAGGTGAGGATCTTGCGCACCAAGAAGAGAGAGGGGCTCATCAGGACACGTCTGCTGGGGGCGGCAGCCGCCAAGGGAGAGGTCATCACTTTCCTCGACTCGCACTGTGAAGCCAACATCAACTGGCTGCCCCCGCTGCTTGGTGAGTCATTCTGTTCGAACACACTGAGCTTTGCTATGGAGTTGCTTTCTGGTCATTCTGTGGTAGATGAATATACTAGAATATAATTACTGATCTGTACAATGTGCCCATTACCTTGTCCAAAGGGGGGACATTTCACGTTAACCCTGATGTTTGTTTGACTTTGGCCGTGTACCTCTTTCTCTCTCGCTCTCTCAGACCGTATCGCCACAAACAGGAAGTCTATTGTCTGTCCGATGATCGACGTGATCGACCATGACAACTTTGGTTACGAGACACAGGCCGGTGACGCCATGCGAGGAGCGTTTGACTGGGAGATGTACTACAAACGCATCCCCATCCCCTCTGAGCTGTCAAAAGAGGACTCTAGCGAACCCTTCGAGTGAGTATTACTGGACCAGACAACACATCAGGGCCCAGCAAATCAGCACATTGGGGGGATAAAAGTCAAGTCCTTGCTGGTGTGAAGGACTCCATGGCTACTGGCCTGTTAGACAATATGCTCCCCTCTTTCATTGCAAGATGAGGCTTCCCTCAACTAAATTGTGACTCTGAATATTCATGGTCGATTAAATGGGATTCTAATTCTTACAGTGATACAGGATAGCATGATGAAAATCTGAGTGATGGAGGGAGGGGTGGAATAGGAACGACATGGCACCAGTGAGGGAGTAACGTCGGATGAGCAGACCTATTTTGATAAGTGCTTTACATAAAACATCACTGTCTCCACGGTTACCTTCCTTATCTGTGCGGTGCAGCCTGCAGGTTCACGGTTGTTGACTGCCAAAGACTTCTACCCTTTTGAATGCTCCAAAACAGAACCATTTGCCCTTGGATGATTAAAAAAAGACTGAACTTGGCTGTTAACGTTCTAGCTACTTCAGGATTTTTCCTAATGCTTGGGAAGCCCCGGAATGCTCTGAGCTTCCAGCCTCCCACTTTCTGCCCTGTTACCTTGATTGATCATCCTAATGGAGGACCCAGATGTGTGCCTGCCTGTCTTCCTCCCTGTCCGGCTCTCTCTCATGAGTCAGTGAAATGTCAAACGTTTCTCCCCCCTCCAATATCAATCCAGTGAGGGTTCATCTCTGCCTCCAATTTAGAGATGGAGGGGACCACTGGTATCCATGACAGCCCATGGCGTTCATGCGGGAAGTGTGTGTGTTGCCAGGGCCTGTTCTGTTGGGAGGGCCTGTAATGTGAGATGGAGACAGTAGTGTGTCTCATTTGGACACCTTGTTGCCTGTTTAATTGTCTCCCTCTGACAGCCCTTCCATTCAGGGACACCTCTCCAGTGTGTCCCCTCAAATCCTGTCAGCCTTTACGGGCTGTCGATAAACACTACATTCATCATTACCTGTCTGCAACTCTGACTTATTAGAACCCGTCAGATGAGTTTGAATGTCCAGAGAGTGACAGAGGTGCAAATGACTACCCTTTTCGCCCCAAATGGATACACACATAATTAATACTTAGCCAAATGTGAATCTCTGTCACACACACACACATTTTGACCTGACTATGTACACTGAGTGTACAAAACATTAAGAACACCTTCCTAAGACTGAGCAGCACCCCCTTTTGCACTCAGAACAGCCTCTATCCGTCGGGGCATGGACAGTAGCCCGTCTGTTGCTCTACACAATTTGTGTCAGCCTCCTTTGTCCTCTCATCAATTACCCATTTTCGACCACTGGCCTGCCGTTAACTGGATGTCCTTTGGGTGGTGGACAATTCTTGACACACATGGGGAAACTGTTGAGCGTGAAAAACTCGGCAACATTGCAGTTCTTGACACACTCAAACCATTGCGCCTGGCACCTACTAGCATACCCCGTTCAAAGGCACTTAAACCTTTTCTTTCCCATTCACTCTCTGAATGGCACACATACATAATCCATGTCTCAATTGTAACCAACCGCCTCGATTCAGTCTTATGTATAAAAATTTGAAATTGTGTTTTTTTTACGTTGGATGGAAGCAGACAGAGCTACAAAATGGTATATCATGCACGGCATTTAAGGAACAATGGGAAAGTAATTCTGCTTTGAAAGTCCATAAACTTGTAACCTCACTTTTAAAAAACTGCCTTTTTAATGTTTTGGTACCAACTGGAGAGCTCTTTGTCTACATCTATTCAGCATCGTTCACACCCTCTTATTAAGCTTTAGCCCAACCCATCTCTTTAAGGGTTGATCCGAACATTCTGACCTCACATCGGCAGGTAGTTAATCAACCAGGTTCAATGTTAGCTAGCTAACATTAGACTATAACTAGCCAAGCAAATGTCTGAGAAACTAATAATAAGCTCATACACGTAACGTTAGCTAGCGAGCCAGCCAGCTAACTTTAGCTCGCTAGCTAACAGTACACTTTAACTTGAAATGAAAATGACTTTGTCAAAATTATAAATGTGTAATATCTGAAAATGTAGCTAGCTAGACTATCTTACCCGTATATATCGTGGTTGAACGCTTCTCTCTGTCACGGATGCCATGGTTGCCCAGTTTGAAGAATGTAATCCGGAGACCGGTGTTTTCTCCTTACCTATCATACTCTCATTCCACTGATTTCAAAACTCGGTCCTCCAGAATGTGGAGACCAACACTTATGCAGTTCTACTAAACAACATATTTTTGAAAAAGCCCCGTTAGACAGGATTACCTACACATACTAACCAGCTCAAATAAACAGAAGCATGCTAATATATGGCAGACCAATCCGAACTCATCTCTCAGCATGTCCAGCCCACTCATTATCTCAGCCAATCATTGGTAGCAGGAAGGTTGCTGTTTTTTTTCTGTGGCTAAACCAACTAGGCTCGTAATTTTGATAATTTTATTGGATTTACAGATGGCATACAAGTTTGTTATTAAGGCACATGAATTACATTCCGTTCAAGTGGCGATCGTGTGAAGTAGTGACCTTCGACATACGCCTAGTTTCCTGAAACGGGTCACAATTGTCTCGAGGCTTAAAAATCCTTCTTTAACCTGTCTCCTCCCCTTCATCTACACTGATTTGAAGTGGATTGCGACATCAATAAGGGATCATAGCTTTCACCAGGATTCACCTGGTCAGTCTGTTTTGTACACTCTGTGTACATCCTTGGGGTTCACAGCAAGACTTAGGCCCTGATTTTCATTCAAAGCCACTTGAGGGAAGCGATCCTACAGTGGAGCTGGAGTGTCATTGTTTCCTGTTATGCATTGAGTATGACACACATTATGCCAGTCAGGTTCAGCCGTGGTTGATGGTTTAATTGTTTCTGTGTTGTTCAGAGAACCCCCGGGAAAAGCTGAGCCTGGTGCACAACTCTCAAATTGAGTCTAGTTGCGTTATAAAGCCTTCGTCTGGCACAGTCTATAAAGACTACTGTAAGGCAGGCCTGCCATTTCCGCCACCTTTCCTCACTGATTTACACACTTTTTATTTGTATATCTTCCTGTCCTTTTGGCTGGTCTGAAACCAGTGATTTGATTTAAAGGACAGTGTCATCATGTTGGGGTATGAGTGTGACCGGTATTGGCATTTTATACCCCCCCTCTTGTCCTTGAGGTCTCCTGTGATGGCTGGTGGACTCTTCGCCGTGGACAGAAAGTGGTTCTGGGAGTTGGGAGGATATGACACAGGACTGGAGATCTGGGGAGGAGAGCAGTACGAGATCTCTTTCAAGGTAAAACGCCACAATGACACTGGACATTAAGACGGTTTTGTTGTTTTTGGAAAGATTACCTTATTGGCTTACAGCTGGGTTCTTTTAAATTTTTTTGTCCTGGAGATGCACAGGGTGTGCAGGCTTTTGTTCCAACCCTAGTACAACTGTAACACTTCATAATAAGTTGGTCCCGTGTGGCTCAGTTGGTAAAGCATGCCCTTGCAATTCCAGGGTTGTAGGTTTGAGTCTCACTGGGGACAAGTACAAAAATGTATGCACTCACTTCTGTAAGTTGCTTTGGATAAGAGTGTCTGCTAAATGGCAAATGGGTAAGATGCCTAGTTGAGTCAGGTAGGTCAGTGCTGGGCTGGAACAAATGCTTGCACATCCCGTAGTTCTCCAGGACCAGGGTTGAAGTACACCAAATCTCACCACCAACAAGCTGAAGCCCCCGCTGCCTAGTTTTATCAGAAGCCCATTAACTAACGAGCTCTAAGGCAATGGTGGAAGTTGGTATTTAGATTTCACCTCGTGGTCCAAATCTGCTCTGCTTCGCCGAGAGCTCCTACATCCATTATACTCAGAAACCATATTAGATTATGCTTTAGAGTTCTGCCTCACTATGAATTATTCCATAGGATAGCCATTTATTATGTGGACTCGTACACATATAAAGCACTAGTCTCTCCATTGTCTCCAATCCCCAGCCCTCCTCTTCCCCTTTGGAGCTAAAGTGTTTTGGAAAGCTCATCAAAACAATTTAATTGTGGTTTTAAAGCAAGGCTCTTGCAGACTCACTTATATTCAGCTCAGTGGTACTGCCAGTCTAAGTAAAGTCTGCCGAAAGTCAGTGGCACTCCTCTGCTTGGCCTAATAAAACATGAAACCCTGGGTAAAGTTTGGAGAGGGTGCAGCTCAACCCATCCTCTCATCCTTCCTCTCGTCAAATGAAAGGTTGATTCGCCGTCTAGTCTCTTGACAGATCTCAAGCCTGGTCTGGGAATAGGACGGAGACCAAAATGTTAAAAGCAGCCCAGAATTCACTCAGATCATTCTGTAGCCTTTTACCGATGTAATGCTGTGACTCCACTGTTGGAATGCAGAGAGAAACTGATATAAAAGGATAATAATACCATGGCAGAGACAAGAGAATATTCTCTTTGTTGCTGTCAGATGATACTTTGGTAATATAGCCAATGAAAAGACATGCACTTGTCCTGGCTGACTTGCACTGATTTTGCTGATAAACACTTTGTTGGGGGGAAATGTACTTGCTACGATTGATATGTTGTCTCACCTAGCTATCTTAAGGCGAATGCATTAGAGTATCTGCTAAAGTATTATCTTAATGTAACATTAATAAACTCTAAATAGCACTTTACATCTGCCAAAAACCCACCCCTCAGTTGACAAATGCATATGTTAGGCCCCACTGTGGGGAGAGAGAAAAAGGTTATGGAGTGCTGCTTTGGTAACTGTCATTGGCTGTAGTGTGTTATAGGTTCTCTATTGTAGACTGCCCACCCTGCTCCGTACCACAGTGGTTTTAGAGGTCGTCAAGAGGGGGAGGGATTAGCAGCGCTGCACACTAATCCACAGAATGCACTCTGCAAGAACTTTTGATCCCACTTTCTCATTAAATATATGTTTTTAGAGAAGACATAACATGCCAAGTGGAGTGTGGTGGTCAGAGAGGGCACAGGGTCCAAAGGTCAGGCAAAGTGACCCTGCCTTGGATGCTGAAGTGATAGGAGTTGGATGAAGTTACCCCTAACTTCTGTTGTAGGGTCAGATATGTTGTATTCCCCGAATGCAGGGATCATCAACTAGATTCAGCCGATGGTCAGAGGGCCGAAACATAATTACAAATCATTTGTAGGCTGCAAATTGACCTCAAGAAGCCCAAACAGATGTAACATTTGACTAAAACATAATCACTTCAAACCTTGCTTACTATACGAACACATATACCCTAAAACTTAAATTAAACGCGGTCTCAAATAGCCTCCTGTCCCTTTTTAATAGCTGGGCAGTGGCACACATTTTAGCAAATAAGTGCCCGATTCAAATAGACGCCGTGTCTAAAATGAAATGTTGGCGAGGTTACCATGCACTGTTAACAAGGGTTAATGTTTGATTTGTTACATGAAATTATTCAGTAATGACTCAAGAACATTATGGCAATCATCTGTTTTTATCGGAAGGAAGAAACTGCGAGCCATTGGCTGCTAACATCTTAGAACTGCTAGCTTAACTAGAAAGCACAAAAACAGTTATCTTTGTGAGTACAGACCAGACTATGTGAGAGGAGCGGAGTGTGCCCAATTTGACTGGAGTGCGGATTGCGTTTCCAAAAGTCTGGAGCGTAGGCCTTCTCGCCCGCTCTAATTTCGCTCCAGTACCGGTAGCGCTCATTTCACGGTTTATTTCTATTTATTTGGTCGTTTTTTAGGGGGTAGATCAGCTTTAATATTGCAGATTGTGGCTTCTATCAATGTAATTGTCTGCATCATTTTCAACCCCCATATAGTTTTTGTGTACACATTTATTTATTTTTTTTATAAAAAACACACCTACTCCTTCAAGGGTTTTTCTACATTGCAGAATAATAGTGAAGACATCAACACTATGAAATAACACATATGGAATCATGTAGTAACCAAAGGAAAGTGTTAAACAAATCAACATCTATTTTATATTTGAGATTCTTCAAAGTAGCCATACGTTGCCTTGATGACAGCTTTGCACATTGTGTGTATGTGTGCGTGCCTCCTTCCATGCCTCTACAGCCTGGCAACACAAGTTGTTGAAGTATATTTCATGCTCGGTTGGCCTCCGAGAACGCCAAGGCTTGCCAGCCCAGCCGCTATTAAACATTCATAAGGCAGAAGCCCATCTATCAATGGATCTTATGCTGCGTTCATAACAAAGTGGGAAGGTGCTAATTACCAGTTGTAAATACCAGTTGGATGTGTTCATATGCTTTGAACTTGTTGAGAAACTAAAAGTACAGTAATCATGCTTATAAACAAATGAGTGTTAAAAAAAAAAAACATTTTAATAGATTGCTTTCTATAAATAATGTTTTGTTACATTTAACTGCTGAAAATGCTATTATCAAGGCCATGTCCTTAGTAGGTGACGTTAGAGGTCAACATGTAGGACAAATCTGAGTAATTACCAGTTGGAGGGGCGTTCAAGTGGATTTTTCCCAGTCGTACACTACTGGTCAAAAGTTTTAGAATACCTACTCATTGAAGGGTTTTTCTTTATTTTTACGATTTTCTACATTGTAGAATAATAGTGAAGACATCAAACTTGTCAGGTTTTACTTCAGTCTTAGCCAGGACTGCTCTAAATATAATTGATGTGTTGGTCCAAAGAACCCCAGGAGGCATTTGTAATAGTCTCACTCTCTTGTCAGTATGGTGGTGATTTCACTGTATAGCTAATCGTACCTCCTGCCTCCCTCCCTCCCTGCTACCTTTATCTATCTTCCCTCCAATCCCTCCCTCTGGAGCCACTCTCTCTTTTCTCCCTCCCTGCTTGCCTAGTACCTGTCAGCCTCGTCCTCACACTGTTCACAGCTACACACCAAGGGCAGACACAGGAGACACACAAACTAACACAGCAGTGATGCCATGATCCCCACACAGCTGTCTGTGTTAAGCCTCTCTCTCTTTCTACCCTCTCCTCACTCGCTTGCTCTCTCTTTCTCTTCCCCCTCAGGTGTGGATGTGTGGTGGGCGTATGGAGGACATCCCATGCTCCAGGGTGGGTCACATCTACAGGAAGTATGTTCCCTACAAGGTCCCCGGCGGGGTCAGCCTGGCCAGAGTGAGTGTTGGATTGGTTCCTAGACCCACCTTTTCCTCTCGCTTCTCCTCTTCATAAGGAATCTACAAAGATAAAAATGCCACAGAATGTGGAACATATGTTGCGGAATTTGTTGACTAAAGCGTCTAGTGAAGAGCACATTCATCTTTGCTGAGTTTCTCTGCAATAGTTGAACACCTTTTATATTGCAGCCACAAACCCACCCACTCTCGTCACACCCATCAGAAATGCTGTGGAGTGTTTGAAGTGAATGTTGATTGTGTTCCACAGTCAGGCCCGCAAGTGGGAATGAACGAGTGAGAAACTCCTCTTTTCTTTCTGGTGGTGAATTGATTTAACCTCATGCACCTGCCTCGCCTGGTGCTGTGTTTTAACAACGTAAGCGTTCAGAAAAAAGAGACTTAACAAATGCCTTTTTCCCCCCCCTGCTTTTCTTCCAAGGTTTCTTTGTCCTTGTGATACGGCCCCCTATTGGTTTTGTCCCCAAATTACACAAATTTAGATAAATGACCTTGATGAGGAATACGCTGTAAAGACACTTTGACCTTTCTGGCGCAGGCGTTCCACTAGTGACCCACCTTGACAACATCCGGTGAAATTGCAGTGCGCGAAATTCAAATTACAGAAATATTTAACATTCATGAAAATACAAGAGTCATACTTCAAAATAAAGCTTAATTACTTGTTAATCCAGCTGCTGTGTCAGATTTAAAAAAGGCTTTACGGCGAAAGCACACCATGCGGTTATCTGAGGACAGCGCCCCGCATGCAAAAGCATGAAAAACATTTTTCAACCAGGCAGGTGCACCACGAAAGTCAGAAATAGCAATATAATAAATGCCTTACCTTTGAAGATCCTATGTTGACACTCCAAAAGGTCCCGGCTACATCACAAATGGTCCCTTTGTTTGATAAAGTCCTTCTTTATATCTCCAAAAACTCTGGGTTCACTCCTTCAAAATGTTTACAAAATGAATCCCAAATGTTACCAATAAACTTCTCCAAACAAGTCAAACAACGTTTATAATCAAACCTCAGGTACCCTAATATGTAAATAAACAATAACATTTAAGACTGAGAATCGTTATTGTCTTTACCGGAGATAAACAACAAAGAATGCTCTCTCATCCACGTGCATGAAAAAACTTCAGCCAAAATGGGAGCCACTTAGAACAACTACAAATTCTAGTTCATTTTTCTAAAAACAAGCCTGAAACTCTTTCTAAAGACTGTTGACATCTAGTGGAAGCCCTAGGAACTGCAATCTGGGAGGATTTTGACTGGATTGGAAATTCAGCCATTGGAAACAGTGGTAGGCTGAATTTTGTTTTTTTGATGGTTTGTCCTCTGGGTTTGCCTGCCATATCAGTTCTGTTATACTCACAGACTTTATTTTAACAGTTTTAGAAACTTTAGTGTTTTCTATCCAAATCTACCAATTATATGCATATCCTAGCTTCTGGGCCTGAGTAACAGGCAGTTACTTTGGGCACGCTTTTCATCCGTTCCTCAAAATACTGCCCCCTAGCCCAAAGAGGTTTTAAACAGGTTTGCAGGTACGGAATCTTTAGATTTGAAAATAAGTTCTATGCTTTTGTTTTTCTTGTGGTCACGTAGTGTATGTCGACACCTGCTCGTCGAATGTCTCATTAAAAAAATCATAGTCATTAATATGGAGTTGGTCCCCTTTGCTCCTATTACTATTACTCTTCTGGGAAGGCTTTTCACTAGACGTTGGAACATTGCTGCTGAGACTTGCTTCCATTCAGCCTCAATAGCATTCGTGAAGTTGGACACGGATGTTGGGCGATTAGATCTGGCTCGCAGTTGGCGATCCAATGGGTTTGAGGTCAGGGCTCTGTGCAGGCCAGTGAAGTTTTTCCACACCAATCTCGAAATACAATTTCTGTATGGATTTCACTTTGTGCACGAGGGAATTGTCATGCTGAAATAGGAAAGGGCCTCCCCCAAACTGTTGCCACAAAGTTGGAAGCACAGAATCATCCAGAATGTCATTGTATGCTGTAGCGATATGATTTCCCTTCACTGGAACTAGGGGGCCTAGCCCGAACCATGAAAAACAGCCCCAGACCATTATTCCTCATCCACCAAACTTTACAGTTGGCACTATGCATTCGGGCAGGTAGCGTTCTCCCGGCATCCGCCAAACCCAGATTCTTCCGTTGGATTGCCAGATGCTGAAGCATGACTCATCACTCCAGAGAATGCATTTCTACTGCTCTAGAGTCCAATGGCAGCGAGCTATACACCACTCCAGCCGACGCTTGGCATTGTACATGGTGATCTTAGGCTTGTGGTGCAGCTGCTCGGCCATGGAAACCCATTTCATGAAGCTCCGAACGAACAGTTCTTGTGCTGACGTTGCTTGCAGAGGCAGTTTGGATCTCGGTAGTGAGTGTTGCAACCGAAGACGCATGATTTTTACGCACTTCAGCACTCGGCAGTCCCATTCTGTGCAATTGTGTGGCCCACCACTTTGCGTCTGAGCCATTGTTGCTCCTTGACGTTTCCACTTCACAATAACAGCACTTACAGTTGACCGGGGCAGCTCTAGCAGGGAAGAAATTTGACCAACTGACTTGTTGGAAAGGTGGTGTCCTATGACATTGAAAGTCACTGAGCTCTTCAGTAATGCGATTCTACTTCCAATGTTTGTCTATGGCGATTGCATGGCTGTGTGCTCGATTTTATACACCTGTCAGCAACGAGTGTGGCGAAATGGCCAAATACACTAATTGGAAGGGGTGTCCACATACTTTTGTGTATATATAGTGCATTTCGACATTCTTTTGAAACCTTTGGAATGCAGCTGAAACGATCCATTATGTATGCTGATCCTTGCCCACACCATTGGCTTGGTCGAATGTGTAATTGAAAACTATTGGCCTGTTTTTTTGGGGTTCATTTTTGTGTTGTGTTCCCCCACCATGGGGGAATAGTCTCTCAGATGAGGAAGGCCTGTTCTGTCTGAGTGAGGAATGTTAATGACTGAGGAGTCGGGTCAATTGTTCATGTATTTCTTCAGAAAGGAGACACAGCAACAAAGACATAAGCATAAAGCACAAAGGCCTCCAGTTAGAAATGGCCGCCAATGCGATAGTTCAAATACATGCATAATATGTACATTCATATTGATTGATTTTCCATAACATGATGCCGAAATAATGAAATCTGTGAATGATCGTTGGGTGAATATTGTACCTAAAATAGAAAGTGCCTATTAAGCACAGCTTTGTGTTTTAGCATCATTCTGGTTTCCTTTTGTTCCTTTTTGAAGTGAGCTCAGAGAAAAGGGTTTAACTCAGAGTCACAGAGACATTAATTGCTGGCCTGCGGCGCCACTTCTTTTTTTTTGCTTCCCCCAAAACTTGACTGCAGCTGCCTCTCCTAGACACCGCCATCAGCACCACCCCACAGTAGTTGGGACAATAAACCAAAAATGATCGACGCCTATCACTTATCTCACGCATTTTTCTGATAGTGTTCAGTGGCCTATACTAGAGAAATGTGAAGTTTGAAATGAAATAAGTTTGCTAATATTGGTGATTTGTTAATGGGACAATTGATAGCTACAACCATCAAACTAGTAGTAGTAGTTTAAAGGATCATTTTAAACTGTGGTGCCCATTAATGCTAGAAACTTATCATTCTATTTATCTCATCAATTCAGGCAATTTATCGCAATATGTATTTTTTTCCATATCGCCCAACTCTACCCCACAGGCACATCCCCTAAACCCTCCTCAACCTGTCTTTGACTAAAATAAATGAGGTATTATACTGAACAATAGTATAAAACGGAACATGTAAAGTGTTGGTCCCATGTTATAAAATAAAAGATCCCAGAAATGTTTCCTAGGTACAAAAAGCTTTATTCCCTAAAATGTTGTGTTAGTGAGCATTTCTCCTTTGCCATGGTAATCCATCCACCTGACAGGTGTGGCATACCAAGAACCTGAATAAACAGCATGGGGACAATAGAAGGCCTCTCTAAAATTGTCAGTTTTATCACACAACCCAATGCAACAGATGTCTCACGTTTTGTAGGAACGTGCAATTGGAATGCCGACTGCAGGAATGTCCACCAGAGCTGTTGCCAGAGAATTGAATATGAATTTCTCTACCATAAGCCTCCAACGTCGTTTTAGAGAATTTGGCAATACTTCCACACAGCCTCACAATGGCAAACCATGTGTAACCACGCCAGCCCAGGACCTCCATCTGGCTTCTTCACCTGCTGGATCGTCTGAGACCAGCCACCCTAACAGCTGATGAAACTGAATAGTATTTCTGTCTGTAATAAAGCCCTTTTGTGGGGAACAACTCATTCTGATTGGTTGGCCTATGCCCACCCATGGCTGCACCCCTGTCCAGTCATGTGAAATCCATAGAATTGAATGATTTCCTCATATGAACTGTAACTCGTTGAAATTGTTGCGTGTTGCGCTTATATTTTTGTTCAGTATATTATTGTTCAGCCATCCAGTAGTCAACAAGACCCCAGAAGACTGGCACCATGCATCCATCCATCCCTCTCCTACAGGCATTGTGGATCAACACTGTTTTAACCCTTTCTCTTCTCCCTTGGTCCCTGTACAGAACCTAAAGCGTGTGGCAGAGGTGTGGATGGATGAGTATGCTGAATATATCTACCAGCGAAGGCCAGAGTACAGGCACCTGTCAGCAGGAGACATGACTGTGCAGAAGGACTTGCGGAGCAGCCTCAACTGTAAGAGCTTCAAGTGGTTCATGACAGAGGTGGCCTGGGACCTGCCCAAGCACTACCCACCTGTGGAGCCCCCTGCTGCCGCCTGGGGAGAGGTACACATTCATTTACTAGTTTCTTTAGAGAGGGAGACAAAAGGCTAGAAACAGAAAAAGTTAGAAGATTGAGATAAGCGCAAGCGAGACAGTAGATGGAGAGAAAGTAAGTAGGAGACAGAGAGAGAAAGTTAGAAGAGAAAGAGAGACCGTGTCTGGCCTGTGACAGCCCGGTGTCACTTCGTCACATCAGCTGTCAAAAGGCCAAGCTCCTGCCACAGCCTCGTCTTCATTACTCATCACACTTTTTCACTAAAGAGGAGAACTGACAGATAGTGCTGAGAGATCCAGACAGAGCTCTAGTCAGTGGTTAATACACTGACTAGTATGGAATGATGACATTTTGTCTTTCTCTGTTAACTGGTTTGTCTGCTTCTGTGTGTTCTAGCTGCGCAACGTAGGCAGTGGCATGTGCATGGAGAATAAACACTTTTCGTCTGGGTCGCCCATCCGCCTGGAGACATGTCTGAAGGGGCGGGGCGAGGCTGGGTGGAGCCATGGACAGGTGAGGAGCTTAGTACACACAACTAAATACAGACATCTGTCTGCTGTAACGTGCTAGTTTTCTCTAGTTTTGCATACACTTAACCTTAATTTTGTACTGTGTACAGACCGCTTTCTGCCTTCATAAGTACTACTGACACACACACACGTTATGTTTTTCTGTTCTCGTGGGGACCTAAAATGTATTTCAGTAACCCTAAACTTAACCCTAATTCTAACTCTAAACCTAACCCCTATTCTTAAAGTAGCCATCGTCCTCACAGGGACATGGGAAATGTCCCCACGGAGGCGAAGGTTCCTAATTTTACTATCCTTGTGGGGACTTTTGTGCATTTTAGGTCCCCACAAGGTTAGAAGAACCAACCCCCACACACACTCACTGGTGCACACACTCTCTCTCACTCAGACACACACACACACCTTCATTATCTCTTCTGTTCAAATGTAGTCCCGTTTTTTTCCCCTTGTCATCCCAAATAATTTTTAGAAGAGCTCATAACCGAATGTTGATGGATGGCCATATTTTCTCTTTGTTTTCTAAGTTGCCTGCTCTGGCTCTGTGCTTTGACAGTTTAATTACAGTAATTTAAAAGGCTGTTGTAGTTTAATCTCTGTCATGGTTGCAATTTGTATTCAATGCTGGGACGACAAACATCATCAGTGCAAATCAAAGAGCTCTTTCTGGCTACAGTCCAAGCTGGGGCTTTTTGAATGTTACAGCAGAGGAGCCTCTTCCAAACAACTATTTTGTTCCCTATGGGTGAACGTCCCGTGGCGGTGACCGATGTTGGAACTCCCAGGGCAGTTCTCTTCAACCCTAGTTCTGAAGACTCACAAGGTGTGCAGGCTTTTGTTCCAGCTTATTACTAACACATCTCAAAGGCTTGATGAGTTAAATCAGGTGTTAGTACTGGGCTAGAAAAAATGCCTGCCCTGTGGACTCCAGGATCAGGAGTGACACTGGCTCCAAGAGGCGAGCTGGATGTGGGGGCCCCACTCCTGAGGTGTTCTGATCTAGGTTGTCTCTGCCCCCTCCAGGTGTTCACGTTTGGCTGGAGGGAGGACATCCGTGTGGGGGACCCCATGCACACTAAGAAGGTGTGCTTTGATGCCATCTCCCACAACAGCCCCGTCACCCTGTATGACTGCCACGGCATGAAGGGCAACCAGCTGTGGCGCTACAGGAAGGTAAGGTCTCTCTTTCTCACACACACACAATCTTTTTCCAAGTATGAAAAGGCAAGTTTGTGAGTTGCTTATGGTGCACTTTTTTTGCTCGAGCTGAGCAAGCTTCAAGGTGTATTTTTGATCCTTTGTATTTCCTTCTCCTTTTGATGAAATGACACAGCTGCTACTCATTGATAAGGCAGTTTTCTCCTAGATAAACTCCTAGACATTCACCTTTTAAGTTTGGTGTATCCTGTTAGAAACAAATGACTCCTAGTTTTCCATGCAGGCTAATAAATGTGTTTTTAAAAGTACCTAATTTGGAAAATATTTTCAGTTAAATGCACTAATTAAATAATCATTGCCATCTCGCTCACCTCTTTTCTCTCCCTTTATCTCTGTAGGATAAAAGTTTATACCACCACATCAGTAACAGCTGTATCGACAGCAACCCCACAGAGAGAAAGGTGTTTATGAACATGTGTGACCCCAGTGTCCCCAGCCAGCAGTGGGTGTTTGAGAAGACCAACACCACAGTGCTGGAGACATTCAACCGCAGTAACAACTGAGACCAGTAGGGGTCAGCACTGAACCTGAATACCACTCACCCAGGGACTGTGTTGTTTTACTAAGACAGAAGTGGGCTGTTGTTTCTCTAAAAGGGTCTGGGGGAAAGGGGGGGGGGGTTAGCATTGGCAAGCCAGTCTAGACACATCAGTTATTGGGAGATGGAGAAAGTATGGCGCCGGAGAGGCTCGCTCTCTGTGGTGGCGGGGACTTCCTGCGTCAAGGGGATTAGGTCTGGCACGGCCATTCTGAGGTTGCCCGTCTCACTTACTTATTCACGCTCCGCTCTGCTTCTCCGTGCATCTCCCAGGTGTCTCTGCCCATATGTCCCATCTCCATCACCCTGCGTGAGTGCGCCTCTTACTCAGTCACTTTTTCCATTCTCCTGATTTGGAGCCACTGCTCTGACAGCCCCCCTGAGACTCTCGCTGAACCAAACCCAGACTGACACTTGGGTAAAGCCAGCCAGAAACAACCACTCTCTGCAAAGCACTGTGTTGATTCTTGTTTTTGTTTTCTTGCTGTGCTCACTTGGCTAGCAGTTTCTCATTCTTGGTTTCCTCTTTATTGCGTTGATCAAAAGTGGAGTTGGGCAAACTGTCCAAATGTAGAGGGGAAAGAAAAGCACCCCATCTTTTAAGAAGTACATTTTTGGATCTGAATGAATAATACTATAGTAGCAGCACTTTGTCTATTTGATGAGCTGTGATTTGATGCCAATGATGGATCTCTTCCAGGTGATATGTCCAGAGAGGGAACTGTAAGGGCTCTAACTATTATCCCTCTGGGATAATCCCAGGCAGTCTCTGGAACGACCTCATTACGAAAACACTAAACCGTGTGGCAGAAAAACATACGGAGGTCAGCAGCACCGAGACAGTAGAGAGACCTTGGTGGCCTCCCAAACTCATCAGGAGTGTCTCTAGACTGGTTTGCACAGGGGGAGGGGTTGGTGATGGGTATTATAGGTGTTTTAAATGCATTAAGCACTTGCAATGATAAACTTGAATGACGATCTTAGTGCCTTGCTGGATGAGAGAAAAAGTATACAGCCTGGTCTGACTTGGCATGGCCTGGTGCCCTATTTCAGTCCTCCAACTTCTCCACTGTCTCAGACTGACTGAGATAGTGGAGAGGCAGGCCATCTGAGGTGACACTGGCTCTTAACCATGGATGGGTTTCTGCAACACTTATGTATATGTAATGATAGTGAATAGTTGAAGAGACTAGCAAACAACTATGTGTTCTCCTGCCTTTAAAAGTGAACAGCTTCCCTGCAAAGACCCTCTTTATGTTTGTGACATGTCACCATCATGCCATGTTGTTATCATCAAAACCCAGTTGGACATGCAAGCATTCATTAATATTGATTTCCTTTGTAGGTTTTGTCGCGTTATTACTTTCTCAGCGTTTCATATTTTCTTTAAGTGTTTTGTCTTAGTTTAATGCAAAGTTTTGACTTGGATGTTGTTCAGAAAGACTGCTTACATTGCCTGCTGTGTAGTTACGTTTTTGTTCCCCTCTTCTCCTCAGGAATAATTCCAAAGTAGAGTATGTAATATGCTTGATGCAAAGATCACACCCTTCCTTAATCTAACCTTCTTCCTTACATTTTCAGAAATCGATATAAATCCAGTACACTAGTATGTGTTGTAGATTTTAACTGTTGGTCAGCAGTTTCAACTAAAAGTGTTCCTTCCATGCTTTGTGGAGACAATTTAGAGAAGTTCTATAAGAGAAAATCTACGTGGCACATTGGTAAGAGATGCTGCACGATATGGCTTTGTTCAACTTTACTTATGAAGGGTCTTTATTGCAAAATCGTGTAATAATGTTGTATATGTCCCTTATTATTAAACTGAAATGTAGGACTGGCTGGGGAATGCAAAATTGCTCACTTTCTTTGGTTTCACTTTCTATAAATGTTCATAGATTTACCCAGGCAAGTAGGCAGCATGTATGGAAAACCAAAGCTGTTCAAAATTGACAAATCTAAGTTAACACTTTTTTTGAGGACATTGAAGTTTTTTTTGTTTGTTATTTGTTTTTTATCCCTGTCTTTGAGTTTTGCCTGTTCTTTTTGCAATCCAAAATATAGAATGTCTGGCTATTCCAGCTAAATAGATTTCACAATTATGCTAACATAAGTATTATATCTTTGCTAGTTGATGATTATATCTGTGCTAGTTGATGAATTGTCCCTTCTCTTTTACACTAATATTATTAGTGAAGTAGCAAAATAACTTCATGGTTTAAATTACTATAATTGAACTAAGGCTGGAATTCAATCAAACCGTCACTGCGGGGAGAAGAAATGAGACCATGTCCATTGAGGGAAATTTTAAAACCCCCATTTTGATTTATGCTTTTTCTCTTGTGATACATTGATCTATGTTCTCCTAAAATGCTCCACCAGACAGTCCAGGACTGCAGTGCCAGAATGGATCGATGGAAACATGTTTACTTTAAAGCATTGGCGTTTATGTAGTAATGCTATGTTTGTGTCTTGAGGGAGTAAACAGGGTTGTTGTACCTGTTGACGAATGATCATCTTGCAAAGGTGGTAAGACTCCCCCAAATCCATGGCAGTTTATTGAATACTTAGTAGGCTGTTTAGAACAAGGATATTTGCAGTACATTGACCCTGTCCATTGCACATGTAAAGAGCATTTTATTTTGATTATGTTATGATTTATAACTTGGGTTAGAAGTCGTTAAAAAAAAAATGTAATTGTGGTTTTAAGCGACATTTTATACAGTGCAATTTTTTCATGATCTTGTGTTGGAATTAAATATTGAGGTAAAATGTGAAGACAATACTACTTTTTTTAAATAAAAGTTTGTAATGTTTAAGACCATTGTTGGTCATTCACACAATGCTATGTACATGTGTATGCAATTTTTATTTGTAGGGAAGTGTACATTTTGTATCATGAATATCCAATATTTTTTTCTACTGACATAATGACTGTAAAAGTGTATTTAGGTGTTTTAAAACACTGTGTACAACTAAACTGGAATTGTGTAATATTTTTTTGCTGAAATTGTAAAATAAATGTTTCTATATTTGAATTATTTGTTGTATAGTAAACTGAGAGAATGCTGTTCTTGAATGCTATGTTTATGTAGCAATAGTCAAATCCCATCTCAAATTTGAAGAAACAAGGACATGCAGATCATGGAAATAATATATTTTTATTTCCAATTTCATCAAGTAATTTAATAATAATTAAACAATTTCACCATATGTGGGCCATGGTTGGTTGTAGTTGGAACAACACAAAACATAATTGTAACAACAAACAAAACAAAGTTTTTAGTTGTTTGGTCGACTATAGTTTAGACGAGCCACTGGCTAATTCCCATCCAAGGTCCTCTTCCGAGAGATCGAAAATACACATTGGAAATGCCACTGTCCTCATACTTCCTATTTTTCTTCAGAGTGTTGCCCTCTAGCTGGCAGCAGCCTGGGGTTCTTGAAGGGCTGGACTCCCTGCTCCTCTTACAGGTGACCATAGAGGTAAGGAAACTGGCCGACTCATCTGATGCTCTCTTCCTCTGAGGGTGAGACCACTGACTGAAAGCTGGGCAATTAGAAGTGGCCAATTCTGTGGCTGTCCTATGGCAGCCCCTTTGCCCTACTGTTCACAATGAAACAAATATAAACACATGCTTTGTGATCTGAAATTAAAGATCCAAGAAATGTTCCATACGCACAAAAAGCTAATTTCGCTTTATGCACAAATTTGTTTACATCCCTGTTAGTGAGCATTTCTCCTTTGCAGTGATTATCCATCCACCTGACAGGTATGGCATATCAAGAAGCTGATTGAACAGCATGATCATTACACAGATGCACCTTGTGCTGAGGACAAAAAAAGGCCACTAAAATATGCAGTTTGTCACAACACAATGCCACAGGTCATGCTGTCCACTAGCGTGGTTGGCAGAGAATTGAATAAGCTGCCTTCATCGTCACTTTAGAATTTGGCAGTACGTCCAACCGGCCTCACTACCGCAGACCGACAACATGTATGGCATCATGTGGGCGAGCAGTTTGCTGATGTCAGCATTGTGAGCAGAGAGCCCTATGGTGGCGGTGGGGTTATGGTATGGGCGGGTATAAGCTACAGACAATGAATTTTATCAATGGCAATTTGAATGCACAGAGATGCCGTGATGAGATCCTGAGGCCCATTATCGTGCCATTCATCCGTCGCCATTACCTCATGTTTCAGCATGACAATGCTCGGCCCCATGTTGCAAGGATATTCCTCGAAGCTGAAAATGTTCTTCCATGGCCTGCATACTCACCAGAAATGTCACCCATTGAGCATGTTTGGGATGCTCTGCATCTACGTGTATGACAGCCTGTTTCAGTTCCCGCCAATATCCAGATACTTCGCACAGCCATTGAAGAAGAGTGAGACAACAGATTAGTACTTTATTGTCCAACTTGCGAAGGACATTTGAATGAAAGTTAAATACATTATATACACAAAAGTATGTGATGACACCTTCAAATGAGTGGATTTGGCTATTTCAGCCAGGTGACAGGTGTATAAAATGGAGCACACAGCCATACAATCTCCATAGACAAACATTGGCAGTAGAATGGCCTTACTGAAGATCTTAGTGACATTCAATCTGGCACGGTCATAGGACGCCACCTTTCCAACAAGTCAGTTGGTCAAATTTCTGCCCTGCTAGAGCTGCCCCGGTCAACTGTAAGTGCTATCTTTGTGAAGTGAAAAACGATTAAATAAATACAATAAACTTCTCAGGATGGTGAAAGTGCAAGGTGATGAGCTTGATGCTCTTTTCCAATAAATATCAGTGGACTTATTCTGGTGACCTGATTGATACTTGGCTGCCATTTGACAAATTTAAATATTTGCTCATGCATACCAGAGTATGCACATTCGCTATATAACGGAACATTTTTTGTGACAAAACCATCAGAGTTGAAAATGCAATGGAAACCCATTTAATTTGTCTTTTTATATGGTACATTGGAATTTAAACCCAAAAGTTATTTTTATGTGCACTATGTCATCACGCACAGACTTTTATCCGCAACAAGTTAATTTGACACACACATCTCTGTGGGAGAATGTGCATATTTTATTAATGTGGATTTTAGAATATTTACATGAAAATCTGTCATCGACTGGAAGACTACCGTAGGTAGTGACATCTTCACAAAGTAACTATTGCAAAACAGTAAACCCTCGTCACACCACCGGGATGTGGCATTATTTTGCCACCGAGGGGAGCCAAAGTTTCGTAAGTGAATCAATACGGTCAGACACACACACAGTAATGCGATTATTGTGAATAGTCAGATTAATATAATAGTTCGATTAAAACGTTTACATGCTTTGCAAGAGTACATCTGAAAAAAATAGGCAATAACAATAAACATAACAGCGACCATGTTATTTTTCAGAACTATATTTGATTCTGAGTTCGGACATATCAAGTGAAAACTATTTCTAAAACGCGTATGTTAAATTGTTCACAACTCGCGCTAAAGAATGAGGGATGCGCTAATGGTGCTGGCACATGCATTATTAGCTGGAACTCCAAATAAGGTGTTTACCTGATTTTGACTTTACACTGATTTAAGATTAACAGAGTAAGGTGTTTACATGACTATTGCATAATCTGCCTACTGCCATAATCAATTTAATATATGATTATTCCTGTGCATGTAAACATGGCTAATATTTCACTCAGGAAAGGAGGAATATGGAGTGAACTGATCTAGTAAATCATTTAGCTCCCCTAAAACAGACAGACAGACAAACAAACAAGTTAGTGTTTTTTTATGCTCACATAGAAACTGAAATACATGGATATTGCATTGATAAATGGACAACAAAACATTCAAGTTAAAATACATGTGAAAAACATGACAATATTTGCATTAACGTTTGGAGATACTCAGAGTTGTGTTGATTAGTTGGCAAAAGTAAGGTATGGATGAATGTTTGTTTATCTTACAGACAGACAGACATGCACACAAACATAAAACTAGAGAGTGACAGCGTACAGCAACATTTATATTTAAATATTCAAATTCAGGTAGCTTTTTTAATCGGGTAAGTGCCATTTATGAACTGTTAACCCTCACAAATCTGCCGGCCCAGGAGGCTCCCTAGCCGTACCCTCAGAGCGTGTGCAGACCAGCTAGCTGTTGTGTTTTCTGACATTTTCTTTGTTTTGTTCATCTTTCCCTCAACCCTGACTAGTCTCCCAATCCCTGCCGCTGAAAAACATCCCGACAGCATGATGCTGCCACCATGCTTCACCATAAGGGTGGTGCCAGGTTTCCTCCAGACGTGACGCTTGGCATTCTTCTTGGTTTCATCAGACCAGATAATCTTGTTTCTCATGGTCTGAGAGTCCTTTAGGTGCCTTTTGGCAAACTCCAAGCGGTCTGTCATGTGCCTTTTACTGAGGAGTGGTTTCCGCCTGGCCACTCTACCATAAAGGCCTGATTGGTGGAGTGCTGCAGAGAAGGTTGTCCTTCTGGAAGGTTCTCCCATCTCCACAGAGGAACTCTGGAGCTCTGTCAGAGTGACGATCGGGTTCTTGGTCACCTCCCTGACCAAGGCCCTTCCCCCCCGATTGCTCAGTTTGGCCGGGCAGCTAGCTTTAGGAAGAGTCTTGGTGGTTCCAAACTTCTTCCATTTAAGAATGATGGAGGCCACTGTGTTCTTGGGGACCTTCAATGCTGCAGACATTTTTTAGTACCCTTCCCCAGATCTATGGACAATTCCTTCGACCTTTTGCTCTGACATGTACTGTCAACGGTGGGCCCTCATAAAGACAGGTTTGTGCCTTTCCAAATCATGTCCAATAAATAGAATTGACCACAGGTGAACTCCAATCAAGATGTAGAAACATCACAGGGATGATCAATGGAAACAGGATGTGCCTGAGCTCAATTTCTAGTCTCATAGTAAAGGGTCTGAATACTTATGTAAATAAGGTATTTGTGTTTTTTATTTTTAATAAATTTGCAAAGAAATTCTAAAACCTGTTTTCCCTTCGCCATTATGGGGTATTGTGTGTAGATTGATGAGAATTTTGTTTTATTTAATCCATTTTAGAATAAGGCTGTAACATAACAAAATGTGTGAAAAGTCAAGGGTCTAAATACTTTCTGAATGCACTGTATATGTAAGTATGAAACGTTAAAGTATAAATGTCATATTACTTATTAAAACAGCAGGATGCTCATGTTTGTATTTATTTATGGCTACCCAGAGCCACACTCAGGCATAATACACAAACAAAGCATTTGTGTTTAATGACTTTGCCAGATTAGAGGGATGATCAGGGATGTTCTCTTGATAAGTGTGTGAATTGGACCATTTTCCTGTCCTGCTGAACACTAAAAATGTAACAACTACTTTTGGGTGGCAGGGAAAATGTATGGAGTAAAAAGTACATTATTTCCTTTAGGAATGTAGTGGAGTAAAATAAAAAAGTTGTCCAAAATGTAAATAGTAAAATACAGATACCCCCGAAAAAACTACTTAAGTAGTATTTTAAAGTAGTTTTAATTAAGTACTTTACACCACTGAGGAGAGTTTGAAGACTGCAAATGTAAGAGTCGTAAAATAAACAAGCGGGAGGGGACGTGAACCAAACAAATACACATAGCGCAATGTTTGTCCTTTAATATTTAATCCCGAGCGCAGGGATTTCGGTTTCCGCACCGTGCCTTTTCCTGGATGCTGCGAAAACAGGATTAGGGAGGGTTGAACGGTGTAACAGCACGCCCTATATAACACAAGTATCTGTTGTGTATATTGTCACTATTGAACCGACATAGCTAGGTAAACGAAATTTATCGTCCTATTACACCAGTTGTAAAACTAGTCTTTGTAATAGCTAAATAATTAATTGAAATGGAGCGCTGGAAAGGCAGAGTAGCTCTAGTGACTGGAGCTTCGGTCGGGATTGGAGCGGCTGTTGCACGGGCACTTGTCCAACACGGCATGAAGGTTGTCGGATGTGCCAGGAATGTTGACAAGATAGAGGTGAGCAAATACAAAACAATGTAAAAGTGAGAACTGTCGCAATCACTCATAGTAGTAAACTACAACAGTTCATCGAATGTTTGATGTGCGCCAAATGACCAGTTTGCAGCTAGTTGACAGTGGCTAGCTAGCTATTTTCTCCCATTGGATTATCTATGATACAGTAGCTAGCGTTAGCTAGCCTTCAATAAAAAATACACATTTGTGATTTACTTTGTTGGACTAGCAAATTGAAATGTCACCGATTAAACATATTTTACGCAATCTTTACATGCGAGTTGCATTGATGTAATGCAAATTGCTGTCATATTTCTGGTGGTTTTTTTTGTTTAATCACAGCGATTGCTCACTGCATTTAACGTAGCCTAAAGGGTGCTTTTAACATTATTCACAGAATAATTCCAGTCCTGGTGTTTCCTATGAAATCTTCTTGCACCTTTTTAAAGAACATTTTAAATACATTTCCCAGTTATTAACTATATAGCTAGTAGTCACTATTATTTATATCTTGTTCAGTTATACCCGTTATCTTTCCGATGTGGCATATCTTGTCAACATTGTATCATTGTCTTCTAAAACAAATGAATATTTGGTAAAACTACTGAACTGTGTTTGCAGTGTTAGAAACACACACAGTACTATCCAGATTGTGCAACAGGCTTCTTTATACCTCCACCCATTTTGCTGATCACATGGCCTTCTGTCATGTCAATCGTAACTGATCCAGGTTAGGGCAGAATAGTCCCCAATCCAGTGACATTTGTAAAACTGCACAGACACTTAGCCTAGTTCCTCTGGATTAATCAGAAACTAGTACAGTGACTGAGCCATTTACAGGGAGTTGCAACCTATAGCCTAGACCAGCCCTACCCTCCTCCATTCATAAGACTCCCTCCACTATGAAAAGTTTGGAGTTGTTCCATTGCTTAGCTACAACAAATTATAATTGTATTATTGCATAGTATTAGTCTACAAGTCACTTTTTACCTTTTGATAGTTTTGTTGATTGACAAGTTCTGACACCTTGCTTGACCACAAAACAAATAGTTAAAAATACATTACGCAATAGGCTATTTTTTCTGTATTAGAATAGACTTGGTTTTACACAAGATTCCAATGGCACTTTTACAACCACAGGCCAGCTCTAGTTGGCCAAATATTTGGCCAAGTGAGGGAAGGATGTCAGATCGTGTGGAGGGTGAAGACGGAGCGACAAGCGTTCAACTCCCCAACTCTGGAACAGACTGCTTCACTTTTATGAGACTTCCGAGCGTTGTCTGTGTTTGAGCTGAAGGGAAGGTGGGACAAAGCTGGCATTGTACCCCCTCTGCGATGCCCACACTGGGGACTGGCTGTAACAGTGCCAAGAAAGGTATGCGCTGACTTAAAGTGGGGGTTGTAAACTAGGGCTCTTTCACTTATCTCTGTATGATCTGGATCCTAGAGCGTTTGGTACCCTGATCTGCGTTATAAAGGATGTGTGAAATGCAAAGGAACCCTGGCTGAAACAAATCCTGGATCTGCATGAGTAGCGAGCCCAAGATCCAGAACCAGAGTACCAGGTATTGAGACGCAGCAGTGCGAGTCTCGTTGGAACTTTTTGCCAGTTGTAAACAAGCTAGCTTGCTAACGTCATGTAGAATGTGCATCGCATAAATCACATCCTTAAACGGTTGTTTTCAGGTCTTCTGAAAGCGAAACTTATTTTGTAGAAATCTCACAAACGTTCTTGGAAACAGAACTTGGGAACCAAATTTCATGTGTCCATCGCCATTCAATTTTTCTCTATTTCCTCCTTTGGTGCTCTTTTTCTACTTGGGTAAAATGGTGTGATGAGTACAATGTAGGCTCCATATCCCAAGAATGCTGTGTTTTTTGAAGCCTGAATGAGTGGAGTTGACACAGGCAGAGAGAGCAGTAAAGGACATTGTTTTTGAGAGGGTAGAAAAGGGGTTGAAAACAGAAAAGGAGAGTATAATGAGATGGAGGTAGATGTGTGGTTGCCAAGGGCTGCCTGCGGGAATGGAGTGATGGTATAGGAGCAACTTGGCTTCCAAGAAGCAGCAGCCAGGCAAATACTGAGATCATTGACATTTAACAACCCGTACTCGCATTGAACCCCCCTGACGTGATGTGCAAATGAGCAATCGAAAACCAATCGTGCAAATGTCACCATTCCGATTTTTTTTGTGCGGGTGCCAAGTTCCCAGCAAGTTGCCGCCCTGGGGTGGCTGCCCATGTCGCCTATACCTAAATCCGCCACTGGGTAAGTTAGGCTATATGAAGCACAGACTGATACTAGATGCAAGTAGAACTCATAAGACTCAGGCACAGATCTGCAAGTAGCCTAATCATGTTTTTTTTAGCCCTCTATCTGTTCCTGGCCCACATACTGTATGTAGCTACAGTAGGACTGTGGTGACCACTTACCTTGCATAATGCTATAGTAATTACCAAGGTGTATCAATATAGCCTCTTAATGAAATCCTATGATAGTAGGTTGAGACCTTATGTTTCAGTGACTTAACTAAGAAGATTCACTAGCAACAAGCCTATGCATTCATGGATTGTATGCATGTACTATCTTGCTAAATGGTCGTTTACATTCAGGAGCTCTTTGACTGTCTCACAAAAGCAAAGTGCCTTGGGCTACATTTAGGCTAGTGCATTTAGATTAGTTGTGTCACAGGCAGGGTGATGGGTTTGTTTTGTTGTTTCCCAGTCCTCTTTGGGTGTTACACAGAAAGACAATTGTGATTTATTTCTTAAACCAGGTGTAAGCAACTATACTGAACAAAAATGTAAACGCAACGTGAAAGGAGTGGGACAACATTCCACAGGCCACAATCAACAGCCTGATCAACTCTATGTGAAGGAGATATGTCGCGCTGCATGAGGCAAATGATGGTCACACCAGATACTGACTGTTTTTCTGATCCATGCCCCTACTTTTTTTTTTTTTTAAAGGTATCTGTTACCAACAGATGCATATCTGTATTCCCAGTCAAGTGAAGTCGATAGGTTAGGGCCTAATTTATTTATTTCAATTGACTGATTTCCTTATGAACTGCAACTCAGTAAAATCTTTGAAGTTGTTGCATATTGAGTTTTATATTTCTGTTCAGTGTAGATTCAGCCGAGGGCCGATTTTCAAATACAATAATTTCATACCTTGATTGCATTAACACATGAGCACATATCTCTTTTTTTATTTGTGGGAATACTTGTGTAAAGATTTCCTAAATTAAACTCTTTCCTTTTTATTTTTATGAATAAATTATGTATAATAATGTTAAGAATACATTTTGTTTCTTGACTCTCAGTCAGTTTGATTGGTAAATAATGAAAATAGATTCAGCCTTAAGCAACAAAGATTGATGCATTTGTCCTGCTTTGCCCTGCCATGTTTCAGCGGTCGATTTTAGTTTGCAGTTGCACCCACAGATGTCATACAGTGCACTCTAATGTAATACTGTATATGCCATTTAGCATACTAACTTATCCAAAGCAACTAAAGCTCAATTTATGAAAATCTGTGTTGGAACAAAAGCCTCAGCTCCCAACATCTTGTCATTTTCCCCACACGGGCTGACAAGCAATTTATACCGGTAAGATTACGTTTGGACCTTTTGTGGCATGCACAAACTTAGCATGATAGCAGGTTGGGCCAAATAGGATTCAAGATTGAGCAGAGAAATTGGGTAAAAAAGCATCCAACTCGCAGTCATGACAATATAACTGGACCTTTACTGTACAGTGAGGGCATACATTTTTAGCGCCACACTCTTGCCAACAGTACCACGAACCACACAGGACTTATCCTATGCATTGAGACTGGTTTAAGTGTGGCTCAGGGCAGGGGGAGTTTGGGAGGTCAGTGAGGGTGTCTGTCATTTAATCTATGAGTGGCTGCACTTTGGGCTCAGCCGATTCCTAGAAAATGTGTGAGTGGCGGTCTGGGCATGATGCAGGTCCAGCAGAAGGATCATGGTGTCATCCTTGGATCTAGTGTGAAATAATTTAGATAGAATATTCAACTGACCTTGGCTTGAAGGGGGTGGGGGGGGGGAATAACAGAGAGGGAGGGGCCCCAGCCCCTTGTCTCAGTTGATGAGATGCAAATTAGATGCACATCTAATTGATATAAGGCCAATATCAGATTTTCCTAAACAGCCCCCCCAGCCCAGTCTGTCATATTTGTCAAAGATGGGCCAGTGTACCGTATGTAAAGGTATAATTGGCTTTGCTCTGCTTGTGAAGGGTAGGATCTGATAGGAAGCTGAGGAGGATTGGTCTGGCCCTGGCCTGCTGTGATAGGAGTAGTGTTCTATGCGGCTATGCCTGGCCTGCATCTTAAATCTGAAGTTCTCTGTGAGGTGTTAAAGGGTAGAAATCTAGGCTATCTACTGGGGTTGCCCAACTTTCCTTGAGGGAACATAGGTCTACAAATCACACAGGCAAAATGCATTTGACATGACAGCCAACTTTTCTTTTTGCCATTTACAGCACCGTAAGGCTCCAGGAGTATGTGGTTGAATCCCTTGATTAGCTCCGTGTTAATGTCAGCCTGTCAGCAGAGCTTTTGTGGTACATGGCCCTGGTCAGTCCAGACCACTGGTTTCACTGTACCAGGGTTAAAATGCCATGTCTAACAACATTGTTAAGTTGAGTTCTAGATTGTTCCTTTGGGAAGGAATTGGCCCATGTTCTCTCACTCTTTCTCTCTGTTTGACTCTTCTACAAGAAAGCAATCAGAGGAGCTATTTACCTCAAAAATATATTTGATTACTCAGAATGGCCTCAGAAGAGAAACCAATGACAGGTTATTTTGGTCTCAGAGCTATCAGAAAAGGGATGTCTCCTTTCCACAAGAGATTCCACCTGAATCACCTGTGGATTATCTTGACAAACAAATCAGCGTATTTTCTGCAGTCTGTCATGTCAGTGCTCAGAAATAGACTCGGCAGTGATGTGGATGGATTGTGAATGGCCCTCCAATGGGTCACGTAGACAGGGATAGTGGGATGTTTTTCAGGCTTAGGTTTAGTGCCAGTTCGGTCCAGGGGGTGTAAAAAGGTGCTCAATCATGTTTCAAAGGACTAGCTGACACTGTAGAGTCTTTTCCCTGCTCTGGCTCCTCATTCCTGTGGTGTTAGATGGGGCTCAGTAGCCTGCTCCCAGATCTGTTTGTGCTGTCTTACCAAATCCTATTGTCATTGTCATGCCAAATGAGCAATCGACCATAGTAGTTGGCAAGACAACACAAACAAATCTCGGACAAGGCTTGGGGCTCAGTCAGTGGATTGTGAATAGTGTCATCTCTTTGCCCGGCCCCAGTCCACTACCCATTGTATCTGTGAGACTTTCACTGCGGTGCCACTGCCCGCCCCCGCCCAAAACGCCCTTCTTTTGTACTGTGTTTTCTGGGCAGTTAGCCAGTCTGAAGTTCACTTTGCTCACAGAGTAGTTTTCACCCAGCAAAGCAATGCTTTGAAGTGGGTCAGGCCAGTGAGGGGTGACTTCACTCTTTTACTCACTCTGTCTTTCCTTCTCTCTCTGTTTCTATTGCTCTCCCTCCCCATTCATTTAACACTCTAGCTCATTATCATCAAGTTTGCTTTCATTTTTAAAAGCATTTTGTTTTGATATCAATAAATAGGTATGGTTTTAGCTGAGTAGCAAAGGTCCAACAAATACAATATCTTGTAGGAGTTCTGACCCTCTTTTCGTACATTTTACTGTATGCCAAAACTACACAAGACATCATCATATTCTTGACATAACAAATCTTTCAATGTGACCAATGTATCTCTTCATTTTATCATACCACATGTAATATTTCATATCGTAAAAATGTATGTTTAAATTTTTTTTAAATGTGCCCCCTCCCCCAAAAAATAAAACAGGATATGATAAACTTTTGCGAGATAATTATTTCTGGGTAACTGATACAATTTTACCTGCTGGGGAAAAGGTTTATTATTATGACCAAACAGCTCATTCATTCCATGAAAATCCACATGTCAGCAAGTTGAGGTACCTGCAGTGCAGGTAGGGTATTTGAGTCAGTTCATCTCACAGCTCATCTGCTCATCACTAATTCAATGGCAGCAGTTTGTCTGACCCACAGCACTTTTCCACTGACTTACGATTTTCCATTGGGCTCTGAGCGGTTAAACCACTGCATCTAGTCTATCTGATTATGGGGCGATTTCCCTGTGGTGAGATCTGCAATGGAAACACGTTCACAGTACACAACAACACCCTCATACACCTTAAAGCGGAATTGACAGCATTTTAGCAACATTACATCTTATTAGAATCTGTTCATATACACCCCTTTTCATAAATTCATAGAATCTTTGGGAATGACCTACAGTGCATTATTCAGACCCCTTGACTTTTTCCACATTGTTACGTTACAGCCTTATTCTAAAATTGATTGATTAAATAAAAATCCTCATCAATCTACACACAATACCCCATAATGACAAAGCGAAAACAGGTTTTTAGACATTTTGCAAATATATTAAAAACAGTTACCTAATTTACATAACTATTCAGACCCTTTTCTATGAGACTAGAAATTTAACTCAGGTGCATCCTGTTTCCATTGATCATCCTTGATGGTTCTACATGTTGATTGGAGTCCACGTGTGGTAAATTCAATTTATTGGACATGATTTGGAAAGGCACACACCTGTCTATATAAGGTCCCATAGTTGACAGTGCAAATCAGAGCAAGAACCATGCCATGAGGTTGAAGGAATTGTCCGTAGAGCGCCGAGACAGGATTGTGTCGATGCACAGATCTGGGGAAGGGTACCAAAGAATTTCTGCAACATTGAAGGTCACCAAGAACACAGTGGCCTCATAATTAGAACGCACTCTTTTGATTGACGCAACAGTCAGCGTTCGTGCTGGCCACTGTTTTTTCACAGAAACATTTTGCACAAACACAGTCCTTACAATAGTATGTCCGGGACGTGACCAGTTTATTTTTGGATGCAATGTTCAGACATTCATAGAAGTAGCACAGCATGACACAATCATCCAAACCGGAAAATGTAGTCTACATTAGTCCTAGCGCTAACTGAGGAAAGATTGACTTAACACAAGTGGTCATATTTAGCTAACTCTCGGCTGACGGAAACCATAATATGAATTAGCTAAAGCAATTACTATTTACAATTAATCACATCACAGGTTAGCTCACCATTGATCAAAATAATTGAGTAAAACACTTTCAAAAATGTTTAAGTAATCCGACGATGGGTAGTTTGTGTGAGCCACCATGTTTTTTGTTGTTTTTGTGTGTCAACCAAAGATAAGAAGAGGAGGCAAGATGAGTTTGGTCTATTTGTAGTATGCATATTGAAGTGGGTGTGTCGTCTACCATTATTGAATTCCCTTCATTCACTTCCGGAAGTTTTCTCGAAAGATGAGTGAACCATCCCTTCACCTCATTTTGTTATAACATCTTTGGTCTGACAGACGTTTACGTGACACCCAGAATGCATTGCATAATGTCAACAAACATTGCACCACACATAGCTGGCAAATAGCTTAGCATTAGCTCATCATACTCAGTACAACCTTCAAAAAAGTATTTTACACACATATGTGTCCATTACATTCTATGCAAGATGCACTCTAATGTACTTGCTCAGTTGTGCACCAGGGCCTCCCACTCCTCTTTCTATTCTGGTTAGAGTCAGTTTGCGCTGTTCTGTGAAGGGAGTAGTACACCACGTTGTACCAGATCTTCAGTTTCTTAACCCTAACCCAATTTCTCGCATGGAATAGCCTTCATTTCTCAGAACAAGAATAGACTGACGAGTTTCAGAAGGGCTTTTTTTCTAGCCATTTTGAGCCTGTAATCGAACCCACAAATGCTGATGCTCCAGATACTCAACTAGTCTAAAGAAGGCCAGTTTTATTGCTTCTTTAACTAGCACAACAGTTTTCAGTTGTGCTAACATGACCCTTTTGCAATTTTCTAATGATCAATTAGACTTTTAAAATGATAAACATGGATTAGTTAACACAACGTGCCATTGGAACACAGGAGTGATGGTTGCTGGTAATGGGCTTCTGTACGCTTATGTAGATACAGTGGGGCAAAAAAGTATTTAGTCAGCCACCAATTGTGCAAGTTCTCCCACTTAAAAAGATGAGAGAGGCCTGTAATTTTCATCATAGGTACACTTCAACTATGACAGACAAAATTAGAATTAAAATTTCTCCAGAAAATCACATTGTAGGATTTTTAATGAATTTATTTGCAAATTATGGTGGAAAATAAGGGAGATTCTGACGTCACGCACATAAAAAAAACTCCATTAGAGATATTTGGAACTCACGCGTGAAAAGGTAAAGTTTGTTTTGATGCATAAACTGGCAATTTTATATTTTTGACTGATGTTTTGACTGTCTGTTTGTTTCATATCTGCAAAGTGGTTAAAATGCTGTCAGTTCCACTTGAACAGCAAATACATTAAAACCAATAGATAGTCATAGCGCTGACTTCATCCACATGTTCCTATGGAAAACTCCCGATAGCGCATGAAGCCAGAAGTATTTGAATTTGAAGCTCGCCGTGGGGCTTCAATGCCATACAACTCTCCTTACATGGCCTCCACCTGCTCTTAAATACAAGTAAAACTAAACGCATGCTCTTCAACCGATCTCTGCCTGCATCTGCCCTCCCGTCCAGCATCACTACTCTGGACGGTTCTGACTTAGAATATGTGGACAATTACAAATACCTAGGTGTCTGGTTAGACTGTAAACTCTCCTTCCAGACTCACATCAAACATCTCCAATCCAAAGTTAAATCTAGAATTGGCTTCCTATTTCGCAACAAAGCATCCTTCACTCATGCTGCCAAACATACGCTCGTAAAACTGATCATCCTACCGATCCTCGACTTCGGCGATGTCATTTACAAAATAGCCTCCAATACCCTACTCAATAAATTGGATGCAGTCTTATCACAGTGCCATCCGTTTTGTCACCAAAGCCCCATATACTACCCACTACTGCGACCTCTACGCTCTCGTTGGCTGGCCCTCGCTTCATACTCGTCGCCAAACCCACTGGCTCCAGGTCATCTACAAGACCCTGCTAGGTAAAGCCCCCCTTATCTCAGCTCGCTGGTCACCATAGCAGCACCCACCGGTAGCACGCGTTCCAGCAGGTATATCTCTCTGGTCACCTCCAAAACCAATTCTTCCTTTGGCCACCTCTCCTTCCAGTTCTCTGCTGCCAATGACTGGAACGAACTACAAACTCTACAAAATCTCTGAAACTGGAAACACTTATCTCCTTCACTAGCTTTAAGCACCAGCTGTCAGAGCAGCTCACATATTACTGTACCTGTACATAGCCCATCTATAATTTAGGCCAAACAACTACCTTTTCCCCTACTGTATTTATTTATTTTGCTCCTTTGCACCCCATTATTTTTATTTCTACTTTGCACATTCTTCCACTGCAAATCTACCATTCCAGTGTTTTACTTGCTATATTGTATTTACTTCGCCACCATGGTCTTTTTTTGCCTTTACCTCCCTTATCTCACCTCATTTGCTCACATCGTATATAGACTTATTTTTCTACTGTATTATTGACTGTATATTTGTTTTACTCCGTGTTGTTGTATGTGTCGAACTGCTTTGCTTTATCTTGGCCAGGTCGCAATTGTAAATGAGAACTTGTTCTCAACTTGCCTACCTGGTTAAATAAAGGTGAAATAAAAAAATGTAAAAAAGAAATGGGGCTGAATGGCACAAAAAAATCACGAAGGAACTTGGTGAAAGTGAATAACTAGCAAATGATCATGGTCTATGTAGTCATTTTCATCCTGCCTAAGAGAGTCAACCTTAATGTCTATGGAGCCTCCCCGTAGCCTGTCAGCCCGTGATTGGTCTGTGTCAGCACGTGGTCCTGCCTGTGCGACGACAAATGTAGTAGTCAGAATGGATCACTATTTAATTAAATATCTCAATTGTATATAGCCTCTCTACTGTAATAGCCTGTATATAGCCTCGCTACTGTTATTTTATCGTTGCTCTTTAATTAGAAAAATAACATGTGTATATATATATATTTTTAGTTTATATTAGTAAATGCTTTATCTGCTTTGTTGGTTAAGGGCTTGTAAGTAACCATTTCACTGTGGTATTCGGCGCATGTGACAAATATAATTTTATTTGTAGCTAACTTTAAAACAATTCAATGTGGGGATCAATCTTGATCATAATAAACTAATTTTAGAACACAAAACGGCAGTCTAAAAATATTTTAGGCTGTTCTGGCGATTTGGCATTTACATAGGCTTTCTAGGGCAGACCAGGGCTTTTGGTATGGTTAGGTTGCTACACAGTAGATGACCAGCAGAGCTCGTGACTTCACTTTCCAAATCGGTCACTGGGGGCCTGAACATCTTCATACACCTTATCCTGACATTTGAAACTCTTCCCCAAAACCACATGCTAAGCATATCCATACACATCACATGTGTTGTCTGTCGGGTGTCTTCCTGATCTAGGCTAACTTTTTCATTGAACAATACAGTATCATTACAGTATCATTTTATCTGCTTGGTAATGCAACATACAGGCTCTGCAAAGGTATTATTTTGCTTGAAACCGTTTCCTCATGATCTGCAGAATTATAGTCGAAAGCAGAAAAACGTTCAGTTCTGTCACACACACGCTCACCACGGGGACCAACCAAAACGTCACAGTTGGATGTTTAGGTGACCAGCCATAATTACAGTGATGACAGGATATGCTGTGGATGCGGTTGACCAGAAGGCCCACCCACTGTCATACCGGAGGTCACTGGGATCTGAGACTGCAACACCCTGATTGTCTCAGACAGCTCACTGACCCCTTCTGTGTGACCTCTGATTGGTTCAGACAGCTTAGTTCCCTCACTGTGCTGCATCCTTCCTGTGGTAGTGGCACTAGTCATCTTTTGGGGAGTAGATTTGACCAACATTGACATGTCCTGCTGGAGATCTGGGTCTTGTTCATTGGGCACCAAATGGAAGATGTTTTACAACAGAAAATGAAAACAAGTGTTTTTATTTATCAATTTCAAATGGAAGGCTACCTCACCATTTCACATAGTTTTCTTCAGGTTTGGTGCAAAATGAACATGACCCTGTTCTCTGTGTTTACGCTGTGGAGCCGTAAATATCTCTCTTTCTCACTCGTCCACATGCAAGGCTTACATCATTCTCCTTTTTTATATATATATTTTTATTTTGTGTAATCTTGTGATTTGCTCATTTTGTAGTATGCTTTTCTATCCTTATTCCATTCTTAACTCCCCCTCTCTCTTTTCAGTACCTGGCCTGGCTCTGTGTCTGTTGGCCCTCAGGCCGGCACATCCTTTCACACTGCTGTGGCTTCAGCAGACGGGATCACTGTCTGCATGGGCTCTCTCTCCTTCTGAAGTCGCTCAGGCCTGGTTTCAAATAGTGTTTGTTTTCTTTCAAATGCTTTAGATGTGCTTGATTGAGCTTGCCTGGCACAATGGAACCAATTAAATAGTCCCAAAACCACTCCAAGCAAATGCTCAATGTACTATTTGAACCCAATTCTGCTCTGAAGTGCTGTTTGTGGGGAAGGTTGAGGGGGAAAAGTGGTGAAAACGAAGCACCTAAGTGCCACTGAGGCTCTAAGGCTGTAATCAGAAGGATGCCTGTGGTATGGAGAAAGAGATCGAGAGTGAGAAAGAGAGAGAGCATGTTATTCGGTGCACAGACTGAACTAGGATGCATCACAAATACACTAATACAACAGCTAGGTTAATTGAGTTAATAGTTTCGATTGAAAGAGGGGGAGAAGACAGCTGATGAAAATGAATATAGCTACAGTACAAATTGGATTGCTGCTTTGCTCTCTATAACAGGACCTAGGCCTGGCGTATATGCTTTTTTCTCCAGCAAGCCATCACAGCTAAGTGTATTGAGTAGACATAAATCCAGTTAGTCAGGCCTTTTCTGTGATAAATTAGCCTGTGATCATCACTCAAGTTAAAGACTAAAAGAGAGCAGATTCCATACCGCCATCAGACATTAATCACAGCACGTTATTCAGAGCTGAGTCACACTCCTTGTGTAAGGAAGGAAAGGAGTGTACACAGCTTCACGCCAAGGCATATCCTTTTACTATGCTGCTCACTAGCATGTTTTTAGTGGACACGTTGTGTGCTTGGCTCCAGGCAGGAGCGCTCCAGAGGGAATACAACAGTGATGGGACAGTCATGAGGTTTGGGGGCACGCTGGTTTACTGGAGTAGGTGGGTCTTCAACTCTCTTCAGCCACAGTGATGTAGGCTACATATAGTTCCCGGTCTTTAAAAGACAGCCCTTACCAGTAGTCATATTGCAGAACCATAAGAACATGACATAATACTTGTCATGATTTCCTTATGCCAGATCTGTAATACATAGGCCTAGACTGAGCTATTTTATCGGTGGTTGTCATGAATGCAATTCTGTGCAAGACAAATGGATATGTTTGGACATCATATTCATCTCATGGTAAGATATGATTAATGTAGCCTAAACAAATTGACTGCAGTAAACATACAACATGCCAGCCAGCCTGGCTCTGTTGCGTTGCCTCCCAGGCCCGCCATTATTTATAGTAAACCTCTGCTCATATCTGTAGCGTCCTGTGCTGTGTCAGTCAGCAGGTAGGATGAAATCCCACCATACTGGTTAGCCTGCTCCAGTGAGTGAGTTACATAACACCTGGCGGTAGGCGGTGCTGTCTCTGTCATTAGCCTACTCCACCCCCACCGTGTCATCAGTGTGTCACAGCCATTCACAATATCAATGGGCTGTTACTTTCCAATCAGAGACTACTTTTTATACTTATTATTTACCATACTTCGTTTAATTTACCTTAATTCTTGCACAGAATCCAGCCTAGCTGACAAGATGCAATTGTCCAGGTTTTTTTTACCAAAAAAATGTATCTGGCCATTGATTTAGTTATCCTAATTCTGGCTATCCTACAAGGGTAAAAAACTAAACTCCAATAACTTTTGAGCGAATTATGATAGAGACGTGAGGTTTGGACTGTTCTTAGAGGATTTAAATTGTATTTGTTTGTTTCAAAGCTTCTATAGCAATGCCTTGACTGTGTAATAGATGTGTTTAGTGGGCTTATTCTGACTGCCCATATAGTGACTAACGAAAAGCTAGTGATGTTGTTTTATAGCCTAATATTGATTATCCCTAGGGAGAAAGGCAATAAAAGCCTACTCCCTCCCCAACCTTTGGACCCTTCTGTGGGTGGCTGCTCTTGGATTGTGCTCAATGGCGGAAACAGGGGTTAAAGTTCTCCGTCTCATATAATTTCTGTCATATGGATTCTGGAGAGGTTGTTTTTGAGATCAGTGTAGATCTGCAATAAAAAAATCTCTGGAGGGATGGGAGATGACATGGCCTAATACAGAAGCATGTCTGGTCTACGAAATATATTCCCAAATAAATGTGTGCACTGACATGGATGATTGTTGCTGACACACCGATGTTCAGATTGAAGGGAATTAATTAAGTAGTCTATAATGCGCACCACAGCAGCGCTCAACTCAAACAGTGGTGTGTAGCCTACTGTAGCTGCTGGCAGAGTTGCCAGAAGATACCGACCCTACCATTACGCTTCTTTACACTGATCTGCTTGGAGGTCGGAACGCATCATGGTTACATTAAGACACCGTGGAGCCGGTGCAAGATATGGGTCTGAAAACATATCTCAATATAAGGATGGGATATGCCACTGTACTCCAAATGTTATCTTTATCCACACTGCTCCATAGAGATAATTGAAATACTGCTTGTTTTTCTTCTTCGGAAAACTGCCCTTTTCGTGGCTACTGGTAGCTAATGTAGCATGAGGACGAAAGTTGTTTCTGCAAGTTGCAAAAATAGCATGACACGAGCTGAATTAAATGTATAAGCTTTGAAAATAAAAACCTTGGTATACACTCAGTGCTCCATTAACATTTCAGAGATTTTTGTGAGAAATCTTTGAAAAAGAACAGGAATGTAGAATTTAATATGAAAGCATATACTAAAATATGAAAATTCTACATGTCATGTCTCAATCGATATCTACACTGAGTGTAAAAAACCTTAAGGGCACCTGGTCTTTCCATGACAGACTGACCAGGTAAATCCAGGAGAAAGCTATGATCCCTTATTAATGTCACTTTTTAAATCCACTTCAATTAGTGTAGATGAAAGGGAGGAGACCGGTTAAAGAATGATTTTGAAACCTTGACATGGGTTGTGTGTGTGTGCCATTCAGAGGGTGAATGGGCAAGACAAAAGATTTAAGTCCCTTTGAACGGGGTATGGTAGTAGGTGCCAGGCGCACCAGTTTGAGTGTGTCAAGAACTGCACCGCTGCTGGGGTTTTCACACTCAACAGTTTTCCATTTGTGTCAAGACTGGTCCACCACCCAAAGGACATCCAGCCAACATGACACAACTGTGGGAATCATTGGAGTCGAAATGGGTCAGCATCCCTGTGGAATGCTTTTGACACACTGTTGTCGATGCACCGGCGAATTTAGGCTGTTTTGAGGGCAAAGGGGACAACTCAATATTGTTTTATTTTTTTTACCACTTATTTTTCTCTGACCTCCATTGATTATAGACGCAAATACCTTTTTAGGAAGTGTATATACCATGCGTTACATCATGCTGAAACTCGTTTGCAGAGCTGGTTAATGTGACTTTGAATTAAAGGATCCTGGGCGTCTCCTCAACCCCAGGTACTGGTCCACCAGCCAGCCAGACCATCTAACGTTATCTCTGTGCTCTTAGTCTGCAGAGCTGTCTGATGAAATAATTGTACTAGTTCTTCAAAGTAGTTAAGGCATACTTACACAAACTGTCTCTATCTCTCTCGTCGTTATGCACACTCCTCTTTCATGTGGTCTTTGCGGTCTGTGTATCTAACCTAATTTAGCAGGCGTAAAGTGTTTCTGTCTGAGCCGGAAACAACAGGCGCAATGGATTATGGTCATTGTAGTTAATTATCGCGCTGAACAAGGTTGCCGTGCAGAGTTAGGTAACCTGAGACAAATCTAATTTCAGATCTCTTCCTGCATTTCCTGGCTGTTAATGCAAAAAAGGGTCAATGCAGGCAGTCCGGGTAGCCATTTGATTAGCTATTTAACAGTCTCATGACTTGGGGGTAGAAGCTTTCACGGTCCTTTTGGTTCAAGTCTTGGTGCACTGGTACCGCTTGCCATACTGTAGCAGAGAGAACCGTCTATGGCTTGGGTGGCTGGAGTCTTTTGGCCCTTCCTCTGACACTGCCTGACATGGTGGTCCTGGATGGCAGAGAGCTCGGCTTCAGTGATGTACTGGGCCATACTCACCACCCTCTGTAGAGCCTTGCGGTCGGAGTCGTTGCAGTTGCCATACCAAGCAGTGATGCAGCCAGTCAAGATGCTTTCAATAGTGTATCTGTAGAACAACAAAAAAATCTGTCAGTTACAGCGCACATCATACGTTCATCAGATTAGTTACATTGACATCATCTTTGAATTAGATCATTTTCAAGTACGAAACCCTTTTTTTAAAAGTATTCCTGACCTCTCTCTTCTTGAGTTCTTAAAGCAAAGGTCATACGCTCCATATGGTGTATTTCTTTAATAATATCTATCCATTGTGTCATGGTGGGAGGGTCTTTTTGTAGCCATTTCCTAGTGATAGCCTTTTTACTGGCTGCCAGTAGGACCTTCAACAGAACTTACACACTAGAGAAAAGTATATCAGGTATTTCACCCAAGTACAAAAAAATGAATGTTTGTTCTATGTCAAATCCCATTATTTTTCCAATGTTAGATCTTATTTCTCCCCAGTAAGTTTGATTGCGGGGCAGGACCAAAATATATGAGAGTGAACCACCCTTGATAGACCGCATTCTTTCCAACATGGGTGTAAGGAGCCAGTCTGTTTTGATTTCAGTTTAGGTGTTATGAAGAAACGTATAACATTCTTCAAAAATAATTCTCTCCATGACCTTGAGTTGGTGGAGCTTTGTTGAGTCTCAAATATGTTCAACCATGTTTCATCAGTTATTTCAATGATTAGTTTATCCTCCCATTTCTATTTAATATAGTTTGTAGATTGTTTCTTTGAGGATTGAATACCAAAGTAAAGATTTTAAATCGTTTTTTTTTGTTACTCCCCAAGTTGTATGTGTTAGTGAATACTTGGATATATTTTTGAGCTGCTCGAGGGTCAATCACTTTTATCTCCCTTAAGAAATAGTTTCGAACTTGTAGGTGTCTTGTTTATCCAAGCCATGTTTTTTACTTAGGTCCTGGAAGTTCTCTAGGTCCCCATTCCTTATAATTGTACTGAATGATCTGATGCCTTTCTGCGTCCACTGTTTAAATCTGCTATCCTGAATTGCAGGGATGAAGCTAAGGTAGTATGCGGGCCAACTCAGCAGTTTGACCTCTCTGTCTAAATGAATTTGCTTAACTACCCTAAACCATGTTTTAACAGACAAATTAATCCACTGATTTTGTCTATTGTATATTTATATTACCATGTCATTATTTCCCAAACCTGACTGTATGGGTATCTCTGTCAAAGTAGTCTCGATGTCTTTCCATTTGGATTCGTATTCTGAATTACACCAACACACCAGAGGTCTCAATCGAGATGACACATAAATCTTTTAGGTTTGGTAAGGCCATACCCACACTTTTTTTTTTAGTAATTGTAATGTTGTATATCTAATTATTGGTCTCTTACTGTTCCAGATGAACCTTGATATCTGTTTATCCCATTCCCTAAACTGTTTAGGCTGGATTCATATGGGTAGTGATTGGAACAAATACAGTAACCTCGGTAACCTGTTCATTTTGATTGTTTCAATTCTACTACTGAGATCCAAGGGAAGTCAATTCTACCTGTCCAGGTCATCATATATTTTCTTGTTGATGTGATCGTAATTCATGTCATAAATTTTGGGTGTATCTTTTGGTAAATTTACTCCCAATATATTTAATGGATGAAGAGGTCCACTGGAAGTTAAACTTACTCTTCAGCTCTTCCTCTGGGGTATAATTATAAACTAGGGCTTGGGTCTTCTGTACGTTAAGCACATACCCTGAATATGTTAGTAAAACATCAATCAATCTTGGTACACTTGAGCCTGGGTCTTTAAAGAATAACAGAACGTCATCAGCATACATAAATATCTTATGTTCACTGCCTCTTATTGTTATTCCCTCTAAAATTTGGTCCTGTCTTATTGCCTGTGCTAATAGCTCAATGTACAAGGTGAAGAGCGTGGGTGATAGACTACAGCCTTGTCTTGCGCCTCCCACTAATTTTATAGTTTGTGTCAAATGTCCATTTATCTTTATTCTATCAGTCAGACATGAATACAGTGTTTCGATGCACTGTATCACTTCTTTGTTGAAACCATATCTTTCCATAATTTATATACATAATCTCATCCCACTGAATCAAATGATTCTTCAGCATCTAGACTGATTTAATATAGCACTTGTCTTATTCTGAGTATTGTGGTCCATTACATGTAGTGTTCTCCTTATGTTGTCCTGTGTCTGCCTATTTCGTATGAAACCAGTTTGATCCCCGTCAATCAATTCTAGGATTATGTCTTCCATTCTTTTGGCTACTATTGATGCATATAGTTTATAATCCGTGTTAAGAATTGCAATAGGTCTATAGGAACTGCATTCCTTCTTATCTTTACCCTCTTTTGGGATTACAGATATGATATATCTCCACAATGGTGGAAGTCCCCCCCTTCCACAGAGTCCAGTTAAAACAGGCCTTAAGTAGAGTTGTTAGTTGTTCTCTGAAGGCTTTGAACCAGTCTGAAGGGAAGCCATCAGTGCCTGGAGACTTGTTTACTTTTAGATTAGATATTGCATTATTGATTTCTTCAGTAGTCATTTCTGAAGTAAGTCTATAATTTTGCTCTGTCCCAATTGAGGGGAGATCAAGTGAGTTCCAAAAATGCCCTATTGTCTGTGCATCTGCCTCCTCTGGTTGCTTGTACAGATGTGTACTATTATTCAAATGCATTCTGTATTTCATCCAATTTGCATGTAATCTTCTTTGTTTTTGAGTCTTTTAGTTAGAAAATGTTATTCTGCACTTGTTGTTTAATGAGTCTCCTTGCAAGTAATTGTTTTTGCCTTTGAGTCTGCTTCCTAATATCGTTGTTTCAGGAACCTGAGCTTTTTCTCTACTTCTTCAACATAAATCTGGTCAATTTCCTGCTTTACCTTTTGAATCTCTCGTGGGTCTTTGAGGGTCTTTGTAATGACTATGAGATTGTTCTAAGTTTCTTAATGTTTCCTGTAATTTCAGCAGTTTCTGTGCTTTTCTTAAGAGATGATGTGGCTATGATCTTTCCTCTAATAACCGCCTTAGCTGCATCCCACAATGTAGCAGGAGATACTTCCCCGTTATCATTATTCTCCAGATAGACGTTCAATTCGGTCTTTATTGATTTCTTGAATGCAGGATCATTCCGCATGCTTGTATTAATCCTCCATAGAGTATTTATTGGTTTACTACCAAGGTGTAGAGTAAGGTAAACTCCATTAGGATCTGATCAATTTCTCTGCCCAATCCTACAATCCTTAAGCCTGTGTCTATCTGCATTGTACATGAAAAAGTAGTCTAACCTTGAGTATTCAGTGTGGCGGGCTGAGTAAAAAGTATATTCCCTATATGTCATGTGGATGTCACGCCATACATCAAGCAGTCCTAAATCCTGCAGTATCCTATTGATCTTTTTAACAACTAGACTCAATTTTCCTATTTTGATTTGTGATGTCCAATTTTGAGTTTAAAATCATGTTAAAATCCCCTCCATAGATAAGAGGGCCACAGGTTTCTGTGGCAATTAAATCAAACGCCTTCCTGTAGAAGACCATTTCACTCCCCGGGGGAACGTATACATTAAATTATGTAACTTCCTTGTTATCCAGTTTACCCTTCTGTCACCCCGTTGTCAATGTGTCATTAATCATTAGCTAATAGATATGTTATTAACGTGTCCATAAATAACACATACTTTTGGCTACTCGCCCTTGCTCAGCACTGGGGGAATGTAGGGGAGACATTTTACCCATTTCAATGTCAACCGTAACAACCCAATATGTCTAAACAGCACATGGTAACTAAGTCTGATAAAATCCGATTCAGTGTCTTCCATCTTCTCGTTAAAAATGCCTGAGTCTCTCTCGGATGTGAAAGTCCTTTCGCCGAAGTGATTTCCCTCTTTCCGTGACTCTGCTCACCGACAACGGTCCACGGGAGGGCCTGCTGGAGTCTTTCTGCCGGTGAAGACGCCTTTCTCCTGGCGGTATATTCCATTGGATTGCCCCTCGACTTCAGGTCCTCAGCAGCTTCGTCTGCATGCTCGTATGTAACCAGGCCACTATCCAGAAATACCCACATTTTTGCCAGGAATGGTGTTTGGAAGCGAATACCTTTCTCTTTAAGTGGTTTCTTGATGGTGGTGTATTCCTTCTTTCTTTTCAGTATCTCTCCCGCGTAGTCATGATCAAAGAACACTCGTTGGCCTTGAAAGTTAACAGGCTTTTTCCAGGCTGCACGTAAGACTTTCTCTTTGACTGGGAATTTTAGGAACCATACTGCTATGGATCGTGGTGGGGTGTTTAGGGGGTTTTGAGGCCAGAGCTCAGTGTGCTCTCTCAATTCTCAGGTCAGTGTCGTCTTCAAGTATTTCTTTGAATAGACCCTCCACGTATTTGGGCATAGTCTTTTTCTGCGCAATCTGCCACGTAATATAGTCTTCGAGTTCTGACACTTTTGCCTGTAGTGTGTGATGGCTTTTCAAAGACTGTTGAAGTATTTCCTTGACTGCAGTGTTCCATGTGTTCGTTTCCCCAATGCGCTGTTCTGCATCCTCCATTTTTGTAGATATGCTGTGAATTTCTTCTTTGTTTTCATCAAGTTTCTGGTTAATGTCCTTCTTGAACTATTTTCGTACATCTTTTCAAAGTTCCTCTCGTAAGCCTGTGAGCGCCTCGAGCAATACCTCGTTTATCACCTCACGAAATGAGGGTTCTTTTGCTGCTGCTAGCTTATTTGAGCTAGCATTAGCCATCTCCGTTTCGTCTACGATTATATTTTCTGCTGTCTTGTTATAATGCTCAGAGCAAATACTTGAATTTAGGAGGGGGAAATACCCAACCGATGTGCTGTATGAAAAACTAGGCAGCCATTTCCTAAATTGCGACACTGGAAGTCTGGCACCACACTTGTTTGATGGCTCGTCTGAGGTCATATCGGGATTTCTTATAAGTGTCCCCCTCTTTGAAAGCGGCAGCTCTAGCCTTTGGCTCAGTGCGGATGTTGACTGTAGTCAATGGCTTCTAGTTGGGGTATGTACGTACGGTCACTGTGGGGAAGACGTCATCGATGCACTTATTAATGATGCCGGTGACTGATGTGGTAAACTTGTCAATGTTATCGGATGAATCCATGAACATATTCCAGTCTGTTTTAGCTAAACATTCCTGTAGTTTAGCATCCGCTTCATCAGACCACTTCTGTATTGAGCGTCACTGGTACTTCCTGTGAGTTTTTGTTTGTAATAGAGGTCGACCGATTATGATTTTTTTCAACGCCGATACCGATTATTGGAGGACCCAAAAGCCGATACCGATTAATTGGCCAATTTAAAAATATATATATTTTTAATTATATATATATATACACACACACACATTTTTGTAATAATGACAATTGCAACAATACTGAATGAACATTGAACACTTATTTTAACTTAACTTAATATAATACATATTATGGGCTTTTGGATGGGTGTTCTTAAGGTGATTCCACAGGTTGGTGTTATTTTTTTATTTAGCCGTTACTGACCCCATGCTTACATCTTTATCACAAATAAGACACCTTGCTTTCCCTGGTGCCAATTCCATCTAATAGTCCCACACTGGTGCTCTGCTTTTCTCTGCCATCTGTAAAACACACACACAGCTCTGAAGTGACAATGATACTGAAGGGTCTGCTTAGGAGACAAATACTCTCAACTGTTTGAATAAAAATAGAGTAAGTTACCTGTGATGAATGTTGAAAACAAAAACTGTAATTTCTATATGCAGGAAATCCTATTTGAATAATGGGCATGGTAAGAATTGACTACCAAAAGTGCGAGTCATAATTGCCATGACAAATCTGAAAAGCGGTTCCTTCATTCATTTATCCCATTGGATATTTTTAGATTCACTTAAAATAAGGTCTGTGTTTCGTGCCAATTTTATAACTGCGTAGATATCCATAGGACAAGGTAACTCTGATCAATATTGGCTAAATATAAGCGAAGATCTTTTTTTTTTTGTAGAGTGGATTTATGAAAATATGTTGACAAACGTTACCTTATCCTAGTGAGATTTACACGGGTATCAAAACGCCGAGGCGGTTTAAGCCTGCACGAAACACAGACCTTATTCGAAGTAGATCAAGACATTCTCTATGGAAGACATGAACGGTAAAATAATGAAGGAACCCCTTTCAAGTCCAGCCGCAAGTTATTACAGGAATTATAACGCGTCAACTATTTCTCTCTAAACCATATACATTTGACTATTACGAGCCTGCTGCTGCCTACCACCCCTCAGTCAGACTGCTCTATCAAATATCAAATCATAGAATTAACTATAATAAACACATAGAAATACGAGCCTTAGGTCAGATCCGGAAACTATCACCTCGAAAACAAAACGTTTATTTCCGTTCCGTATTTTAACTAACGGGTGGCATCCATCAGTCTAAATTCTAAATATTCTTGTTACATTGCACAACCTTCAATGTTATGTCATAATTACGTAAAATTCTGTCAAATTAGTTCGCAAAGAGCCAAACTGTTGCATATACCCTGACTCTGCGTGCAATGAACGCAAGAGGTGACACAATTTCACCTGGTTAATATTGCCTGCTAACCTGGATTTATTTTAGCTAAATATGCAGGTTTAGAAATATATTCTTGTGTATTGATTTTAAGAACTGCGTTGGTGTTTATGGTTAAGTACACATTGGAGCAACGACAGTCGTTGATTGATTGTTTTTTATAAGATACGTTTAATGCTAGCTAGCAACTTACCTTGGCTTTCTGCATTCGCTAACAGGCAGGCTCCTCGTGGAGTGCAATGTAATCAGGTGGTTAGAGCGTTGGACTAGTTAACTGTAAGGTTGCAAGATTGGATCCCCCGAGCTGACAAGGTGAAAATCTGTCGTTCTGCCTCGTTCCTAGGCCGTCATTGAAAATAAGAATGTGTTCTTAACTGACTTGCCTAGTTAAATAAAGGTGTAAAAAAAAGAATAGGCAAAAATACAGATTTCCGATTGTTATGAAAACTTGAAATCGGCCCTAATCGGCCATTCCGATTAATCGGTCAACCTCTAGTTTGTAAGCAGGAGGATAGAGTTATGGTCTGATTTGCTAAGGGTGAGGGAGGGCCTTGTATGTGTTTCTGTGTGTGGAGTAAAAGTTATCTAGCATTTTGTCACCTCTAGTTGCGCAGATGACATGATGGCAAAACGGATTTCAGTTTCTGCATTAAAATCAAGGCCATGACAAATACCGCCTCTGGATGTGCAATTTCTTGTTTGCTTATGGCCCTATTTTGTGTGTGTGTTGCATGGTATACTTTTTCAATGCTAGAACATGAAAAACGGTTTGGTACTTAGTGCTGATTAACCAACATTTCTTTTACATTTTGGGGGTTATTTAATAATTCAATTACTTGAATTCCATTTAGTTTGTATTTTTGGTGAGCACAACGCGTCGTTTCGCTAGAGAGAAATCATTCACTAGAGAAATTAAGTCAACTATATGGGACGCTGGTCTGAAGGGAGTTGCCGTTTTTAATTTTTAAGATAATATTTCACCTAGTTCAGTGCAGAAACGTGGTAATTAACTACTATGACCATAATCAATTGCACCTGTTTTTTTTCCGATTTGGACAGAGATGGATACACATTTACGCCTGCTATGTTAGGTTAGATACACACAGACCACATAGAGAAATGTACATAACACAATGATGAGAGAGAAGGATAGAGACAGTTCTTGAAAGTGTGCCTTATTTTCTTTTGAAGAACTAGTCAAATGATTTTGTCAGACAGCTCTGCAGCATGCTTAGCAGTCTAGCCTATCAAAATAGAAAGACTCAAGTCCGTAGCCTACAGTATGGTTAGCACAGAGATAATGTTGTTTGGCAGCTACTGCCTGAGCAGAGATGATGAATTTAAGGAATTAAAAATAATATTCATCAAATAAAAACAAAGTAATATACACAACTGAAATATTGTATTATTTCATAGTAATATCAACATTTTCTATTGATGTCTAACCAATGTTGACCTAACAGAGACAATGGAATATTTTAGATATTTTGGCAATTTAATGTTCACTGTTTTAGGCTTTGGAATTTCCATTTAAAAGCTCTAAAATCATTTTACTGTTGTTATTCATAATGCATTTAATATAAAAAATATATATATCAAAATCAAAAACCGTGATATTTTAATAAAAGCAGTAATCTCTCAATGTTACTGTAATTACTGTTACTTTTTGTTACTTTCGGTACTTCTGTCAAATGTGTTATGTCATCTACTGTTTGAGAGGATCAGTCTGTCTATCAGCACAGCCGATGTCCCCTTATAGCGCGAAAGCACCGTGAGTCCACTTACTCGTCGCTAGCTTTAGCCTGTCCCGAGGAACCACTGCACTCACAGGGAATCTGAGCTGCATCACCATTTATGCTGCACAGACGTTAACACACTTGAATCATGCAAGACAGAATGTAGAAATGTTGAAACTATTCGCAAAACAATGTCCATTTACAGGCTAGAACACTTTACAATGAGATACTGGTAGCTCACAGCTTTGTAGGCTAACTTTCAGTTCACTATTCTAGTATCTTGTTTGATAATATGCAAACCATAACGTAAAATATTGCTGATTTCAAAATTGATTGTTATGAAAAAAGTTATACATTCAGTCAAGATCATCTTTGCTCAAGCATCAAACTGTGTGTGTGAGAATGATGTCATGGGTCTTAGAGACAGTGCACACTTTTATAAAAGACGAGATTGCTTCTACTATGTAATTGTTGTTGATCAGTACAACAAAATAAGTCCCAAATTGAAGGGAAACCCGTGAAATCAGGCAAAACCATCTCAATAACTTAATGCATTCACACTCCTTTTAAATACTGTGAATAGGCCTAGGCTACATCTTCATTTACCCAGTTCATCAATACATTAGAGATATACCATTCAAATGAATGATTGCCGTTATGTAATTTGATTGTATTATTGATTCATTAATGCATACATATTTAAAAATAATAATAATGTTATTCAACTCAAAAGATCAAGTGCCATTCTGTGACTTTGGCTAATACGCCTTCTTTTTTTTTGCTGTGGTATCGTTTTAGTATTGAGTATTGTGATGGTATTGAGTATTGTGATACTAAACCTGGTGTCTATATTGTAGTCAAAATTCTGTTATCTTGACAACCCTAGTGTTTGTGTAGTGTGTGTGCGTGCTTTATGAAACTGACCTGTAGTCCTACTCTATTTGCCCCATTTAGTGTTTTTAGCAATGCAACCTGTATCTACAACACTGAAGCATAACTAGAATAATGTTCTTCCCTCCTACTGTTTTAATATCATGTCCGTGAGTGCATGGAGGTGAAGTCATAATCACACACACAGACGTTTTGTTCTTCTATCCTCGTGTGGACCTAAAATTAATTTCCATTTTTTTCCTTAACCCATAAGCCCTAAACCTAACGCCTAAACCCTTACTGTACCCTAATTTTAACTCTAACCCTAACCCCAAAGCTAAAAACAGCCTTTGTCCTCATGGGGTGTGGGAAATGTCCCCACGAGGTAGAATTATTCTTCTATTACTATCCTTGTGGGGACTTTGGCCATTTTTTTATTTTTTTTATTTAGATCCCCTCAAGAATAGAATAACCAACCCACACACTGCCCTGAAAATTAATGATCAGCCTGCTATATCCAAGTTGTTAGGAGAATAGATGTGGCCCCCTAGAGGGAGATGGTGTTGATTATGTAATTTTGTGTATCTGTGTCATGAAGGGATTGAGTTGTTCTGCTCACCTGCCCAGGGGGAAGGCAGACACAAATCACTGTGAATGATTATGCCCACAGTGTACTGCCGGCTCACTCCACTGAGAGGGTTTGTGTTGAGTGACACAGTCACAGACAGACATTTGCATCATTGGTTTACAGATGTCCTATCATGACCTCAGGTGAATCAGGAATTTAATTTATATTTTTATATCTGCATAGTATCATTCAAATTGACTTGTGTCCATTACTCCTGATTTTCTATGTTGTGTGGAGATTATCATGGATGGATGTGTGTGTGAAGGGACAATGGTGTGCATACTTGTGTGTCGCATTGCATCCTTAGCACAGAATGCCCCTGTGCTGCAGCAGTGCCCAATGTGTGGGTATTACACACAGGCCTGTCAAACAAAGTGCCTGCATGCACGCACACACACTACACACTGTGTGAGACTTCCTGTCCCTAGCCCCTGATCCCATCTCATCTACCGCTGCTCTGCTCATTCACATCATCCCCTCTGTTCTACTGGCCAAGGCTGTGCTTCAGTTCACTGCTCCTTTTGGCAATCATCCCTCATCCTCTTCCTCATCCACACTACCCTCGCCCACTGTGCTTCTCCCTCCGTAAGAGTTTGTGTCCATGCCAGGCAGCCCAGGTACACACACAAAAAAAACGTCTTAGGGGTGGGGGATCAGGGCAGGGTAAAGAGGGGAGCCCCTGTTAGGATGCTGAGGCTATGATTCCCGATTTATTTTGTTTGTATTTGTGCCATTTATAGTTATTGTCATGCTGGAGGGTCATGTCAGGGTGAGCCTGCAGGAAGGGTACCACATGAGGGAGGAGGATGTCTTCCCTGTAAGGCACAGCATTGAGATTGCCTGCAATGACAACAAGCTCAGTCCGATGATGCTGTGACACACCGCCCCAGACCATGACAGAACCTCCACCTCCAAATCGATCCCGCTCCAGAGTACAGGTCTCAGTGTAATGCTCATTCCTTCGATGATAAATGCAAATCCGACCGTCACCCCTGGTGAGAAAAAAACGTGACTCGTCAGTGAAGAGCCCTTTTTGCCAGTCCTGTCTGGTCCAGCGACGGTGGGTTTGTGCCCATAGGCGACGTTGTTGCCGGTGATGTCTGGTGAGGACCTGCCTTTACAGCAGGCCTACAAGCCCTCAGACCAGCTTATTGCGGACAGTCTGAGCACTGATGGTGGGATTGTGCGTTCCTGGTGTAACTCGGGCAGTTGTTGTTGCTATCCTGTACCTGTCCCGCATGTGTGATGTTTGGATGTACCGATCCTGTGCAGGTGTTGTTACACGTGGTCTGCCACTGCAAGAATGATCAGCTGTCCATCCTGTCTCCCTGTATAGCGCTGTCTTAGGTGTCTCATAGTACGACATGGCAATTTATTGCCCTGGCCACATCTACAATCCTCATGCCGCCTTGCATTATGCCTAAGGCACGTTCACGCAGATGAGCAGGGACCCTGGGCATCTTTCTTTTGGTGTTTTTCAGAGTCAGTAGAAAAGCCTCTTTCTTGTCCTAAGTTTTCATAACTGTGACTGACCTTAATTGCCTACGGTCTGTAAGCTGTTAGTGTCTTAACAACTATTCCCAGGTGCATGTTCATTAATTTTTATGGTTCATTGAACAAGCATGGGAAACAGTGTTTAAACCCTTTACAATGAAGATCTGTGGATTTTTACAAATTATCTTTGAAAGACAGGGTCCTGAAAAAGGGATGTTTCTTTTTTTGCTGAGTTTATTTCTATTCTTTGCTTTTTTAAGTTTAATTTTTGCATCTTTAACTTTCAGTTTTTTGTAAACCAGCTGAAAATACAATATTTTGGGTTATTGAAAATATTTCAGTGGTTTAGATGGTACAATGATTCTCTACACTGCTTGTTTTGTCACAAACTGAAATGCAACCAGGAAATGGCTGGTTGGAAATTTGCATATCACACCTTTAAGAAAATATAGTGTATAAACTGATTCCATATAATACCTGATGAGAGCACAATCAGGAATTTCCCACACATTTTGTAAATGAAAACACATGTTTACTCTAGAAGAAGACTAAAATAAAGTGCAATATGTATGTGAAATCAATATGTAAACATGGTTCAGACATTATTTAGGCCTATGCTATAAGGTTTTCTTATTTTGAGAAAAATATGTGCACTTGTGACTCATAAAAGGGGGCATGTCTGTAGCACGGTATTTCTCGTTTGCAAGGCTGTCACTGTTAAGTAGCTATCTGTAGCCCTGGAGGTCCATCCATCTGTAGTAAGCTCAACACCGGGTGCATTGGCCAATTCATTGACTACTTAGGCTTTAGTTTGCTTATATAGAGCGGGTACTACCTGTTTACTGAAATGGGTGCTAGCAGGGGAAATTCGTAATGTGGCTCAAGCACTTTCACCAGGTGCTGAAACCCCTATTCTTCTCAACCACTGAGAATGGGCGCATATCCACGGCTATAAACATACCTATCTATCGCTCTTGTAATTTCTTTGGCCGGGTCAGGATCAGCTGTGAAGGGCTGCTTGAATGCAGAGGGGAGAGTTTTTTTTATGTGTGTGTTTCTCTCTTGCTCTGGTAGTAGGAATACTGGGGTGACGTCAGCGTAAATGTGTTGGCAGCTGCATAGGCTATTCTTGTTGAGCAGTGTCAAGTGTCCACATACTTTCTCTGTCCATTGCCGTTGTAAAACTACTGGAAACTATACATGTTCCCCCACCACTCACCACCGTAGAGAAATCGTTAACGGCTGCGCCTCACAAAAGGACAGCTTGAAGTACGCCAATTAAGATTTGCATTTTGATTACAACGTTCGATTAGTCTAATTGTTTAACGGATTAGCATGAAAAAAAGTTTACTCATATTTCCTCAAGGCACAGGCATAGCCTATAGGCCTAGTGTTTTTATTTTTGTTCAATATTTGTTTTCTGTATTCATTCGGGTTCACAGTGCGGACTGAACCGAGGTCCCCGCGAATACCTGTAGGGTTACACCCCTAGTTTTCAGTGTAAACTTAAACGACTAAAACCAGATAGAAAATATGTATTTTTTTAATGGTGGAAAAAGTACCCAATTGTCATACTTAAGTAAAGATACCTTGATAGAAAATGACTCAAGTGAAAGTCACCCAGTAAAATAATACTTGAGGAAATGTCTAAAAGTATTTGGTTTAAAATATACTTAAGTATCAAAAGTAAATGCAAAAGTATACTTAAGTATTGAACTAATAGTATAAATCCTTTCAATTTCCTTATATCAAGCACAATTTGATTTTTTATTTGCGGATAGCTAGGAGCATGCTCCAACACTAAGACATCATTTACAAATTAAGCATTTGTGTTTCGTGAGTTCTGCTAGATAAGAGGTAGTAGCAATGACCAGGGATTTTCTCTTGATTAGTGCTCGAATTGCACCATGTTTCTGTCCTGCTAAGCATTAAAAATGTAGTACTTTTGGGGGTGTCAGAGAAAATGTATGGAGTAAAAAGTACATTTTCTTTAGGAATGTAGTAAAGTAAAAGTAGTCAAAAATATAAATAAACTACAGATACCCCAAAAAACGACTTATGTAGTACTTTAGTATTTTTACTTAAGTACTTTACACCACTGGTATTTTTCAATAAGATCATCTTTGAGAACTAACAATCCCCAAAATAAAAACTAGACAGTCTGTGGCCAACCACCATTGATTTTGTTATAATGTTTGAGTCACTGAGATCGCATAAGAACACGGCAAAAGCCATGGCAAAATGTGTAGAATTGCAGGAAATTAGCTTTAAAACATACTTTTTTTCTCTTCTCCCCATGACATGTTTTGTGAAAGTAGTGCGTACAGGGATGCTAGCTAATTAGCTCGCTATCATTACCTGAGTGACGATAGCTAGCTAGCCAAGTGAGCGTGTGAAATAACAATTGCTGACTTGGTGTCTAAACCAATTAACTTGAGGTAGAAATGTATGGCTAATTTGAACTTTTACAGGGGAATGTAAAATGGATATTGCTTCAATGATGGGGTGAAGAAACAGCACCGCTTGTGTTATTCCAGACAAACCGAATAGGGGTTTAGCTCAGAGGTTGCCAGCCAGCTAAGACACTCGACAGTTCAGCTAGCCAACTCCGAACAGTGGGAACCGATGGAGAGCTAGAGACCACGAGTAGAAGTAAGTAACAGCACTAATTGTGTGTAGGCCAGATACCAGCTATACTCTTATCTATCCGACAACAAAAACTGCTGCTAACTGAGGTAACTTCACTCGGTAAAGTGAAGCCGAATCCCTGAAAATAGAAAGGAAGCCACTCAACGCTCCGTGGAGTGGTAACCCACGTTGAAAAGGAGCAGTTCAGTTGAGAGGTAGTTTTCTGAAAACTGCTTAATGTGCTGGTCACCAAATTGACTTGTGAAGAATGAGGAAACCAGAGCATTGTGGGTTGCTATATAGGCAAGCAGTGCTTACTACACTGGAGTGACGAGTTGCATCAAATGCTACAAATATATATTGTAAGTCTTTTGGGGTTTTTTCAGTGAGTTAAATCCAGATGGACAAATCCATGCTTCAGCCTATTTATTTAAAGCTGCTATTCAGCGTCAGTTGAGATACAGGTTATAATGCTATTTAAGGGGAAATTATATTTCAGATGGTGTCAACATAATACAAATGTAATTAATTTTGGAGTAGAATGTCCTTTTTAAAAAGTCACCAGAAGTGAACTTCTCACAGTCGTATAAAAAAAAAAATGAAACATGGGGTGCACCCCCGTTAACTTTGCCACCGCTACTGTAAAAATCCTAGGGGATACACTGCACCCTCATATGACCCTATTTGTGAACTCTGTTGTGACATGTCTTTGTAAAACTAGAGAAATTATTCAATGTTCCATTCAAAGCTTACAAAAACCTTTTTAAATCCTGGATTCTGTGTGGAGATAATGCCTTATCTGTATATAATCCCAGTTAAATCACTGCTTCCCAGTCTTTGGCTCTCTAGGCCAGAGTTCCCCAACTAGCGGCCCATGGGCCGAATTTGGCCTGCGGGTCATTTTTATTTCCCCCACCCAAGTTTTCGGAACAAAAAAAATGTAATATTTTAATAATTTATTTAATTTATTGTTGGACATAAGACTGTAAAAAACACCTTCAAATCAGCCCCAGGTGGTTTTAATTTTTTAAAATCTGTTCCAAGGTATTCCCATGCATAAGAGATACTGTATATGTGATCGTATACAAATGCAAGCAAGGTTTGAAATGATTATGTTTTAGTCAAATATATCTGTCTGTGCTTCTTGCAGTCAATTTGCATTTGTCATTATTTGTAATTATATTCCGGTCCCCTGACCATCCACGCAAGAAAAAAATCAGCCCGCGACTGAATCTAGTTGATGATCCCTGCTCTAGGCTATATAGAATATTAGTGTGTGTACATGTGTGTCCCCACGTCACTCCATCCATGCCCTGTCCTCATGAGACTGAGTGCTCTCGTCCCAAATGTCACAGCACTTTGGCTCAAAAAGAGAGAGAGGAAGAGGCTGAGAATGCCATGCAGTCCTTGGCATCATCCCTGCCTGCCACTACTGCGGCTCCCCCCTCCCTAGACACACACACACTCTTCCCTCAATCCTCCCCTATCATTCTGTACTGAGAGCAGTCCAGACAGGGACATCATGTGATGGGTGGTTCTGTGCCCGGTAGGGGGATCTATGTCCAATCGCATCAGACAGACAGACCCTCCATCCTAGAAGCCTGCATTGAGGGAGGCTGACCTGATTGTGCTGGTTGGGCCTGGAGCAGGCCAGGGAGACAGGGACTGTGGCTCTCTATAGCTCCATGTTTAGTGGAGGAGTAAGGTTCATAAGGGTCAAGGGTCACTTTAGTTTTATAAGGGTCATCATGGTTAATAAGGGTCATTAACATATTGCTTATTTCCTTTAGCCAGACACTGAGTCTAAACAGAGATGTGTCCCTAAATGAAACTGGTAGAGTACCAATCATTTCTTAACAACAAGATTGCAGGTGTTTCTATAATCGAAAAATGTGTGTTCTTTGTTGATAAACTTCAGACAAGACTAGAGAATTTGTAATAGGAGTGCTGCTGCTGACTAGCCTGGGTTTTCCCTGGCTATCTTCCTTTTATGGAATATACCGGGATTGATTGTATGGTTGTGGTTCCTTTCGGCCCAGAGTGTGGGTGAATGGGTAGGGCGCTAATTTGTTTGGTGTTTTCTCGTGTCTCCCTTATTACAGCTCAAATCAGTGTGACAGATCAAATGTATTAGGCCTATTACTAATCATTTTAATTTCAGAAATTGTCAATCTAGAAAGTCCAACACATGTTATAGTCTGGAGTTTCTTAAATTCTCACATCACGTGTTTACCTGATTTGTGATCAAAGTCTTATCCCTATTTGTGTGACGTTTGTAGAAGCTGGCAGCCGAGTGCCAGAGCGCGGGCTACAGCGGCACGCTGATCCCCTATAAGTGTGACCTGTCCTGTGAGGAGGACATCCTGTCCATGTTCTCTGCCATCAAGACACTGCATCAGGGGGTGGATGTGTGTATCAACAATGCAGGCCTAGCCCATAACGAACCCCTGCTCAGTGGCAAGACCGACGGCTGGAGGAACATGATCGATGTGAGTGGACAACACACACACACACACAATGTACATGGGTTTTCACACACACATACACACACACAGCCTATGTACCATGTCTTTCCAATCAACAACAACTGTAACAACATAGTAACTACTGTAACTGTGTGCTGGGCTGTCATACAGTTGTTACTCAACAACTGAACTGCTGTACTTAAGTGTAGCAACCATAGCTAAATAGAGAATAACTGTGAAAAACATTTGGTTGTAGAGTAGAATCAGAATAATCTTTATTTACAAGTACAGTGCATTTGGAAAGTATTCCGACCCATTAACGTTTTTTCACATTTTATTAGGTTACAGCCTTGTTCTAAAATTGATTTTTTTTTTATAAAAGAGTCCTCTTCAATCTACACACAATACCCCATAATGACAACGCAAAAACAGGTTTTTAGACATTTTAGCAAATTTATTCCAAATAAAAAAACATCCTTGAGATGCGTCTACAATATGATTGGTGTCCACCTGTGGTAAATTCAATTGACTGGACATGATTTGGAAAGGCACACCTGTCTATATAAGGTACCACAGCAAAAACCAAGCCATGAGGTTGATGGAATTGTCCGTTGAGCTCCTAGACAGGATTGGGGCGGCAGGGTAGCCTAGTGGTTAGAGCATTGGGCTAGTAACCGAAAGGTTGCAAGTTCAAATCCCCGAGCTGACAAGGCAGTTAACCCACTGTTTCTAGGCCGTCATTGAAAATAACACTTGCCTAGTTAAATAAAAATTGTGTTGAGGCACAGATCTGGGGACGGGTACTAAAACCTTTATGCAGCAGTGAAGGTCCCCAAAAACACAGTGGCCTCCATCATTCTTAAATGGAAGATGTTTGGAACCACCAAGATTCTTTTTAGAGCTGGCCGCCCAGCCAAACTGAGTAATCAGGGGAGAAGGGCCTTGGTCAGGGAGGTGACCAAGAACCCGATGGTCACTCTGACAGAGCTCCAGAGTTCCTCTGTGGAGATGGGAGAACCTTCCAGAAGGACAACCATCTTTGCAGCACTCCACCAATCAGGCCTTTAAGGTAGAGTGGCCAGACGGAAGCCACTCCTCAGTAAAAGGCACATGAAAGTCCGCTTGGAGTTTGCCAAAAGGCACCTAAAGGACTCTGACCAAGAGAAACAAGATTCTCTGGTCTGATGAAACCAAGATTGAACTCTGGCCTGAATGCCAAGCGTCACTTCTGGGGGAAACCTGGCACCATCCATACGGTAAATCGTGGTGGTAGCATCATGCTGTGGGTGTTTTTCAGCGGCAGGGACTGGGAGACTAGTCAGGATCGAGGGAAAGATGAATGGAGCAAAGTACAGAGATCCTTGATGAAAACCTGTTCCATAGCACTCAGGACCTCAGACTTGTGCGAAGGCTCACCTTCCAACAGGACAACAACCCTAAGCACACAGCCAAGAGAATGCAGGAGTGGCTTCAGGACAAGTGTCTGAATATCCTTGAGTGGCCCAGCCAGAGCCTGGACTTGAACCCGATCGAACATCTCTGGAGAGACCTGAACATATCTGCAGTGACACTCCCCATCCAACCTGACAGAGCTTGAGAGAATCTGCAGAGAAGAATTGGAGAAATTCCCCAAATACTGGTGTGCCAAGCTTGTAGCGTCATACACAAAAAGACTTGAGGATGTAATCGCTGCCAAAGGTGCTTCAACAAAGTACTGAGTAAAGGGACCAAATATTTATGTAAATGTGATATTTCATTTTTTTTTTGTATACATTAGCAAACATTTCTAGAAACTTGTTTTTGCTTTGTCATTATGGGGTGTTGTGTGTAGATTGATGAAAAAAATTGCATTTTAGAATAAGGCTGAAACGTTTAAAAAAATGTGGGAAAAGTGAAGGGGTATAAATACTTTCAGAATTTGCCCTAGTGAGAAGGTTCTGCCAGCGATAGACACTTTACAAACTGAATACAGACAAGTTCACATAGACATCGTACAGATTATACAATATTGGAACGATAAACATAAAACTATACTATAGTCTGATTACAGTGGGAATATATAATTTACAGAGGGGAGATAGATATAATATATAAGCAGAGGGAAGGATGCTGCCGTGGCGAATAAAGACAGTGTTATGCATCGGTGTGATGCATCGTACAAAGGGTTTAACGAACCCACAACCATACAAGCTTCCAGTGTGTGAGTACTTAAACATAGTAGGCCTGTTAGAAGCAGTGCCAACACACACACTCCCCCTGCTACTACACAGAGGCCCACTTGTAGAAGAAGCCAGGCATTATTTCCCTCCCATCTTTTATGCTAGGCCTTTTCTTTACACTAATTCATCAAACTCAAGACCATTCCATTCAAGCCACTCCGGCTGAGCCCTCCGGCTCAAAATGTAGTCCCATCCCTACAGAGGAGCTGAGCATTTCTAACGCCTGTCCCATCTGTTGGCATGGGGGCCAAGATGAATGTGTACGCTGTGTATATTTTTAGACAATGTAATCTGTGTGCTGTCCTTGTTTTGCCGTGCCACCCCCCACTATTTCCTTAGTTACACCGTTGGCGTCACTCTCAAAGTCACATGATGGAGGAGACCGGTCAGGTTCAGATGACACAATTTGACACAGTGACACACAATGACACGATCTCTACCTGTGTGACCAGCCAGTAACCAAACAGTATGTTATCTGAGGTCATTTTTGGTCTGTTGTCATTTTTATTTTATTTTTTTTACCTTTATTTAACCAGGTAGGCCAGTTGAGAACAAGTTCTCATTTACAACTGCGACCTGGCCAAGATAAAGCAAAGCAGTATGGCACAAATAACAACACAGAGTTACACATGGAATAAACAAACATACAGTCAATAGCACAATAGAAAAGTCTATATACAGTGTGTGCAAATGAAGTAAGATTAGGGAGGTAAGGCAATGAATAAGCCATAGTGGTGAAATAATTACAATTTAGCAAATAAACACTGGAGTGATAGATGTGCAGAAGATGACTGTGCAAGTAGAGATACTGGGGTGCAAAGGAGCAAATTTGTATAAAAAAAATAATAATAACAATATGGGGATGAGGTAGTTGGATGGGCTATTTACAGATGGGCTATGTACAGGTGCAATGATCTGTAAGCTGCTCTGATGCTTAAAGTTATTGAGGGAGATATGAGTCTCCAGCTTCAGTGATTTTTGCAATTCGATCCAGTCATTGGCAGCAGAGAACTGGAAGGAAAGGCGGCCAAATGAGGAATTGGCTTTGGGGGTGACCAGTGAAATATACCTGCTGGAGCACGTGCTACCGGTGGGTGCTGCTATGGTGACCAGTGAGCTGAGATAAGGTGGGGCTTTACCTAGCAAAGACTTAGAGGCCACCCACCAGGTCCTTTCTATTTTGGCATGTTATAGTTCTGGGGAGTAGATTGCAAACCCCCTTTGGCAGTCACAGAATTTTTGGTGGCAGAAAGACACGACTAGGACATCAGGGTTGGCGGAGTGTGCTAAAGCAGTGGGGGAAAAAACTTAGGGAGGAGGCTTCTAATGTTAACATGCATTAAACCAAAGCTTTTACAGTTACAAAAGTCAACAAATGAGAGCACCTTGGGAATAGGAGTGGAACTGGGGGCTAAAGGGCCTGGGTTAACCTCTACATCACCAGAAGAACAGAGGAGGAGTAGGGTACTGCTTAAGGCTATAAGAACTGGTTGTCTAGTGCGTTGGGGACAGAGAATAAAAGGAGCAGATTTCTGGGTGTGGTAGAATAGATTCAAGGCATAATCTAGTACAGTTACCAGGATCCAGTGGGTTTGGCGACGAATGTGAAGCGAGGGCCAGCCAACGAGAGCATACAGGTCGCAGTGGTGTGTTGTATATGGGGCTTTGGTGATGGATGGCACTGTGATAGACTGCATCCAATTTGGTGAGGCGGGTTGTAGGAAAGTATATTTAGTTCATAGATAGAAGTGAGATTAAGATATATACGAAAAAAGACCGGGTATTTACAAGGGATAAGACAAAGACAGATATCAAATCAAATCACATTTTATTTGTCACATACACATGGTTAGCAGATGTTAATGCAAGTGTAGCGAAATGCTTGTGCTTCTAGTTCTGACAATGCAGTAATAACCAACAAGTAATCTAACTAACAATTCCAAAACTACTGTCTTATACACAGTGTAAGGGGATAAAGAATATGTACATAAGGATATATGAATGAGTGATGGTACAGAGCAGCATAGGCAAGATACAGTAGATGGTATCGAGTACAGTATATACATATGAGATGAGTATGTAAACAAAGTGGCATAGTTAAAGTGGCTAGTGATACATGTATTACATATTTATTTTTTTATTTATTTTTATTTCACCTTTATTTAACCAGGTAGGCTAGTTGAGAACAAGTTCTCATTTGCAACTGCGACCTGGCCAAGATAAAGCATAGCAGTGTGAGCAGACAACACAGAGTTACACATGGAATAAACAATTAACAAGTCAATAACACAGTAGAAAACAAAGGGGGGAGTCTATATACATACGTATGCATATGAGATGAATAATGTAGGGTAAGTAACATTATATAAGGTAGCATTGTTTAAAGTGGCTAGTGATATATTTACATCATTTCCCATCAATTCCCATTATTAAAGTGGCTGGAGTTGAGTCAGTGTCAGTGTGTTGGCAGCAGCCACTCAATGTTTGTGGTGGCTGTTTAACAGTCTGGTGGCCTTGAGATAGAAGCTGTTTTTCAGTCTCTCGGTCCCAGCTTTGATGCACCTGTACTGACCTCGCCTTCTGGATGATAGCGGGGTGAACAGGCAGTGGCTCGGGTGGTTGATGTCCTTGATGATCTTTATGGCCTTCCTGTAACATCGGGTGGTGTAGGTGTCCTGGAGGGCAGGTAGTTTGCTCCAGGTGATGCGTTGTGCAGACCTCACTACCCTCTGGAGAGCCTTACGGTTGAGGGCGGAGCAGTTGCCGTACTAGGCGGTGATACAGCCCGCCAGGATGCTCTTGATTGTGCATCTGTAGAAGTTTGTGAGTGCTTTTGGTGACAAGCCGAATTTCTTCAGCCTCCTGAGGTTGAAGAGGCGCTGCTGCGCCTTCTTCACGATGCTGTCTGCGTGAGTGGACCAATTCAGTTTGTCTGTGATGTGTATGCCGAGGAACTTAAAACTTGCTACCCTCTCCACTACTGTTCCATCGATGTGGATAGGGGGTGTTCCCTCTGCTGTTTCCTGAAGTCCACAATCATCTCCTTAGTTTTGTTGACGTTGAGTGTGAGGTTATTTTCCTGACACCACACTCCGAGGGCCCTCACCTCCTCCCTGTAGGCCGTCTCGTCGTTGTTGGTAATCAAGCCTACCACTGTTGTGTCGTCCGCAAACTTGATGATTGAGTTGGAGGCGTGCGTGGCCACGCAGTCGTGGGTGAACAGGGAGTACAGGAGAGGGCTCAGAACGCACCCTTGTGGGGCCCCAGTGTTGAGGATCAGCGGGGAGGAGATGTTGTTGCCTACCCTCACTACCTGGGGGCGGCCCGTCAGGAAGTCCAGTACCCAGTTGCACAGGGCGGGGTCGAGACCCAGGGTCTCGAGTTTGATGACGAGCTTGGAGATGTCGAGCTTGGATATGAGGTGTAATTTCACAAGGGGCATTGGCATTGACACTGTGGAGGACAATAACTACAGTCTTATACACCTAGACAGACTATATTTTTGTTTGTGAAAGCAGATACAAGTGCAAGTATTTGACTGAACCTCTCCTATAGGTGAATGTCCTGGCCCTGTCAATTTGTACCCGCGAGGCCTACCAGTCAATGAAAGAGCGGAATGTGGACGATGGCCACATCATCAATATTAACAGGTAGACTACAGCTTCTTTTCAGCCTGTTAAATGCCTGTTATAACTGACATTTTATATGATTTAAGATTCTCTCAGATGATACAGTAAAGAGGGCCTACAATTTTACTCTTGGTTTTAGACAGAAGAGAAGTCCGAGGGATACAGGATAGAGGATGTATCACATACATGCCATTCTCACTTTCTCTCCTTTTCTCCCTCCCTCGCTTACTGCTATAGTATGGGGGGACATAGAATGGTACCTAGTGCAGATGAACACTTCTACTGTGCCACTAAATATGCTGTTACTGCTCTAACGGAGGGGCTACGGCAAGAGCTGCGGGAAGCAAAGACTCACATCAGAGCCACGGTGAGAAGAGCAGCATTATTATTCTCTCTTTTTCATATGAATCTGACAACTGTCTTATACAATTATTAGATGTAATTTGATTGTTTTGTGGGTGTGTACGTACATATGCACGCTTGTGGTGTGTGTTCGTCCGTCCGTCCGTGCGTGCGTGCGTGCGTACGAGTGTCTGTCTGTGTATATGTACATAAACATCAATAACGAGCATGGTTTGTGCCTTCCTCTTCCATAGTGTATATCCCCTGGAATAGTGGAGACTGAGTTTGCCTTCCGGCACCACAACAGTGATCCAGAGAAAGCAGCTGCTGTGTATGAGAGTATAAAAGTAAGGCAGCTAGACTAGGAGTGTGGGTGGGTGGATGGGCCTACCTCTTCTCTCAATACAAACACATGAAGAAATGTTTGACTAATTAGCATTCTTTTCCTCTGCAGTGTTTGAAAGCACAAGACATAGCCAGTGCAGTCACATACGTTCTGGGCACCCCGCCTCACGTCCAGGTAATGTAGTGCTCTGTCTGTCGCTTGTCAATACTTGGCTTACTTATTTATATCTTGCCTCTTTCTCAAGTCAAGACTAACTCCTATTAGATAGACCAATGGTACTATACACAGAGTGTACAAACCATTTGGCTCTTTCCATGACCGACTGACCAGGTGAATCCAGGTGAAAGCTATGATCCCTTATTGATCACTTGTTAAATCCTCTTCAATCAGTGTAGATGAAGGGGACAAGACAGGTTAAAGAGTACTTTTTAAGCCTTGAGACAATTGAGATGGATTTTGTGTGTGCCATTCAGAGGGTGAATGGGCAAGACAAAGATTTAAGTCCCTTTGAGCGGGGTATGGTAGTAGGTGCCAGGAGCACAGGTTTTAGTGTGTCAAGATTTGTAACTATGCTGGGTTTCACGTTAAACAGTTTCCTGTATCAAGAATGGTCCACCACCGAAAGGACATCCAGCCAACTTGACACAACTGTGGGAAGCATTGACGTCAACATGGGCCAGTATCCCTGTGGAACGCTTTCTACACCTTGTAGAGTTCATGCCCCGACGAATTCAGGCTGTTCTGAGGGCAAAGGGGTGCAACTCAATATTAGGAAGGTGTTCCTAATGTTTTGTGCACTCAGTGTACATTGTCAATGGTCCTGACCTGCATAGTCTGAAACACCTCTTTTATAGAAGACATTCATGCAGTTTGTTGAGTTTGTTTGTGTATGTAACCCTGCTTGTCGGCCTCTAGATCGGAGATGTGCAGATGAGGCCAGTGGAACAGGTGTCATAGCAACCGAGCAGGAAGGAATCAGCTGAAGGAGCAGATAGAGCCATGGTGACGACTCCTTAGCGACCCCTGCCGGGCAACGACGAAAATAAACTAGTATTCAACTGGATGTGGAGTGAAGGGATCTGTTTGAGGAGGCGTGGAGGTGGCTGTGTGTGGTGGGGGGGATCTCTGGTGAGGAGAGGGTGGGCAGGTACTCTTAACCACCACTGAATTACTATGAGTGCTGCAACATGCTCTTTGGTGTATTGCTCTGAAGCCACTGCAAACTTAGGAGAGGAGGGTTGTTGCTCCTGTGGTCATATATTCTACCTGACCATCCTGACAGAGGGAAGAGTATGCCATCAATTGCATTTTTGTTTTTGTAAGTCATAATACATATCTGTTTAAAATGATGGAATACAACACTGCTATTCAATAAAGAATGATAATTATATATATATATATATTTTTTTGTATAGGTATTTTAGCTTTGATTATTGGTAGATGTGGCTGATATTCTGTACTCCCTAACCATAGACGCTCAATCCATTTCTACGGTCTTATGTTTTTAATAACAAGCAGATTTGGTTATCCTGGTATTAAGTCTGCTCGTATGTTTTTCAAAACCCATGTCAACCATCACTAATCAGAAAATGTGTATAAGGGACATTCAAGCACGATTACGCAACCCCATCACTTTGGAGCAAGTGTATTTCCCCACTCCCATATGATTTCAATTGTTTTGCACTTTGGATCCATTTGGAGGAGTATAAAGAAAACGCTGTCATCTTGTCTAGAGGAAGTAACTAACTTGTATACTCTCCCCAAGTGTGTACTTGTATGATATAGTAGATGTTTATCAATAAAAATGATTTAGGGATTGTCAAAGGTGGCTCCTTTTTGTGCACCATTATTTGTTTTGATCATGTGTTAAATCTTTTGATAGCAATTTACTGTCAATCTAAATAACCCTACAGTGTTAGTTGTTCTGTTAATTGAACAAATATAAACTAGATGGCATAATCTCAGACAGGTTTGTAAACAAAACCCCTCAGATTATAGGCACCACCAACTGGTGATCATAACTTGGCACACCCTTTGGCTCTTGAGTCAGTTGGCTTTTTATTTTGCGTTACATAACATGACAGACTTGTACAGTATGATTGTATATTGCCTACAATGACAATATTTACTGATTATTCTTATAATAAGTAGTATACCTATTTTAATCAGGCATAATTTCCTTTCAAACATATGTTGTTTAAAATGTTATGTAACATGCTCATGACTTTTCCAATAAATTGAGTCACGGAAAGTGACCATTTGTCAGATTGCAATGGATATAATACATAATATATAGCCTATAGGTCGTTTTCAATAAAACTTCACAATAACATTGTGCGACAGGTAGCATAATGGTTAGCGCGTTGGGCCAGCTAGTTCAAATCCCCGAGCTGACAAGGTAAAAATCTGTTATCCCAGTTATCCCACTGTTCCGAGGCCATCATTGTAAATAAGAATTTGTTCTTAACTGACTTGCCCAGTTAAATAAAAAAATAACTTCCCATTTTCAACAGCGTTTTTAAGAGTGTTTAACCTCTATGGGATTGGTGTTGCTAACGTGCGCTAATGTGACTAGAATTACGTAAATTACAGCAAACTTTGCAGTACATAGAGTTCTACAGTTTGAACTCCAACTGTCTCTGGCTCTACACCAACCCTGCCCGGCCATCTAGATGTGTGAAGGTTAGTGTTTTTCTATAGGGAAGCTAATTATCCATCATGTATGACATTCCTGGGAGTGTGTAAACTTACATTTTGTATTACCATAGTTGTGTATGTTCTCTATTATGTACTTAAATGTATCAATTGACCAATTAGGCACATTTTGGCAGACTTGGTACAAAATATTGTGCAGTATTGCAATGCACTGCTGCCATCTGGTGGCCAAAGACTAAATTGTGCCTAAATGCCTATATGATATGGCTTTTCTCTTGCATTTCAAAGATGATTTTTTTTTAAATAGAAAATGCACGTTTTTGTGTTGGTATTAACTTTTACCAGATCTAATGTATTATTCTAGACATTAATTTAACATTTCCACAAACTTAAGTCTTTCCTTTCAAATGGTATCAATAATAGGCATATCCTTGCTTCGGGTCCTGAGCTACATGCAGTTGGATTTGGGTATGTCATTTTTGGGGGAAATTGAAAAAAGGTATAGGCTACATGATATAGGCTACATTGATTGATGGACCATGTAAATTTTGCTAGCTAGCTAATAACAGATCACGTCAATATGGCTAGATAACAAGCAAACTTTCAAGGGTTAAACTAGATGACTATATCCAAATGTTGTTTGATTTACTTGCCATCTATATTGGTGATGACACTAGTCCGACTGACAATTTACCAGGACGTGGACTTGCCGACTGTCAAAGTCTTTCCAAAAGCCCAATCTCTGATGATGCAAGGTAATGATGATGTTTGCTTAGCTAGCTACATGTCAAATCGATAGGCACCTTCATGTATCTGAAATTACATGATCAGTGATGTTTACGGATCATGAAAAGCATGCAGTTACTTGCTGTATAACTGATGATAGAGGTAAATGTGTACAATTGTTTTGCATGAAATAATGGGGAATTTGTAGTTCTGACTATTAAAACCAAATAGTCATAACATTTATGTAACAATCCCTTAAACAGAATGTAGTAGTCAATGGTTTTAGCGGAGCTGTGGGTCTCCTTGCCACCTGACCCGCAGCAGCCAAATCAAACATATGGTGGCATTTTATTGTAAACAACATATTACATAAGGAATATTTTAACAAGATGTTCCAAATGCTGCATTTAGTAGATTATTTTTATTAACTGCTGTGCTGATCCATAGCTACTGCATCATACTGTACATGTTTTACTAATATATAGCCCCATGGTGATGGTGTCATAATACCCATAAAACCTAGCGGTAAACCGGAAATGGTTCCAATAATTTTACCACCATTCATTTTTACAACAGGGAATTTTAGAAACACTTAAAATAAAGGCTGTGTTTTGTGTAGGATTACTCTGACGTGACGTTTTGATAACCATGTAAACCTCTCTCGGACAAGGTGAATTTTATCAATATATTCATCTCTATTACTCTGATTTGAAAATGCTAATTAGCATTAAAAGAGACATGCAAATTCCTGCACGTCATGTCAATTTAAAGACATTTTTCCAATTTATTAATGACACAATTTTGCTAACAGATAGTTAATCAAGAGTCCCATCCAGATCATTATGGCATTTGTAGTTCTTTATCATAGCCACATTAGCAGCTAAAAAGGCATTTCATTTTGGGGGGTAATACATGCGAATATATTGATAAAAGTCACCATGTCCCAGTGAGGTTTACACAGTTATCAAAAAGTCACGTCAGGGTAAGCCTACATGAAAACACAGTTTCTAAAATCCGCTATTGGAAAAATTAACTGTGGAAAAAGAATTTGAACCATATCCTTGTTTGACTGCTAGGTTTTATGGGTATTATGACTCACTGTGGTACTCTAGAAATACATGTAATACCTCCTCAGTTGTGTTTTAACCACAAGGTGCTGCTCAAGTGAAAGCTAACATGCTTGAAGGGCAGAACAACAACATCCATAACTAACAGTTCTCACACCGTTGTACTTTGGTTATCCATGGCTACATATAGAAAACATATTACCAAAGTTCAGACAGTGCAACATATGGACAGGTTAAGGTCTATTCATCATGTACCAGTACCCACTCATGACCAATTCTGATCTTTCAAAGCAGAGATAGGTAATCTTCTTGGGTCCAGGCCCATTTCTTCTATTTGTTATTACATAATTGACTATAACAGTGTTTTTAAAAGATCTGTCATTCACTCCATGAAGGAGAACAACTCACTTCCCCATGAGCAGAAGTCCCAAACAACACCAATAAGAATGTTGTTGGACGGTTTTTGTCACGTTATCCACAGACAGTGTGGTTCCCAGTGCCAATGTGAATCAGGATTGACATCCTTAGTGAACCCTCACCTGGCTCTCCAAGCCTAGCATAGTCCCAGAATCCCAGGCTGGTACAGAGGCCATCAGTAGGGAGAGTCAGTATCAGAGGTTTGTCTGAATGTGAGGCTTCTCTGTTTCTCTACCTAAGGAGCTGATGACTGCTATGTTTGGGTATGTGTCTCCTCCCCTCTCGTTCTCCAGTGCATAGGGGGTGATTGACTTTACTAATCTCTGGGGGGAGGAAGACAAGACATTATTAGAAGTCTTTAACAACATATGAATTTGGACTAATTCTGTCCAACAACTTTGCTTAGCCATTACACCAGAACTAGGCTTGGGCGGTAGACCATATATACCATATACTGGGGCATTTGGAAATAGCCCCGGGATGGTTTTTCAATACCATTGAAACTATTTCTTTGAAGTGTTTCGATAAATGTTAATATTTGTAGCTAATTTTTAAGTGAATACCTGCAGTCAACTTGTGCAATACATTAGGAGATAAAGCAAATCGCTTTCTTCGTTTCACCTGTCACATTATGAAGTTTACCGTAGTTCCCCAGATCAGTTGAGTCCAGCTGTGTACTGACAGGGGTCGCGTTTTATATTGGAAGTCAGTGTTTTTTAGCTTCAATAGAGTGATCAGGGGCATGGGACTTCAGTTTCCTTCACCGAAAATTAATTAGTGCAACACATTCGGCAGAAAATAGCTTCATTTTCATCAGATGACAACAGAAGTGCAACGCTATTTGGCAGGCAGCCACACAAGTAAATGAGCTTACAGTGGTATTTTTTGCAAAAACGATGGATGGCCATCATATTTCTAATGTTTATCATAGAAAGAATGTAGCCAGCTTCATTTCCTGTTGTTAATCTTGCATTTTACCAGAGAAAAGCAGGCTACACCGAAAGTGCTGGAGAAAAGTAGCTACTGTGAGAGCAAAAATGCAAGATTATGTTATAATAGTGTAATTGCATCAAATGGTTGTTTTATGCAACAGAATAGAGGGTTCTTATAACTCTATTGTGTCTGTGTGAACTGAAAGTGGGCCTCTTGGAGATTGAACAATGACAGGAGATTTACGATGTCTACACAATGAGAACAGTTTTTACAGCAGATACTGTCTGCTGTGAATTAACTTTCATACAAATCTTAACCTTGTGACCCATTCCATACATCTGTTGTTTGTCATGTAGACTGAAGGGGGTGTATCTTGGCTATAAAAGGCCTTTGTCTCAGGGCTCTCAACGAATCATCTGAGGGTGATTCATTGACCAGCCATTATTATCGTAGAGCACTCAATCGATTCACTTTATATGTGTGTTGTATTGACCTGTTCCCGTATTAATAAGTGAATAAAGATTTAGTTTAAGTATAACTCTGACTTGTGTGATAAGTTTGTCTCTCCTCATTTGATAGTAAAGAAATTAACCACCATACTACACATCAGTCAGAGTGCTGTCTGCTGATAGAATGCATTGGTGAATTCTCATCCAAGTGGAGAAGAGCAACTAAAGCTCAAAATTAGTCTGATGCCAAGCAGAAATTACAATAAAGCATTTTAGATCATGCGTTTACAAAACGCAGCAAGATATTTCTTATGCGTTTTATCTTTTTTTCTGAGTAAAAAACACAGAATTCTGCATTAACGCGTCCCCTAAGTTTAACTTGCTAGTTATTCAAGTAAGTGGTGGAATTAATAAGGAGACGGATCATCATATAGTGTTAGCATTCTGCCATGTTTGAGAAATCTGTACAGCTTCCACTGCTATCTTGATTTCCTTGAGTTTTTTTCTCCTCTTCGTTGTCGGCTCATCTGGTCCCCCCCTCCTCTTCTCCGAGCAGAGCAGGCAGGCCCATTGCCCTAGCGACTCCAGACTCCACACAGACTCAGCGTGTACACAAGCTTCTCCAGAACCAGTACTTTTCTTCCTTCAGACAAGCATTCCTTAAAACTTTGTTAATTTACAAGTGAATGTGAATGAGAGACATTGTGCAAATGTCCAAACTCACCAAAAATTACATTCGGTAGCACCTACCTAATATATGTATCATTTTATGAGCTGGATTGCCTGTCTTTGCAATTAGTTTATTTTCGTTTGTGTTTCTTAGCATATTTAGCTTGTAGCTTCCATGGAAATTCGCAATTATTGTGCTAATTCTGCATTCTGGTAATTGACACCCAATGGGCTTTTTTGCATTTTTCTATGCCCCCAAGTGTACTAAGCTGGCAATACCGTAAGTCCTGGGATGAGAGAAGGACGGAATGAAGATATTAAAATCTGGATACTGCCCCACTCTATCCAGAACCTCTTGACAAGGTTGCTAGGTGTTGTACTAAGGTCAAAATAATGCTATAGGTAGAGAGAGAGAGATTGATAGTAATACAGTACCTCAGTGAAGGAGCCTGGCAGAACCCACAGTGTGTGAAGAGCTCCGAGTGGGATCCAGATGATGGATGCCATAGCGATGACCCAGCCAATCCCCTGAGCCCACGGGGGATACACGTAGTCCTCATAGCGAGCTGGTTTAAACTGAATGATTGTGAACACCAGGATAATCTGTTGTACCATAGGAGAGAGAGGGATGATACAAATACCTTTATCAATTGCATTCAAAGTATACCTACTCTCAAAACCAGATATGCCCTTGTCATTTATTTTTTTACATTTGACAATGTCAACTGTATGGCAAGTTATTTGTAGACACTATAGTTCTGTTAGGGTGAATGAGGATGACTCACAGTGATCAGAAGAGGAGCCACAAACATCCAGCACACTCTGAAGAAGATATTAGGCCTATTTCCTGTCATCTCCTTTAAGTTTGCCGAAAGCCTCCTCACACCTATCAGAATTAATGTATTAATTTCATTTCTGTAATGACTAACACGCATATGTTAGACACACACTGGTCTCACCATAAAGTCCGCAGATGGCCAGCACCTCAAAGAAGGCCAGGAACATGAGAGACACTATGGCCGTGTAGTGGTCCATCAGCTGGAATACATAGATCCCCACCTGGTCAAAGAGAGAGCGTATTTAATACCAGCTGTAAGAAAGAACTAATCTCTCGTGGACAGAACGTTACATCAAGTGGCGTAACATATGCTAAAATAATCTGGGATGCAATGACTAATGAGTAAAAGTAGATCCAGTGCTTTGGCATTCTGTCACTGATTATTTAGAAGTATCAGGGTTGGGTGAATGTGGTGCTTAAAGGTTTTCAAGCAATGATTTCAAGTGGAAAGTTTTTGGAAGGAGGGGGTACTTTGGCTGAGATTTAGCATTTAAAAAGGTGGAGACTAAGCTAGTCTTGTTAGTACCTTTTCTCATACATCTCCACCTAGAAACTAATCAAGCGTCTGATGCAATTACTGTATATACGATTTTAGTTCTGAGTTTCTGAGATTAATAAACAATTAATCACACTAAATTATTCAAATTGTATCCTTTTTTTGGTTCTATATAGCACGATTTCATCTAACAGTGTACATTTTGGTGGAGTATAATTATATTACCCTAAGTGCACTTTATTACTAGTCTAGTCCACTACTTGTCCTGGATTATTGCTGTGCTGGATTTGTCTGATGAGTGTACACCTATATGGTCTAGGCATACACTCCAGGGTACCTGCATGACATGGGGTATTCCCAGCAGAAAGGCAGTGCTGCAGACTGCCAGCACCAGCATCTCCTTGTGTCTCAGGAACTTCATCAGGGGCCCTCCAAACCCATCCATTAGGCTGGTCGCCATCACCTCCACCATGGCAAACTGAGACATATATATACTTTTTAAAGTCATAACATGGTAACATTACAACATGGAGATACCAATATAATAACATATTTTAGCATATTTCTTTTTTGTACATATAAAGTACACACCAGATACAAAGATACACATACAAACAACAAATTACAGACGGACACAAACAACGACATCTCATCTGCTCAGACCCGCATACTCACAACCCCATCCCTAGTGCCTGCAATATTGTTTGCCACGTGGCCTTAAATTGTTCCTATTTGTTTTTCTCAGTCGCCCATGCTATTTCAATAAAAAATATTTTCCATTTTTCCATTGTGTTAATAATGGCAAATTGATTGATGTCTACATTTTCAGGATACGTTTTTTCAAGTTGAGTGATGAAAAGAGAATTGTCCAGCCCATTGGGTATCTCACTACACTCCCATATTCCATGTCTGGAAATATGCAGACAGACAGATGACATTTACATTTACACTGTAATACTTCTGAAAAGCCAACTTTCTAGCTCCGCCCATAACTTTATTGCATTCACAGAAAGCATGGATTATTGAGTCCTTGTTAGTTTTACACTTATAATAAAGGCTTTCTTACTGCAACTATCTGGTAACAATGATTTGGCATTTTTTCATCTGTGTCAAAAAATAGTTAGAATCTTGACATTCTCTTCTCATCATTTAATGGCTGTTTTATGAGGCCATTGTGACTGTCCTTTCAACCTGGCAGGTAGGACAAACCTAAACAAACTGAACACTAAGCATCACTATCTGCATGTGAAGGATAGGCTGTCACTTTAACCCTACCTACATGTGCATATTACTAGGGATGCACGGTATATCGATGAGCATATCGGAATCGGACGATATTAGCTAAAAATGCCAACATCGCCCCGATGTCAAAGCTGACATGCATGCAAAGGCACCGATGTCAAAGCTGACATGCATGCCTATATAACGTAGGTAGATGATGTAATGACACCACAAAAAATATAGCGCTACACAGAACAAAAGCAGAAAAATACTAAGCGCACACATCCAACAAATAAACAAGTTCAAGTCGAGCAGTCATTTGAAAGAGTAAGAACATTTCAGCAAGACAACTCAAAGGCGAAATCCATTAACGCCAAGATGATGTAATTCATTGCCCTTGACAATCAACCGTTTACTGTCGTGTATGATGTTGGTTTTTGCCGACTGGTCAAGCACCTCGAGCCCCGGTACACACTACCAAGTAGGTGCTATTTTTCAGATGTTTCGCTACCGGAGTTAAACAGTATTGTTGAAACGCACATCTATGAGCTACTTGCTATTGGCGTCACTGCTATTAGCTTCATGACTGACATTTTGACCAGCAATGTCAGCTCCACGAGCATGCAGACAGCACAGTGGGTTGACAAGGATTTCATACTGAGGAAATCCGAATTGCATGCTCAAGAATGTGCTGGTTCTCATACCGCTACTGCCATTTCAATGGCATTTGAGAACATGTTTGTACAAATGCAGCAGACATGATACCCTCTGTCATGGAATTCAAACGCCTGCTCAACAAAACTGCCGACACAGACCGTGGGGTTAAAACTTACAAAAGTACTTGAGGCTGTGAATAAGCGATTCGGTGGCATTCTCTCTGAGCCTCTTTACTGTGTCGCCTCCATGCTCGATGCTAGGTACAAGGACCACTACTTTGATGCAGACAAGAAACAGCGTTTATGTGAAATGCTACATACACAGCTGGACAAGAGGGAAACGGACACAGTAACAGTGTGCACCAAGGAAGAGAGGCCATGGACAGACAGAGCTGAAACTTCACTGCTTGACATTTGTGATGAAATCCTGAAACGACTGAACAACGAAACAGCACAAGTAAGTGAAAGAATTAGGTTTTGGTTATGTTTTACTGGTAATGGGGACATACGTAAATGCCAACAAAATAACTTTTTGGTCAGTGTGGTGTGTGTGTAACCTTTATTTAATGAGGCAAGTCAGTTAAGAACAAATTCTTATTTACAATGAGGACCTACCCCGGCCAAACCCAGACGACGCTGGGCCAATTGTGCGCCGCCTTATGGGACTCCCAATCACTGCCAGATGTGATACAGCCTGTATTCAAACGAGGGACTGTAGTGACGCCTCTTGCATTGAGATGCAGTGCCTTAGACCGCTGCGTCCATGTGTGTGTTTAACTATTTAACTGTACTAGAATGCTTAAAAGGCCGCTAAAATGTTAAATATCGGCTATCGGTATCGTTTTTTTTTGGCAAGGAAAATATTGGATATCGGTATCGGCCAAAAATGTAATATCGGTGTATCCCTACATACAGTGGGGTAAAAAAGTATTAAGTCAGCCACCAATTGTGCAAGTTCTCCCACTTAAAAAGATGAGAGCCCTGTAATTTTCATCATAGGTACACTTCAACTACGACAGACAAAATGAGAAAAAAAATCCAGAAAATCACATTGTAGGATTTTTAATGAATTTATCTGCAAATTATGGTGGAAAATAAGTATTTGGTCAATAACAAAAGTTTATCTCAATACTTTGTTATATACCCTTTGTTGGCAATGCCAGAGGTCAAACGTTTTCTGTAAGTCTTCACAAGGTTTTCACACACTGTTGCTGGTATTTTGGCCCATTCCTCCATGCAGATCTCCTCTAGAGCAGTGATGTTTTGGGGCTGTTGCTGGGCAACACAGACTTTCAACTCCCTCCAAAGATTTTCTATGGGGTTGAGATCTGGAGACTGGCTAGGCCACTCCAAGACCTTGAAATGCTTCTTACGAAACCACTCCTTCGTTGCCCGGGCGGTGTGTTTGGGATCATTGTCATGCTGAAAGACCCAGCCACGTTTCATCTTCAATGTCCTTGCTGATGGAAGGAGGTTTTCACTCAAAATCTCACGATACATGGCCCCATTCATTCTTTCCTTTACACGGATCAGTCGTCCTGGTCCCTTTGCAGAAAAACAGCCCCAAAGCATGATGTTTCCACCCCCATGCTTCACAGTAGGTATAGTGTTCTTTGGATGCAACTCAGCATTCTTTGTCCTCCAAACACGACGAGTTGAGTTTTTACCAAAAAGTTATATTTTGGTTTCATCTGACCATATGACATTCTCCCAATCTTCTTCAGGATCATCCCAAATGCTCTCTAGCAAACTTCAGACGGGCCTGGACATGTACTGGCTGAATCAGGGGGGACACGTCTGGCACTGCAGGATTTGAGTCCCTGGCGGCGTAGTGTTTTTACTGATGGTAGGCTTTGTTACTTTGGTCCCATCTCTCTGCAGGTGATTCACTAGGTCCCCCCGTGTGGTTCTGGGATTTTTTCTCACTGTTCTTGTGATCATTTTGACCCCATGGGGTGAGATCTTGCGTGGAGCCCCAGATCGAGGGAGATTATCAGTGGTCTTGTATGTCTTCCATTTCCTAATAATTGCTCCCACAGTTGATTTCTTCAAACCAACCTGCTTACCTATTGCAGATTCAGTCTTCCCAGCCTGGTGCAGGTCTACACTTTTGTTTCTGGTGTCCTTTGACAGCTCTTTGGTCTTGGCCATAGTGGAGTTTGGAGTGTGACTGTTTGAGGTTGTGGACAGGTGTCTTTTATACTGATAACAAGTTCAAACGGGTGCAATTAATACAGGTAACGAGTGGAGGACAGAGGAGCCTCTTAAAGAAGAAGTTACAGGTCTGTGAGAGCCAGAAATCTTGCTGTGACCAAATATTTATTTTCCACCATAATTTGCAAATAAATTCATTAAAAATCCTACAATGTGATTTTCTGGATTTTTTTTCTCATTTTGTCTGTCATAGTTGAAGTGTACCTATGATGAAAATTACAGGCCTCTCTCATCTTTTTAAGTGGGAGAACTTGCACAATTGGTGGCTGACTAAATACTTTTTTGCCCCACTGTATTACCTCAATTACCTCGGCTAACCTGTACCCCCATACATTGACTCGGTACCGGTACCCCCTGTATATAGCCTCCTATTGTTATTTTACTCCTTTTTTATTTACATTTTTAGTTTGTAAATATTTTATTTAGTAAATATTTTCTTAATTAAATCTTATTTTTCTTAACAGCATTGTTGGTTAATGTAAGGTTAACTTGCAAGTAAGCATTTCACAGTAAGGTTGTGTTCGGCACATGTGACAAATACAATTTGATTTGATTTGACATTGCATTACTTTCTATTGGAACTGGAACTGCTGTAGTTAAAAATTTATTTTTGGTTCCTGGAATCATTTGTGAAAGAAGATTATACATTTTACTGGATATTGTATTCACAGATTTATAGTAATTACCATAATTTAACCATGTGGCCAAACAAAGAGAACGTGACCGGCAGCAGGTAGCCTAGTAACAGAAAGGTTGCAATATTAAATCCCCGAGCTGACAAGGTTCTGCCCCTGAACAAGACAGTTAACCCACTGTTCCTAGGCCATCAATGAAAATAATAATTTGTTCTTAACTGAATTGCCTAGTTAAATAAAGGTACAAATTAAATAAATAAAAAAGACAACGTGAGGACAAATGCATCTGTTTCAAGTAGAGAAAAGTGTATTTAGTATCATGTGACAGTGGGTTTAGGTTAGGTAATGTACAGTTAGCTACCTGGCTGTCCAGCCCAAGGCACAGGAGCATGAAGAAGAACAGAATTGCCCACAGCGGAGCCACTGACATCGTTGCAAAGGCTTGTGGGTAAACAACAAAAACCAGTCCTGGACCTAGATGCAAAATAATTCAGAACACACGTGCATTGTTATTATGACTTTGGTGTCTAAACTCTTTTATGGAACAATCTTGGTGAAATTAGTATGCTTTGCCTCAAATACATGCACAGTAACTAGAAATGGTACATTTCCTAAATGAAAATGTGTGGTCTTTCGTCAGCTGTCCAAAATGATTTCCCCTCCCTAAATTATCTTTAGTTTGCTCAAAAAAACTCACCATCTACAGCCAGCTCACTGACAGGTATGTTCTGGAGATGTGACATGTAGCCGAATGCCGAGAAGATGACAAAACCTGCCAGAATACTGGTCAGGGAGTTGGTGATGGAGATAGCCAGGGTGTCTCTGTGGGGAGAAAAAGGGATGTGATGGATGAATCAATCCAGTATGCTGTACGGTGTCCATATTAGGACAGCACCTGCTGAGATTGACCTAATATGGACACCGTAAAAATGTGAAAATATATTTGAACGGACTTTTAACTGATTTGACCTGACTACAAACTCTCCTCAAAATGAGCTTCTCACTTTAATATGTTGTTGTTGAAGTTGTTATAGCTGGACATGGCCATGAGGGAGCCAAAGCCTATCCCAATGGAGTTAAAGATCTGAGCTGCAGCGTTGACCCAAACCTGGAACAAAACACAAGGAATTCCGTCTAATAATGGACTGTACCTCCAATAGCACCATAAAACTCATCCACAATGATAGAATAACAATGTTATCCTAACAATCACCCTAGATGGCAGTTAACCATTACACATCCAAGCTCTTTTCCAGCAGCACCCGACCTCGACATGTCTTCACAAAAGCTCCTCCCGAACCAATCTTCTCCTGATATGATTTAGATCCTTATCTATGGCTTATTTAAAATCAAATCAAAGTTTACTGGAAAAGCTTGCGAAATGCTAGTGTTTCTAGCTCCAACAGTGCAGTAATACCTAGCAATAAAAAAGCAACACAAATAGTCCCCAAAAATAACATTTTAAGAAAGAAATTAATAAATATCAGAAAAAGCTATGTCTGGAATATATATACTAAACAACATGCAACAATTTCAAAGATTTTGCTGAGTTACAGTTCAAGTAAGGAAATCAGTCAATTGAAATAAATTCATCAGGCCCTAATCTATGGATTCCACATGACTGGGCAGGGGCGCAGCCCAGGCATAGGCCCACCCACTTGGGAGCCATGCCCACCCACTGGCGACCCAGGCCCAGCCAATAAGAATTAGTTTTCCCCCACAAAAGGGCTTTATTACAGACAGAAATCCTTCTCAGCATCCCCCTCAAATGATCCCACAGGTGAAGAAGCCGGATGTGGAGGTCCTGGGCTGGTGTGGTTACCCGTGGTCTGCGGTTGTGAGGCCGTTTGGACGTACTGCCAAATTCTCTAAAATTACATTGGTGGAAGTTTATAGTAGAGAAAGGAACATTGAATTCTCTGGCAACAGGTGGACATTCCTGCAGTCATCATGACAATTGCACGCTCCCTCAAAACTTGAGACATCTGTGTCATTGTGTTGTGTGACCAAACTGCACATTTTTAAATGGTCTTTTATTGTCCCCAGCACAAGGTGCACCTGTGTAATTATCATGCTGTTTAATCAGCTTCTTGATATGCTGCACCAGTCAGGTGGATGTATTATCTTGACAAAGGATAAAATGCTCACTAACAGGGATGTAAACAAATGTGTGCATAAAATGATGTGAGAGAAATAAGCATTTTATGAGTATGGAACATTTCTGGGATCTTTTATTTTAGCTCATGGGACAAACACTTTACGTTTATACTTTTGTTCAGTGTACATACTGTATCATGTATATACAGTGCATTCAGAAAGTATTCAGACCCCTTGACTTTTTGCACATGTTGTTATGTTACAACCTTATTCTAAAATTGATTAAATAAAAAAAATCCTCATAAATCTACACAATACCCCATAATGACAAAGCGAAAACAGAAATACCTTATTTACATAAGTATTCAGACCCTTTGCAATGAGTTCGCAATTGAGCTCAGGTGCATCCTGTTTCCATTCATCCTCGAGATGTTTCTAGAACTTGATTGGAGTCCACCTATAGTAAATTCAATTGATTGGACATGATTTGGAAAGGCACACACCTGTCTATATAAGGTAACACAGTTGACAGAGCAAAAACCAAGCCATGAGGTTGAAGAAATTGTCCGTAGAGCTCCGAGATAGGATTGTGTCAGGCACACATCTGGGGCTACCAAAAAATGTCTGCAGCATTGACGGTCGGCAAGAACACAGTGGCCTCCATCATTCTTAAATGGAAGAAGTTTAGAACCACCAAGACCATACAAGAGCTGGCTGCCCGGCCATACTGAGCAATCGGGGGAGAAGGACCTGGGTCAGGGAGGTAACCAAGAACCTGATGGTCACTCTGAAAGAGTTCCTCTGTGGAGAACCTTCCAGAAGGACAACCATCTCTGCAGCACTCCACCATTCAGGCCTTTAGCGTGGCCAGACGGAAGCCACCCCTCAGTAAAAGGCACATGACAGTCCGCTTGGAGTTTGCCAAAATGCACCTAAAGAACTCTTCGACCATGAAGAACAAGATTCTCTGGTCTGATGAAACCAAGATTGAACTCTTTGGCCTGAATGCCAAGCGTCACGTCTGAAGGAAACCTGGCATCCCTACGGTGAAGCATGGTGTTGGCAGCATCATGGCAGGGACTGGGAGACTAGTCAGAAAGATGAACAGAGCAAAGTACAGAGCGATCCTTGGTGAAAACCTGCTCCAGAGCGCTCAGGACCTCAGACTGGGGCAAAGGTTCAACTTCCAACAGGACAATGACCCTAAGCACACAGCCAAGACAACGCAGGAGTGGCTTTGGGACAAGTCTCTGAATGTCCTTGAGTGGCCCAGACAGAGCCCAGACTTGAACCCGATCTAACATCTCTGGAGAGACCTGAAAATAGCTGTGCAGCGACGCTCCCCATCCAACCTGACAGAGCTTGAGAGGATCTGAAGAGAATAACAGGAGAAACTCCCCAAATACAGGTGTGTCAAGCTTGTAGCGTCATACCCAAGAAGACTCGAGGCTGTAATCGCTGTCGAAGGGGCTTCAACAAAGTACTGAGTAAAGGGTCTGAATAGTTATGTAAAATGTGATATCAGTTTTTTCTTAAAAATTTGGAAAAAATTCTAAAAACCTGTTTTTGCTTGGTCATTATGGGGTATTGTGGTAGATATATGAGGGGGAAATTATTTAATACATTTTAGAATTAGGCTGAAACATAACAAAATGTGGAGAAACTCAAGGAGTCTGAATAGTTGCCAAATGCACTGTAGGTATTTCTCTTGTCCAAGTGGGATGGGGCAGTGTGCAGTGCAATTGCGATTGCATCATCCATGGATCTATTGGGGCGATATGCGAATTGTAGCGGGTCTAGGGTGCCGAATAAGGTGGAGGTGATATGGTGCTTAACTAGCCTAGTCAAAGTTAGCCTTAACTAGCCTAGTTAACTAGTCAAAGCACTTCATTATGACATTTAGTTCAGTTACCTTTGCTTTCTTTTGTACAGGAACTATGGTGGATATCTTGAAGCAAGTGGGGACAACAGACTGGGATATTGTGAGATTCAATGTGGTCTCAAAGCACTTAATATTATTCAGTACCTATATCTATGACACTCCATTTTGTAAGACATGTTGCATTTCATATGGTATGTATTAATCCATAATCCATTTTGTGTAATATGTTACGAATTGCAATACGTACAATATGTTATGAATGTGAAAAACATACAATATATTACAAATTTCCAAACGTATGATATGTTATAAATTCCAATTTGTTGTCACTAAAGTTAGCTAGGTGGCTGATGCTAATGTTAACTAGCTTTAGGGGTTGGGGTTAAGGTTAGAAGTCAGGTTAAAGGGATAAGGGAAGGGTTAGCTAAAAGGGTTAAGGTTAGGGTTAGTGGAAGGGTTAGCTAACATGCTAAGTAGTTGGGAAGTAGCAAAGAAATAGCTGCAGAGTTGCTAATAAGCTAAAATTCTACAGTCGTCCATGATGAGATTCGAACACGCAACCTTTGGGTTGCTAGACTTCACGTTATATACCTAACCATCCACCCTGACAAACCACCCTCCTTTTGTTTTACATTTACTATGTTAAGTCTAGTCTTTGAGACCAGTCAGAGATTGAATATGTCCATAAATACTCCAGACAGCTGATCTGCACATGCTCTGAGGATGGTGCTTGGGATGTGGTCTGGGCCAGCAGCCTTGCAAGGGTTAACATGCTTAAATTACTTAAATTGGACACGGAGAACAAGAACTAATACGTTATCCTACCTTTTAATTTGCGGCAGTGAGGAGGTCGCGCGTCTTCTACTTTGCTTTTTTATGGCCATTTTTTGCATTAAATTAGTACTTTGTTTGCTCAGAATGTTCGTGCAATAATTTCCTACGACTGACAAACACTCCTGGATCAAGAATCGAAAGCTACACACCAATTTCTCAGCATCCCAGACCTGGAATACTACATTTGCTCCTTTCTTCTCTGCACCGCGGCCTTATACCTGTTGCTCCTGGCCGAGATGATCTGAGGCAACGGTGGTGACAAAGAAAAGAGAGGAAAGGGAGACTCCAAGCTAGGCTGAAAAGGGCTACATGGCCTAATGTCCAATCACAGGACAAAAGAAGCATCTAATGGTGGTTTTGGGAAACCGCTTGGAGATCTAACATTGTGTGCCTTTGAACGCTCAACAATTTCCTGTGTGTATCAAGAATAGTCCACCACCCAAACTGTGTGAAGCATTAAAGTCAGCATGGGTCAGCATCTCTGTGGAACACTTTCAACACCTTGTAGAGCACATGCCCCGAAGAATTGAGGCTGTTCTGAGGGCAAAAGGGGGAGGGTGCAATTCAATATTAGGAAGGTGTCCTTTATGGTTTGTATACTCATTCATGCCCACACACACATCACAACTGTTGCTACTATACTGCTCAATTTATACACTTACCCCAGGGTGTAGCCTATATTGTACCTCTTCATTGCTCATTGAAGTAGCTCATGTAACTCATACACTTAACACCGTACTGTATGTACTCAGCAAAAAAAGAAAAGTCCCTTTTTCAGGACCCTGTCTTTCAAAGATCATTTGTAAAAAATCCAAATAACTTCACAGATCTTCATTGTAAAGGGTTTAAACACAGTTTCCAATGCTTGTTCAATGAACCATAAACAATTAATGAACATGCACCTGTGGAACGGACATTAAGACACTAACAGCTTACAGACCGTAGGCAATTAAGGTCACAGTAATGAAAACTTAGGACACTAAAGAGGCCTTTCTACTGACTCTGAAAAACACCAAAAGAAAGATGCCCAGGGTCCCTGCTCATCTGTGTGAACGTGCCTTAGGCATGATGCAAGGAGGAATGAGGACTGCAGATGTGTCCAGGGCAATAAATTGCACTGTCCGTACTGTGAGACGTCTAAGACAGCGCTACAGGGAGACTGGATGGAAAGCTGATTGTCCTCGCAGTGGCAGACCACGTGTAACAACACCTGCACAGGATCGGTACATCCGAACATCACACCTGCAGGACAGCTACAGGATGGCAACTGCCCGAGTTACACCAGGAACGCAAAATCCCTCCATCAGTGCTCAGACTGTCCTCAATAGGCTGAGAGAGGCTGGACTGAGGGCTTGTAGGCCTGTTGTAAGGCAGGTCCTCACCAGACATCACCGGCAACAACGTCGCCTATGGGCACAAACCCACCGTCGCTGAACCAGACAGGACTGGCAAAAAGGGCTCTTCACTGACGTGTCGCGGTTTTGTCTCACCAGGGGTGATGGTTGGATTTGCGTTTATCGTCGAAGGAATGAGCGTTACACCGAGGCCTGTACTCTGGAGCGGGATCGATTTGGAGGTGGAGGGTCCGTCATGGTCTGGGGTGGTGTGTCACAACATCATCGGACTGAGCTTGTTGTCATTGCAGGCAATCTCAACGATGTGCGTTACAGGGAAGACATCCTCCTCCCTCAAGTGGTACCTTTCCTGCAGGCTCATCCTGACATGACCCTCCAGCATGACAATGCCACCAGCCATACTGCTCCTTCTGTGCGTGATATCCTGCAAGACATGAACGTCAGTGTTCTGCCATGGCCAGCGAAGAGCCCGGATCTCAATCCTATTGAGCACGTCTGGGACCTGTTGGCTCGGAGGGTGAGTGCTAGGGCCATTCCCCCCAGAAATGTCTGTGAACTTGCAGGTGTACTAACAAATACTAACACACGCTATGGATGCTGAAAATAAACGCAGTTGACAGTGAGAGGACGTTTCTTTTTTTGCTGAGTTTATTTGGACAGTTAAGCTACTTTTTTTTATTTGGCTCAAAACTTAGAAATGAAATCACTTTATGTATCTAATCCCCACATTTGAAGAGGTCATAAGTATTTAGAAAAATGTGCTTATAGTGTATAAATGCAGTCTAAGCTTTAGTGTTTGATACCGTATTCCTTGCACACAATGACTACATCAAGCTTATGAATACAAACTTGTTGGATGCATTTGCAGTTTGTTTTGGTTGTGTTTCGGGTTATGTTTAGCCAAACCAGCGACTCACTTCATCATCCTCATTGTGCAGTACAGGGGGCTCCGAAAATTTTTTAAACAGAGGTTCCAGACACACCCAAATGCGTCATTTTAGAAACGGAAAAGCTCTCAGTATAGTGATGCAGGTCAGTAGATGTTGTGTCATTCCGAACTTAATCCGCAACTTTATATTCCATTTTATTATGAGATTTTAGTAGCAGGCTACACAGGGAATGGTGCGGATAAAGCTCAAAATAACGATTTCATGTGTACACAATCTCTGCGATAGCCCTGTATGCAGAAGCACTAACCTCAGTGTTAATCCAGGGCTTTTGATTGGGGAAGTGAATCACTGGTTGGGATAAGTTTCTCAAAAACAGTGCTAGCTGTGCCACTAGAGATCCTGGTTCGAGTCCAGGCTCTGTTGCAGCCGGCTGTGACCGGGACACCCATAGGGCGGTGCACAATTGGCCCAGCGTCGTCCGGGATAGGGGAGGGTTGGGCCGGCAGGGATGTTCTTGTCCCATCACGCACCAGCGACTTCGGTGGAGGTTCGGGTGCAATGCACGCTGACACGGTGGCCAGGTGTACGGCGTTTCTTCCGACACATTGGTGCGGCTGGCTTTCGGCTGAAGCGGACATTGTGTCAAGAAACAGTGCAGCTTGGCTGGGTTGTGTTTCGGAGGTTGCACGGTTCTCAACCTTCGCCTTTCCCCTAGTCCGTACTGGAGTAGTCGTGATGGGACAAGACTGTAACTACCAATTGGATATCATGAAAAAGGGAGTAAAAAATGTATTATAATAAAAAAGGGGGAAAGAATTTTTTTAAGTTTCTCAAAAACAAGTGAAATCGAGAGAAAAAATGTTCTGGACCCTTCTATAACATATAATTTACATCAAAAAGAGAGATTTGGTTGTAAAAAAAGCAAACTTTGCCTTCAAGGTTAGGGATCGGGCCTGTACCTCAGTCCTCTTACCTCCAACTCCAGGAGTTTCTCCCAGTTTGGCACGATGAAAAAGCGGATGCCTTCCATAGCTCCTGGGAGCTGGACATTGTTAATCAACAGAGCTAACAGGATGACATATGGGAAGAGAGCCGTGAAGTATACCACCTGGAGGAGACACAGAAATAGTAGTAAAAATATGATATTATAAAATGCTCACAATGGCCAAAAATCTACAAAAACGTGGACTAACTCTGAATCAATGTAAAAGAGCCAAATGTTATGTCGACGTAAGAGTAAAAAATTAGAGATAAGAACATTTACTCACTCATCTTTTTTTACTTGGAAAGCATATCATAGAACTAGTCCTGATCTCTCTCTCTGTATCAGCATGTCTATCTGTCTCTTTCTCTCTCTTTTACCTTCCCTGTTGACTTGACCCCCTTAAAGATGCAGAAGTAGAGGAGGATCCAGGCCAAAAGGAGCAGGAGAAAGAGTTCCCATCGCAGCACCCCGCTCTCCTCCACTCCCCCTGTCCTCTCCAGCATCCTATAACTACAACACATTTGCTTTATTTTTTGCTGTCACAGTACCCAAGGCTGCCAGCTCACTCCCTGCAGATCTCCCCGCAAGCATCCCAGGGGTTAAAACTGGCAACCCTCCAGCTCCCAGTCTGCTTCTTTAACCTCAAGCCTACCGCCACACACATAACACACACAGAGACACAAACAACTCTGATGCCAATAATCTAAGTTATATTGATCACAAAACCGCTGCTCAGCCATAAACATTTCACTTGATTCAGGTTGGATTGTTTATTTGAGTAATAATGACCTTTAACCTGATTATTAAGTGACCCCCCCCCACCCCCAATGGTCACCATAGGTCAGGTAGTTTTACCTAATTAATCAAATCACTGATTGTGTCTGCACATTTATGTGATGTGGAATGAGATTATGTCATAGGTCAAATTCACCTGGAATACAGTGAATATAAAACTTTTAATTGGCTCATTATATTCCAGCACTTGGGATTTGACATCAAATGTTTATATGAGGAGACAGTACAGAATATCATATTTTGTTTGAGGGTATTTTCATACAGTGCCTTCAGAAAGTATTCACACCCCTTGAATGTTTCCACATGTTTTGTTACAGTCTACACACAATACCCCTTAATGTCAAAGTGGAATGATGTTTTCAGAATTTTTACAAATGAATACAAAATTAAAAGCTGAAATGTCAAGAAGTCAATAAGTATTCAACCCCTCTGTTATGGCAAGCCTAAATAAGTTCAGGAGTACAATTTGCTTTCTATGTGCATTAATAATGTCTGTGTACCATAATAGTGTTGAACATGATTTTTGAATGACTTCCTAATTTCTGTACCCAACACATACAATTAGCTGTAAGGTCCCTCAGTAGAGCAGTAAATTTAAAACACAGATTCAACCACAAAGACCAGGGCGGTTTTACAATGCCTCGTAAAGAAGGGCACCTATTGTTAGATGTGTAAAAATAAAAAAGCAGACACTGAATATCCCTTTGAATATGGTGAAGTTATTAATTATGCTTTGGATGGTGTATCAATACACCCTGTCACTACAAAGATACAGGTGACCTTCCTAGCTCTGTTGCCGGAGAAGGAAGGAAACCGCTCAGGGATTTCACCTTGAGGCCAATGGGAATTTTAAAACAGTTACAGAGTTTAATGGCTGTGATAGGAGAAAACTGAGGATGGATCAACAACATTGTAGATACTCCACAAAACTAACCTAAATGACAGAGTGAAAAGAAGGAAGCATGTGCCGAATAAAAATATTCCCATGCATTCTGCTTGCAAAAACGCAAGTAAAACTGAAAAGAATGTGGCAAAGAAATTAACTGTATGTCCTGAATACAAAGTGTTATGTTTGTGGCAAATCCAACACAACACATCACTGAGTACCATTCTTCATATTTTCAAGCATGGAGGTGCCTGTATCAAGTTATGGGTATGCTTGTCATCGTCAAGTACTAGGGAGTTTTTTTTATAAAAAGAAATGGAATAGAGCTAAGCACAGGCAAAATCCTAGAGGAAAACCTGGTTCAGTCTGCTTTCCAATTGACACTGAGAGAGAAATGTACCTTTCAGGAGGACAATAACCTAAAACACATGGCCAAATATACACTAGAGTTGCATACCAAGATTACATTGAATGTTCCTTAGTAGCCTAGTTACAGTTCTTACTTAAGTCGGCAATGATTAACAACCAACTTGACAGAGCTTGAAAAGCAGAGTGTGCAAAGTTGTCATCAATATTATATAAATATTTAGATTTATTGTTAAGGGAATTTTCATCAATGATGACTAATTATGTATACATTTCAATCAGGACTGACTAATCAGAATACTGTTATGTTACTGTATATGTACTAATCAGAATACTATTATGTTACTGTATATGTACTAATCAGAATACTATTATGTTACTGTATATGTATGAATTTTCTTTTTAATCCTAGTACTGAATATAATGTGTGTAAATATAATCAAGAATTAGAACAATGACTGTCTGTACCATGGTAGAAATGAATGAACTTATAGCCAGTCTGGCTAGAAGGCTTATCTACACAAGCATGACCTTGGCTCGGTCATATATTATCTTAAATAGGGAGAGACATGTGAGAACCATACAGCCATTGTACTACAGCGGAGATGTCATGGGCTAGTACTGAAACTAATGACATAATTTTCAGTTTATAACCTGTGGTAAAATGTGTAATGGGCATTACTCACGAGAATAAACGCAGCTGGTTGATTTCAAAGGCTGGTCTCTGTCCATTTTATACCAATAAGGGTCTTACAACCTCTTATGAATTGGCAGAGTGATTAATTTTAATTGGTTATTAAAACAGAGGAATTTAATTCCTGTAACATTTATTTAACACTTTTTTGGTTACTACATGATTCCATATGTGTTATTTCATAGTTGTGATGTCTTCACTATTATTCTACAATGTAGAAAATAGTAAAAAAATAAAGAAAAACCCTTGAATGAGTAGGTGTGTGCAAACTTTTGATTGGTACTGTATATGTTGGGTTCAATGAAGGGTAGATGGGAACTAGGAATATGGAAAGTTACTGAGAGTAGAAGCTTCATATTCTGTTCCATGTTTCTGATGAGAGAGGTGAAAGGCCATTGTTAGTCTCTGATAAGGCAGGCCGGCTGCATAACTAGGGAGTAAGGATTGCGTCTCGAGGTCAAATCAACAGATGAAGTGAGAAGAAACCTCTGGGAGGGGGCCAGAGAGGCCCACCACAATTGTTATGTTTTTATTTTTTATTTCACCTTTATTTAACCAGGTAAGCTAGTTGAGAACAAGTTCTCATTTACAACTGCAACCTGGCCAAGATAAAGCAAATGACTCTCGTACTGCAGTACTATCTGACACATACACTTCCAAACCCACAAAGGTTTTAGTAACAGGCAGCGCAATGACGACACCAGTGAGAGGAACCAATTAAATTCCTGCCTAGCAACAGAGATGTATTGGTTGTCTAGATGTGTAAGGAGTTGACAACGCCTATTAGAAGGTGATAAATATACTGTGGCTTGTGAAAGTATTCATCTCCCTTGGCATTTTTCCTGTTTTGTTGCCTTACAATCTGGAATTTGTATCATTTGATTTACACAACATGCCTACCACTTTGAAGATGCAAAATATATTTTTTTTGTGAAACAAACAAGAAATAAGACAAAAAACAGAACTTGCGCATAACTGTAAATCTCTTGGGGCATGTCTCTAAAGCAAATTAAAGGATACAGACCTGAAAGCCTGAGTTTATTCAATAGGCCCACTGTATAAGGGTTTAGCCCCCTAATAGGTTAGACTAGGCACTGCGGGTACTGTGTGCCTAGGATGGTTTAGCCCCTAATACAGTAGGTTAGACTGGAGATATGCAGGCACTATGTGCTTAGGAGTAATTAGGTTAGATTAGAGGTTGGAGTCTGTTTAGGTGTCTGTAGTCTATGTGGTATTCGGAGAAATTAGCACATCCATATACTATATGTTTGGTTGTAGAAAAGTTGTCCATGCCGAAAGTCTCTGTCGTTTGGTAATACCTGAAAAATTAATACCCGGAGTGGGGTATAGGCGATTTCTGGCATTAGTGTCTGTCAATAATGAGACTGTACAAGAACCGTGGCATTAAGAAGTTATTAGAAACCAAATGTGTTAATAGAGGGCGTGTAATAGAGACGTGAGTGAAGAAATCTAAAACACCCTATACACCGTCAAGAGAGGAGCAGAAATAACCAGCGTTGAAATGGCATCCATGGTGTCTCACACTCCCATAAAAGGGGGAAAAGAAGAGGAAAAATGTAGCAAAGCCATGGATGCTCTAAAAAAAGATCACAAACATCCAACCAATTCGGCTCGAGTATGGGGAAAATTTAGCAAATTGGATAAAATTGGTCATCATTTCCATGTTGATGGAAAATTCCTATCAGATAAAGAAATCAGAGATGCTGTTGTGGCATGGCACAATGGCATCAATGACAAATCGCAAGCTCAATATATACACGCGTTTTGATGTTGGTGTTTTATCAACAGAAAAGTAGAACCGATAAAGCTCAAAATAAAGATATGCAGGGTCATATGCAGGGACATAGTTGTCCTGGACTGGATCATAGCTCCAAAGGACCCTGGAAACCATAGAGAGATGCGCCCGGTTCGTACTCATGCAGTTGCGATGACTTATTACCCCGGGCTGATATACTCCCAGAGGGAGGGAACCCCATACTGCCAGATGGCCAACCTATAACACGATACCAAATTAAACACCAACACCAGCCGCTGAGTATTGTTGAAATGCTTAGCATAATGAAAGAAGCACCTGTCCCGGTTAAAGAGGATCAGGAATTTATCAGTTTCCTAAGGAATCAGGGACGAGTTTTGGGATTCCATGCTGGTGATTATGATCATGTTGTCCGTTCCCTATTGCCAAGAGCAATGTTGGCACAATTAGTCGGAAACTACCCTGCTCTCGCCTGGTCGTCCGCTTGTGTGGCATGTGACCAAGCAACCTTGCAAGAACAAATGTAATTATTTGTGACAGATATTGGAAATATTTTGTTTCCGCCCTGACCTTAGCAAAATGAAGGGGTACGTTAGTACGTTGATAGGATGGAAGACACATTGCGCACCAATCTGGCACTAGCAGATTATTTTAATGAAGATGTGGGAATTTGTACCTCCGCTTTGATGGCAGGGTTGAAACCCACCGCAAAAACTGGTATTGCAGGGGTGGTGGGCCAGCACTCCGCATGGTGGAGATATTTCAAGCCGCATTGAGAGTGGAATTTAATTCCGCTCACTTAGCAATGCATGTAGTCACTGCTAAACATACTATTGAACTCATTACCGGTGTTTGGGGTAAGAAAAATTAAATCAAGCGGAGAGGTAAATCTGACAACAAATTAATTCTGCAGCGAAAAGCCATTCACTGACTAGCGAGCAACAACAAGCTTTCCAGTTGCAAGTAACGCTTAGGGGAATGTGGCCTCTGAGCGGTCGTCAAATTGGCAAAATTTACACTGAAAAAGTACTGCATTTAACTGGGTAACGGACAGAATCTAAAGCTATGCAATTACTACCCATGCTGTTCACAATAGGTCCAGTAATAATACCGGGCTCATTCTTTATGGTAGCGAGGGAAGAATCGATTTTGGGTTTGGATAATCTTTGCGAAATACCAGGGCAATTTTTGTATTTGTATTTGTTATGGATCCCCGTTAGCTCTCTTCCTGAGATCTGGCAAAATGAAGGCAGCTATACAATTTTAATAACATTACAATACATTCATTACAGAATTCACAATACACTAAGTGTGTGCCCTCAGGCCCATACGCCACTACCACAATTCTACAACGCAAAATGTGTACGTGTGTATAGTGTGTATGCATGTGTCTGTGCCTATGTTTGTGTTATTTCACAGTCCCCGCTGTTTCACAAGGTGTATTTTTACCTGCTTTTTAAATCTGATTCTACTGCTTGCATCAGTTACCTGATGTGGAATAGAGTTCCACATAGTCATGGCTCAATGTATTTTGTATTTATTATGGATCCCCATTAGCTGCAGCAGCTACTCTTCCTGGGGTCCAGAATAATTAAGGCAGTTTATACAAATTTAAAAACGTTACAATACATTCACAACACACTGTGTGCCCTTAGGCCCCTACTCCACCATTACCACATATCTACAGTACTAAATCCATGTGTATGTAAAGTGCTTATGTGTAACGGTTGTCTTCGGTGGAAGGAGAGGAGGACCAAAGCGCAGCGTGGTATGTGTTCATGATATATTTATTTAAACTCATAACACTAAACAAAATAACAAAGAGAATGAAACAAAACCGAAACAGTTCTGTAAGGTGACGAAAAACACTAAAATAATCACCCACAACCAAAATGGAGAAAACAGGCTACCTGAGTATGATTCTCAATCAGAGACAACAATCGACAGCTGCCTCTGATTGAGAACCATACCAGGCCAAACACAGAAATACAACATAGAAAAAAGAACATAGACTACCCACCCCAACTCACGCCCTGACCAAACTAACACAAAGACATATTAAAGGAACTAAGGTCAGAACGTGACATTATGTTATTGTGTGTGTATGCGTGCGTCTGTGCCAATGTTTGTGTTGCTTTACAGTCCCCGCTGTTCCATAAGGTGTTTTTTTTTTTAAACTAATGTTACTGCTTGCGTCAGTTACTTGATGTGGAATAGAGTTCCATGTAGTCATGGATCTATGTAGTACTGTGCGCCTCCCAAAGTCTGTTCTGGATTTGGGGACTGTTCCCCCTCATGTCCTTGTCGGTGATTGCTTATTGTATTATTCTGTTTTCCGGTGGGTTTTTGTTAATAAACTGCGCAGTTGGAAACTGTTATTTCTCTCCTGCGTCTGACTTCTCTGCCGCCAGTTCACACCCCTTACAGAATCACTGACCCAAACTATGGAGTCAGCAGGAGCAGGTACCCTGGGTAAAGGGGTGGAGGAGCGTGTCCAGGAGCATGCAGCAATGCTTCACCATCTTGGCACCGCCATGGACCGCGTTGTCCGGACAATGGACAGCTGGGAGAGACATGGAGTTCTTCCAGCGCCTCCACCAGCAAAACCGGGGTCTCCCCTGAGTGCCCCTCTTCCACCTGGTCCCAGTGGGATTCATCTCTCCTTGCCCCAGGAGTATGACGGGAAGGCTGCGAAATGCCAGGGGTTCCTGTTACAATTAGACCTATAACTGGCCACCGTCCACCCAGCTCCGTCAGGCTGTGAGAGGGTGTCCGCCCTCGTCTCGTGCCTCACCGGGAAAGCCCTGGAGTGGGCCAACGCCGTGTGGAGAGAGGGAGATGCGGCGTTGGACCAGTTTGAGGAGTTCACCCGCCGTTTCCGGGCAGTCTTCGACCACCCGCCCGAGGTTAGAGCAGCAGGTGAACGCCTCTTCCATCTGAGGCAGGAGATGAGGAGCGCCCAGGAGTTTGCCCTGGAGTTTAGGACCCTGGCTGCCGGCGTGGAATGGAACAACAGGGCCCTGATCGACCATTACCGCTGCAGTCTGCGTGAGGACATCCGTCGGGAGTTGGCCTGCAGAGACACCACCCTCACGTTCGACCAGCTGGTGGACCTGTCCATCCGGCTGGACAACCTGCTGGCAACCCGCGGACGTTCAGATCGGGGTCTGGTGGTTCCAACCTCCCGCACGCCCTCTCCGATACCCATGGAGCTGGGAGGGGCGGTACCCAGGGAGACCAGAGGGGGTTCCAGCTCGTGCACCATCTGTGGCCGCAGAGGTCACACTGCCGGTCGGTGCCATTCTCACTCATTCTCGCCCTCTGTTGCACATATGTTTGTGTTTGTCACTTTCCCTGAGTTTTCCCTGCATTCCCCGCATAAGGCGCTCGTCGATTCAGGCGCGGCTGTAAATTTTACTGATAGAGTGTTAGCCCATAGTTTAGGGTTCCCCATTGTTGCCGTGGATGTGCCCTTCCCCGTTCACGCCTTAGATACCATTAGGGTCAGGGTTGATTAGGGAGGTCACCGCTCCTTTGGGCATGGTGACGCAGGGGGGTCACACGGAGAGAATTAGTCTCTTCCTTATTGACTCTCCTGCATATCCCGTGGTGCTGGGCCTATCCTGGTTAGCTTGTCATAACCCCACTGTTTCTTGGCCACAGAGGGATCTCACGGGGTGGTCGCTAGAGTGCTCAGGTAGTTGTTTAGGGGTTTACGTTGGTGGTACTACGGTGGAGAGTCCAGACCAGGTCTCCACCGTGCGCATTCCCCCTGAATATGCCGATTTGGCTCTCGCCTTCTCCAAAAAGAAGGCGACTCAATTACCACCTCATCGACGGGGCGATTGCGCGATAGAGCTCCTGGTTGACGCTGCACTTCCCAGAAGTCACGTGTATCCCCTCTCACAGGCGGTGACGGAGGCTATGGAAACATATCCCTGCGTCAGGGGTACATTCGGTCCTCCACTTCACCCGCCTCCTCAAGTTGATTTTTTGTGAAGAAGAACGAGGGAGGTCTGCGCCCATATATTGACTATCGGGGTCTGAATCAGATCACTGTGAGGTATAGTTACCCGCTACCGCTCATAGCCACAGCGATAGAGTCAATGCACGGGGTGCGCTTCTTCAATAAAGGAGTGCTTACAACCTGGTGCGTATCCGAGAGGGAGACAAGTGGAAGACGGCTTTCAGTACCACCTCTGGGCACTATGAGTACCTCGTCATGCCGTACGGGTTGATGAATGCGCCATCAGTCTTCCAAGTCTTTGTAGACGAGATTTTCATGGACCTGCACGGGCAGGGTGTAGTGGTGTATATTGATGACATTTTGATATACTCCGCTACATGTGCCGAGCATGTGTCCCTGGTGCGCAGAGTGCTTGGTTGCCTGTTGGAGCAAGACCTGTACGTCAAGGCTGAGAAATGCCTGTTCTTCCAACAGTCCGTCTCCTTCCTAGGGTATCGCATTTCCACCTCAGGGGTGGAGATGGAGAGTGATCGCATTGAAGTCGCGCGTAATTGGCCGACACCCACCACGGTAAAGGAGGTGCAGCGGTTCTTAGGGTTTGCCAACTACTACCGGAGGTTTATCAGGGATTTTGGTCAGGTAGCGGCTCCCATTACCTCACTGCTGAAGGGGGGCCCGGTATGCTTGCACTGGTCAGCTGAGGCGGACAGGGCTTTTAGTCACCTGAGGGCTCTGTTTACCTCGGGCTCCCGTGCTGGCCCATCCGGGTCCCTTTTTGGCGTTCATAGTGGAGGTGGATGCGTCCGAGGCTGGGATAGGAGCTGTGCTCTCTCAGGGCTCGGCCACCGAATCTCCGCTCCTGTGCCTTCTTCTCAAAGAAGCTCGGCCCGGCGGAGCAAGACTATGACGTGGGGAACCGGGAGCTGTTGGCTGTCATCAAGGCCTTGAAGGCGTGGAGACATTGGCTTGAGGGGGCTAGACACCCTTTTCTCATCTGGACTGACCACCACAATCTGGAGTACATCCGGGCAGCGAGGAGACTGAACCCTCGTCAGGCAAGGTGGGCTATATTGTTCACCCGTTGTGTGTTTCCCCTTTCTTACAGACCAGGCTCCCAGAACACGAAGGCAGATGCATTGTCCCGGCTGTATGACACATAGGAGCGGTCCATGGATCCCACTCCCATACTCCCCGCCTCCTGCCTGGTGGCGCCGGTAGTGTGGGAGCTGGACACGGACATTGAGCAAGCGTTACGTGCAGAGCCCGCTTCCGTCCAGTGTCCCACTGGGCATCTGTACGTCCCATCTGCTGTTCGTGACCGGTTGATCTATTGGGCCCACACGTCACCCTCCTCTGGTCATCCTGGGATCGGTCGGACATTGCGCTGTTTGAGCGGGAGGTACTGGTGGCCTACCTTGGCTAAGGACGTGAGGGTTTATGTTTCCTCTTGCTTGGTTTGAGCCCAGTGTAAGGCTCCTAGGCACCTGCCCAGAGGTAAGCTGCACCCCTTTCCCGTTCCGCAGCGGCCTTGGTCGCACCTATTGTGGATTTTCTGACTGATCTTCCACTCTCACAAGATAACACCACGATCCTGGTTGTTGTGGATCGTTTCTCTAAGTCCTGTCCTCTCCTCCCTCTGCCCGGTCTCCCTACGGCCCTACAGACTGCGGAGGCCTTGTTTACACACGTCTTCCGGCACTACGGGGTGCCTGAGGATATAGTGTCTGATCGGGGTCAACCGTTTACGTATAGGGTCTGGAAGGCGTTCATGGAATGTCTGGGGGTCTCAATCAGCCTTACTTCAGGGTTTCACCCCGAGAGTAATAGGCAGCTGGAGAGAGTTAACCAGGATGTGGGCAGGTTTCTGCGGTCCTATTGCCAGGACCGGCCGGGGGAGTGCGTGGCGTTCGTGCCCTGGGCCGAGATGGCACAGAACTCGCTCCGCCACTCCGCCACTAACCTATCTCCCTTCCAGTGCGTACTGGGGTACCAGACGGTTCTGGCACCTTGGCATCAGGGTCAGACCGAGGTTCCTGCAGTGGACGACTGGTTCAGGCGCACGGAGGCGATATGGGAAGCTGTCCGTGTCCACCTTCAGCAGGCTGTGACGCGCCAAAAGAGGAATGCAGATCTCCACTGCAGTGAGACCTATGTGTTTGCACCGGGGGACCTGGTCTGGCTCTCGACCCGAAACCTGCCCCTCCGCCTGCCCTGCCGGTGGGTGTGTGGTTTGTGGGGCCATTTAAAGTCCATAGGAGAGTGAACGAGGTATGTTATAGGTTACAGCTTCCACCCGATTACCGTATTAACCTCTCGTTCCATGTGTCTCTCCTCAGGCCAGTGGTGGCTGGCCCGCTCCAGGAGTCTGAGGTGCAGGATTTTCCTCCGCCCCCTCTGGACATTGGGGGGGGGGGCCCGGCGTACTCCGTTTGCTCCATACTGGATTCGAAGTGCCGGGCCTTCAGTATCTCGTGGAGTGGGAGGGGTACGGCCCAGAGGAGAGGTTCTGGGTTCCGGTCAAGGACGTGTTGGACCCATCTATGCTGCAGCAGTTCCACCATCTTCGTCCGGATCGCCCTGCGCCTCGCCCTCCGGGTCGTCCCCGAGGCCAGTGTCCACGCGCAGCTGGACCCGCGCGTCAGGGGGTACTGTCACGACTTCCGCCGAAGTTGGTCCCTCTCCTTGTTCGGGCAGCATTCGGTGGTCGAAGTCACCAACCTTATAGCCTTCGCTGATCCTCTTTTCATTTTCCTTTGGTTTTGTATTGTCTTCCATCACACCTGGTTCCAATCCCATCATTTACATGTTGTGTATTTAACCCGCTGTTCCCCCTCATGTCCTTGTCGGTGATTGTTTATTGTAAGTGCTTGTGCACGTCTGTCCTGGTGTGCGTTGGGTTATGTACCCATTTATTTTTATTATTCTGTTTTCCGGTGGGTTTTTGTTAATAAACTGCGCCGTTGGAAACAGTTATTTCTCTCCTGCGTCTGACTTCTCTGCCGCCAGTTCGCACCCCTTACAAGTATTCATTACTAGAAGTAGTTGAGATTTAGGGTTTAGTGAATGATTTGTACCAAATACAATACTTTTAGTTTTTGAAGTATTTAGGACTAACTTATTCATTGTTACCCGTTGCGAAACTAACTGCAGCTCTTTGTTAAGTGTTGCCGTCATTTCAGTCACTGTAATAGCTGACGTCTATAGTGTTGAATCATCCGCATACATAGACACCACTGCCTTACTCAAATCCAGTGGCATGTCTTTAGTAAAGATTGAAAAAAGCAAGGGGCTTAAACGGTTACCCTGGGGAATTCCTACTTCTACCTGTATTATGTTTGAGAGGCTTCCATTATAGACCACCCTGTGTGTTCTGTTAGACAAGTAACTCTTTATCCACAATATAGCAGGGGGTGTAAAGCCATAACACATATGTTTTTCCAGCAGCAGACTTTGATTGAAAATGTCAAAAGCTGCACTGAAGTCTAACAAGACAGCCCCCACAATCATTTTATCATCAATTTCTCTCAGCCAATCATTAGTCATTTGTGTAAGTGCCGTGCTTGTTGAGTGTCCTTCCCTATATGCATGCTGAAAGTCTGTAGTCAATTTGTTTACTGTGAAATAGCATTGTATCTGGTCAAACACAATTTTTTCCAGAAGTTTACTCAGGGTTGGTAACAGGCTGATTGGTTGGCTATTTGAGCCAGTGAAGGGGGCTTTACCATTCTTGGGTAGCGGAATGACTTTAGCTTCCCTCCAGGCCTGAGGGTACACACTTTCTAGTAGGATTAAATTAAAGATGTGGCAAATAGGAGTGGGAATATCGTCCGCTATTATCCTCAGTAATTTTCCATTCAGATTGTCAGACCCCGGTGGCTTGTCATTGTTGATTGACAACAATACTTTTCCCCCCCTCTTCCACACTGACTTTACGGAATTCAAAAGTACAATTTTTGTCTTTCATAATTTGGTCAGATATACTTGGATGTGTCGTGTCAGCATTTGTTGCTGGCATGTCATCCCTAAGTTAGTCTATCTTGCAATTGAAAAAGTAATTAAAGTAGGTGGCAATATCAGTAGGTTTTGTGATAAATGAGCCATCTGATTCAATGAATGACGGAGCCGAGTTGGCTTTTTTCCCCAAAATGTCCTTTAAGGTTCTCCAAAGCTTGTTACTATTTCAAATTGTCACATGATTTCTTAATTTGCGGTACGTTTGCCAATCAGTTGGGCTGCCAGTTGGGCTGCCAGACTTATTTACCATACCTTTTGCCTCATCCCTTTCTACCATACAATTTTTCAATTCCTCATCAATCCAAGTTGATGAGGAATTTAACAGTTTTTACAGTCATTTTCTTAATGGGTGCATGCTTATTAGTAACTGTAGTAAACATAAATGTGCAAGCGCAGCATCTGGTTGCTCCTCATTACACACCACAGACCAGCAAATATTCTTTACATCATCAACATATGAATCACTACAAAACTTCTTCTTGGTTTTCCTATAAATGGCTATTATATTATGATCCCTACATCCTATGGATTTGGATACTGCTTTAAAGCAAATTGTATTTGTGCAGCGTTAGTAAAGATGTGATCAATACATGGTGATGATTTCATTTCTGTGCTGTTTGTAAATACCCTTGTAGGTTGACTGACAACCTGAACCATGTTGCAGGCACTGGTTACAGTTTGCATTTTTTTCTTGAGTGGGCAGCTTGATGAGAGCCAGTCAAAATTTAAATTACCCAGAAAATATACTTCTCTGTATTTCTATTTTTTTATTTGTAATAAATGTGAAAACATTTTTAAAAAACTTGTTTTCGCTTTGTCATTATGGGGTAATGTGTGTAGATTGACAAGGAACATTTGTTATTTAATCAATTTTAGAATTAGGCTGTAACGTAACAAAATGTAGAAAAAGTCAAAGGGTCTGAATAATTTCCGAATGTACTGTATATAACCACAGTTTTGTTGATACATAATGGAGCTATAATAATGGTAAGCGCATGCGCCTCGTGCATCTTTCCCACTCAACATTATTTACGATTCACTCATGATTATCTGTAGTCATGGTAGTATCCACATTAATGTAGAAGTGTTCAACAACATATTCTTATATACAATAAAAGTGACTCCAAAATGACACAATACATTATTTACCATTCATTTCTATCAGGCACAACATAATTCCGAAACACAACCAAAACAAACTGCAAATGCATCCAACAAGTTTGTAGTCACAAGTTTGATGTAGTCATTGCATGCTAGGAATATAGGAACAAATGCTAAACTTTTGACTAAACTTTTATACGCTATAAATGAATTTGTCCAAATACTGACAACACCTTCAAATGGGGGGACTAGATACATCAAGCGGGGCGGCAGGTAGCCTAGTGGTTAGAGCGTTGGACTAGTAACCAAAAGGTTGCAAGATCGAATCCCCGAGATGACAAGGTAAAACTCTGTTGTTCTGCCTCTGAACAAGGCAGTTAACCCAATGTTCCTAGGCTGTCATTGAAAATAAGTGTTCTTAACTGACTTGCCTAGTTTAAAAAAAGTGCATTCACTTCTAAATGGTTAAACACATGTATGAACATCTCTTCAAATAAAAGGTGACATTCTGTACTGTCGCATCATTCAGTATATAACATTTGATCTAAAATGCTAGAGTATAGAGCCAAATGAACAGTTTTAGCTTCACTGTCAAAATAAATGCAGTACATAGGGGAGTGTACAGAGAGGAGTATGGCTCTGGGCTAGCCCACATTGAGAGTGAGACCTACTTGAAGAACTGCTGGCTGGCGGTGGAGGAGTGTGAGCTGGTGTTCGGGTTTATGTGATCGGTGCAGTTGGGGGTGTTCCATGTGTTGTTGCAGCTCTGCCAGGGCAGCGGACTCTGGAAGGAGCTGAACAGGTAGTACAGACCCCATGTGATAATGATGTTGTAGTAAGTACACATGATGAAGGAGATGGCCACAGTCGCCAGGCCCACTCCTAAGGGACGGGCAAATAACATTGTCACTTCTGTCATTTACAACTTACATGAATCTTAAAATACTTAGTTAGTTACAACCTTATGCATAGTGAGTGAGTCAGCAAAATGTTTATGACCCTGTTGGACACGAGTGCCATTTCATAGGTTTATGTTTGACTGACGGTTTTAGTTTGACTTTGCCATTTTTAGTTTGACTATGTAAAAACGCGACACTAAAATTATGCTCCAGTAGAGGGGGGGACAGATACTGTATGCTTCAGTACCTTTGAGCAGCGGGCAGGCTTTAGCCAGGGCATGAACAGGCCCTCTTCTCATGTACTGTCCCAGAATCAGCTCCATGTAGAGCAGAGGAATTCCCATCACCAGCAGCATCAGCAGGTAGGGAACCAGGAATGCACCTGACCAGGACATAAAGCAGCAATATATCAGTTACACAGTAACTTTAGTGGGACTGAAGTATGTTTCTTGAAATTGCCTAGAGGGTTAGGATTGAGGTTGCATATTTAAAAAAAAAATGTTACCCCCTCTTTCATGATATCCAATTGCAATCCAATTATAAACTTGTCTCATTGCTGCAACTCCCCAACAGGCTCGGGAGAGGCGATGTCATCTGTCATCTGTCCTCCAAAACAATAAAGTCATTCACCCCCCCCAGCCAAACTCATTGCCTCCAAAACATGACCTGCCAAGCTGTGCTTCTTAACACCCGCTCACTTAACCCAGAAGCCAGCTTCACCAATGTGTCGGAGGAAACAACATTCAACTAAACAGTGAAGTCAGCTTACAGGCACCCGGCCCACCACATGGAGTTGCTAGAGCGTGATGAGCCAAGTAAAAAACTTGAACCCCAACCTGAAGCTGAAGTGATTCCACAACACTGCAATGCAGTGCTTTAGACCGCTGCGCCACTTGGGAGGCCATATTATTTTATTTTAAACTAGTATTTGAACATATACCCACCCTTCTCATCATTGAAAACAGGGAGACATGGAAATGTTTTGACTATCGTGTCAACGTGTCCCCAAGTTATATTTTCACAGCAAGTTTAACATTGCCATGCGTTGGTGAGTCAGTGGTGCATATCTGACCTCGTCTAATCTTTAATAAAGTCATTCACCCCCCCCTCCCAGCCAAACTCATTGCCTCTCACGTGCGGAATGAACTGTGCTTTATAACTTCCAGACGAGGAGTTAGGTTGTGTTTTTGTAGCTGTGTATAGAAAGGTCAATTGCTTGTTAGGTTCTCAGTGCTCAAGGTAATTTTAATTGAAACATTACATGTTGTTGTTATGACATTCTGAATTAATTCTGATCATTGGACAAAATGTAATACCTGGTAAAATTCTTAATTCTCTCTCCATGATAACTACAACTCAATAAAATCGTATTCATAACCAATGACAGTGACAAGTGGCATGTCATTATGGCATTATTCAAGTATCTCACAATAAAATGTGGTGGATCATCATCTTATGTCATAGTACAAAAAACTCTAACTCTAAGATTATGCTTTCCTCCACAGTACTAACCATTAATATCACCCTGACATTTTCTATCAACATGACAACAGAAAACATGCTATCATATACCCAGACAAATTTAAAACTTTCTTTCACAAACATATGTATTCTCAACAATATAAATTAATAAGGTGACGTAAGTCTGGTTATGCTATATAGTCATTGGGTTTTAGTCTTCTATCAGGGCTGACTCATCAGAAATTTCCTCTCACCTCCTCCACTCCTGTAGCACAGATAAGGGAACCGCCATATGTTCCCCAGCCCCACAGCACAGCCGATCCCAGCCAGGGTGAACTCTATCTGCCTGTTCCATGTGGGCCTGCCTGGCTCCTGATCCATCTTGCCTTGGTCCAGCTCCATCTCCAAGGTTGGGTCTTTCTGTCTGTGTCTTCTCTGCGACTTGACTGACTGGGCCCAAACGTCATGGGAGGCTTGGTTGGAAATAAATGAAAGACAGTCACATAATCGTCTTTTATGACTCATTAATGATTAGCTGAGTGCAAAGGAACTACTGTAAGGTAAAATGCATATTTCCCAAAGTTTCCCAGCAGTGCCATTCAAATAGTTCCACATGCCAAGTGAATTTCCATTGAGAACATTGTGAGTGTACATATTGTATAAAGAAACTCCCCTTTTAGGAAGCTAATTTTAATAATTGTGGGTCAGTGTGTACTAGTGTTTTAAAAGGTTCCATGAAATGCATCCAAACATGTTGTGACATTCTGCTAAACATTGTATAACACATGGAACGAACAGGCTTTGTCATTTTATATTTATAGTTCAGATATGATATAACTCTACTAGAGTGGTAATAGTAAGCCTATGATATTAAGCTATACAAGAATGCAAGCTTGTCCTTCAAAAGGTCCATTACTGGGGTCGTTTCTGGGGTCGTTGGTCGGCAATTTGTTTCTGATAACCATATTGTTTACTGCAGTTTTCTTTGATAACAAATGTCAACAGGGCAGGCAAAGGTTAACCAGGACTCTGCTTCTCCTGTGTCATTATTATGCAAGCTGTCAACATATCTCTATAGCCTACATATAACAGCCTACAGTGCAATCGTAAAATATTCAGACCCTTTGACTTCTTCCACATTTTGTTACGTTACAGCCTTATTCTAAAATGGATCAAATTTTATATTTTCCTCCTCATCAATCTACACACAATATCCCATAATGACAAAGCAAAAACAGGTTTAGACATTTTTGCAAATTCATTAAAAATAAAAAACTGAAAGAACTTATTTACATAAGTATTCAGACCCTTTGCTATGAGACTCAAAATTGAGCTCAGGTGCATCTTGTTTCCACTGATCATCCTTGAGATGTTTCTACAAGTTGATTGGAGTCCACCTGTGGTAAATTCAATTGACTGGACATGATTTGGAAAGGTAAACACCTGTCTATATTAGGTCCAATAGTTGACGGTGCTGTACAGAAACCCAGCCTAAAACCCCAAACAGCAAGCAATGCAGGTGTAGAAGCACGGTGGCTAGGAAAAACTCCCTAGAAAGGCCAAAACCTAGGAAGAAACCTAGAGAGGAACCAGGCTATGTGGGGTGGCCAGTCCTCTTCTGGCTGTGCCGGGTGGAGATTATAACAGAACATGGCCAAGATGTTCAAATGTTCATAAATGACCAGCATGGTCGAATAATAATAAGGCAGAACAGTTGAAACTGGAGCAGCAGCACAGTCAGGTGGAAGTTGAAACTGGAGCAGCAGCATGGCCAGGTGGACTGGGGACAGCAAGGAGTCATCATGTCAGGTAGTCCTGGGGCATGGTCCTAGGGCTCAGGTCCTCCGAGAGAGAGAAAGAAAGAGAGAAGGAGAGAATTAGAGAACGCACACTTAGATTCACACAGGACACCGAATAGGACAGGAGAAGTACTCCAGATATAACAAACTGACCCCAGCCCCCGACACATAAACTACTGCAGCATAAATACTGGAGGCTGAGACAGGAGGGGTCAGGAGACACTGTGGCCCCATCCGAGGACACCCCCGACAGGGCCAAACAGGAAGGATATAACCCCACCCACTTTGCCAAAGCACAGCCCCCACACCACTAGAGGGATATCTTCAACCACCAACTTACCATCCTGAGACAAGGCTGAGTATAGCCCACAAAGATCTCCGCCACGGCACAACCCAAGGGGGGGGCGCCAACCCAGACAGGATGACCACAACAGTGAATCAACCCACTCAGGTGACGCACCCCCTCCAGGGACGGCATGAGAGAGCCCCAGTAAGCCAGTGACTCAGCCCCTGTAATAGGGTTAGAGGCAGAGAATCCCAGTGGAAAGAGGGGAACCGGCCAGGCAGAGACAGCAAGGGCGGTTCGTTGCTCCAGAGCCTTTCCATTCACCTTCCCACTCCTGGGCCAGACTACACTCAATCATATGACCCACTGAAGAGATGAGTCTTCAGTAAAGACTTAAAGGTTGAGACCGAGTTTGCGTCTCTGACATGGGTAGGCAGACCGTTCCATAAAAATGGAGCTCTATAGGAGAAAGCCCTGCCTCCAGCTGTTTGCTTAGAAATTCTAGGGACAATTAGGAGGCCTGCGTCTTGTGACCGTAGCGTACGTGTAGGTATGTACGGCAGGACCAAATCAGAGAGATAGGTAGGAGCAAGCCCATGTAATGCTTTGTAGGTTAGCAGTAAAACCTTGAAATCAGCCCTTGCTTTGACAGGAAGCCAGTGTAGAGAGGCTAGCACTGGAGTAATATGATCACATTTTTGGTTCTAGTCAGGATTCTAGCAGCCGTATTTAGCACTAACTGAAGTTTATTTAGTGCTTTATCCAGGTAGCCGGAAAATAGAGCATTGCAGTAGTCTAACCTAGAAGTGACAAAAGCATGGATTAATTTTTCTGCATCATTTTTGGACAGAAAGTTTCTGATTTTTGCAATGTTATGTAGATGGAAAAAAGCTGTCCTCGAAATGGTCTTGATATGTTCTTCAAAAGAGAGATCAGGGTCCAGAGTAACGCTGAGGTCCTTCACAGTTTTATTTGAGACGACTGTACAACCATTAAGATTAATTGTCAGATTCAACAGAAGATCTCTTTGTTTCTTGGGACCTAGAACAAGCATCTCTGTTTTGTCCGAGTTTAATAGTAGAAAGTTTGCAGCCATCCACTTCCTTATGTCTGAAACACATGCTTCTAGCGAGGGCAATTTTGGGGCTTCACCATGTTTCATTGAAATGTACAGCTGTGTGTCATTCGCATAGCAGTGAAAGTTTACATTATGTTTTCGAATAACATCCCCAAGAGGTAAAATATATAGTGAAAACAATAGTGGTCCTAAAACGGAACCTTGAGGAACACCGAAATTTACAGTTGATTTGTCAGAGGACAAACCATTCACAGAGACAAACTGATATCTTTCCGACAGATAAGATCTAAACCAGGCCAGAACATGTCCGTGTAGACCAATTTGGGTTTCCAAACTCTCCAAAAGAATGTGGTGATCGATGGTATCAAAAGCAGCACTAAGGTCTAGGAGCACGAGGACAGATGCAGAGCCTCGGTCCGATGCCATTAAAATGTCATTTACCACCTTCACAAGTGCCGTCTCAGTGCTATGATGGGGTCTAAAACCAGACTGAAGCATTTCGTATACATTGTTTGTCTTCAGGAAGGCAGTGAGTTGCTGAGCAACAGCCTTCTAAAAATTTTTGAGAGGAATGGAAGATTCGATATAGGCCGATAGTTTTTTATATTTTCTGGGTCAAGGTTTGGCTTTTTCAAGAGAGGCTTTATTACTGCCACTTTTAGTGAGTTTGGTACACATCCAGTGGATAGAGAGCCGTTTATTATGTTCAACATAGGAGGGCCAAGCACAGGAAGCAGCTCTTTCAGTAGTTTAGTTAGAATAGGGTCCAGTATGCAGCTTGAAGGTTGAGGCCATGATTATTTTCATCATTGTGTCAAGAGATATAGTACTAAAACACCGGATGACTACTCCTGGCTAGCGTTTCCATCCACTTAGCTTGAAGCTAGCCTGGCCAGAGCTCCTGTGCTACCACCGAAGCATACTGGGCTACAATATCTGGACCCCTTCTACAGCCGGTACGGGGCATGGAACCCCGCAGATCCCCTACGACTGGAATACAGACTGGAATACCGACATAATCTGCCCGAGGACTCCAACTGGCAGCAGGCGCGACACCCGCTGAAGGCCCATTATGCTAACCAGCTAGGCCTGCTAGCTACCTAGAGCTACTTGGAACCCCACTAATTCCAAGTCTATCGACTTCACCGCATGAAGAGGCAAAAACAGACTTAACCCCATCGAGACGCCCCCCAAAGGCTAACTTTCTAGCCCCTGCTATCTGCTTGCTTGCTAACCCGGCCTGCTAACTGCTAGCCTGCCCCGGTCTACTAACTGCTATGCTTTGTTGCGAAATAGGAAGATGATTCTATATTTAATTTTGGATTGGAGATGCTTAATGAGAGTTTACAGTCTAACCAGACACCTAGGAATTTGTAGTTGTCCACATATTCTAACTCAGAACTGTCCAGAGTAGTGATGCTGGACAGGCGGGCAAGTAGCGATTGGTTGAAGAGCATGCATTTAGTTTGCATTTAACCCCCTACTTTGGGCAATTTCCACCTGAAGACATACCCAAATCTAACAGCCTGTAGCTCAGGCATAGAACCAAGGATATGCATATTCTTGTACCATTTGAAAGAAAAACACTGAAGTTTGTGTAAATGTGAATTTAATGTTGGAGAATATAGCACAATAGATCTGGTTTAGATAAAACAATGAAAGAAAAACATGTTTTTTTTATATCATCATCTTTAAAATGAACAAGATAAAACAAACATTCAGATAGGATGATGGGGACAATTTCAGTGAAAAATATAAGAGGGCAACAGTACTTGTGAAAAGTTTCAGAATGATAACTTCCAAAATGAGTGTGCTACATGACATTTATCATGAAGTCACCCAGGTGTCCCACACAAGTAGCCCAAATGTACCCAAATTGGTGAAGGTATACATTTTGAAACAATTAACTATATACAAAATACCAAAATGGTATTCTAACACCCCCCCTCCCCCAAAAAATTGAGAAAAATAAATGAAAAAAACAAAAATAAATTTATATACACACATTTACAAAATAACATGGGTAACTATTTTGTGGAAGGACCACCAGAGGGCAGGCTGGGCTCATGGATAGTAGCCCAACAAGGCATGGGAGACAAGGTAACCAGAGGCAATTAAGCACAGCTGACGGTACTAATGACATACTCTCCTTCCCCTATAAGAGAGAGAATGGAACCAGCAGAGAAGGGGGGGGGGGACTATCTCTGGAAGATGGCCACCGAGAGAGAGGAGCTATCCAGGAAGAACCACTAAGACGGTGACAATCCCGGGACTTTTGTTGTAGTTTAAAGATAATCCTATTGTGTTCCTGTTTCATCTGGAGAAGATTGGAAGATTTTCATTTGATTATGTTGGAGTGTTTATATTGACCAAATGCCCTCAATAGAGAACTGTGTTCAATCAAGAAAACCTACTCCTGACTCGTTTATTCCACCTTCCCGCTTTAGTGTGACGCCCAATTACTTGGTCCACTCACAATTTACACACTTTCAATATTTGGAAGATCCTCAGTCCTCTATCAAATCAATTTATATAGCCCCAGCCTAAAACCCCAAACAGCAAACAATGCAGGTGTAGAAGCACAGTGGCTAGGAAAAACTCCCTAGAAAGGAAAAAAAACCTAGGAAGAAACCTAGAGAGGAACCAGGCTATGAGGAGTGGCCAGTCCTCTTCTGGCTGTGCTGGGTGGAGATCACAGTGGTTGTAGAGGGTGCAACAGGACAGCACTTCAAGAGTAAAAATGAACAGTTTAGGGTTCCATAGCCGCAGGCAGAACAGTTGAAACTGGAACAGCAGCAAGGCCAAGTGGAATGGGGACAGCAAGGAGTCATCATGGCAGGTAGTCCTGAAGCATGGTCCAAGGGCTCAGGTCCTCCGAGAGAAAGGAGAGAAAGAGAGAGCAGACTTAAATTCACACAAGACACCGGATAAGGCAGGAAAAGTACTCCATATAACATACTGACCCTAGCCCCCACCCACTTTGCCATATAACCCCACCAACTTTGCCAAAACTCTAGACAATATTCTGCTGCTGATGCCATAGCAGTCTCTTTCTGATGTAAAGCAGAGGGTCACTGAGCATGTGGTGCATGTGATGGGATGACTTTATCTTGCAAACACAGCAACGCCTCCATGCTGTGCCCTTTTGGCCCATCCATGCCTGCACAAATATATTTGGGCAGTTGAACACTTGTGGAAGGAGCAGATGGGACAGGGCTTGGTGCAGTGGTGCTGTAGCCAGCAAGCCAGCATGCAAACACATACATCTCAACACAGCCAGCATGCTGCCTCCAATCAGTCTACATTAGAGGGAGCATCAAGGAGTTTGCTGGCTACAGCACCACTACAACAAGCCCTGTCCCTTCTGTTCCTGCCACAAGGGTTCATCTGCCCAAATATATTTGTGAAGGAATGGATGTGCCTAAGGGCCAAAAGTATATACACACACAGACATAGGCTATGGTCGTTCTCATACAAACAAACAGACACTCACAATGACTAGCTAACGTGTACTTTACCCATTTCATTATATCTTTATATATTGCAAATAAAATGTAAAAACCACAAATATTTTATATTAATTTCAAACAACGGCATTAGCATGAGAGCAACTTACCAGTCCAAAACAATGTCCTCTCTGTTCAAAAAATATGCCTCAGTTTCAGTCTTCAAAAAAGCAGATCTGTCTCACTTTCACAATGAATTTCCTCTAAAATTGTTTCTACATTCGTATATCTAGTCTTAGAATTAGCTTTCCTTGACTTATTCGCCATGATGTTGGATAAATAAACAGCTGAAGATGCAAGTCACTGAAATACTGCGTGCGTATTAAGCTTTGCTCCTTCGCGGTAGAATTGGCAATGGCGAAATAACGGTCCTTACGCCAGCGTTCAATGGAAAGGTTTGTCTTACAAAGAATCATGGGATTTTGCCATTTACCTATGCTCATTGGCTATCTACCCAGCTAGATTAAGACGATCAGTGGTCATTGGGTTAAAAGACAGTCAATCAATGAGACAGTGGTCATATAATTGGTGCACAATGGGCTCGTCACTTGTTGTCTTCCAATCGGTTTTTCCCGGGCCAATACGTCCCGCAAAATGACCCATCATGTTTGGTTGTGTTACAAACAGTTGATTGCAAGGAAACCAAACATGACTGGATAAAGTCAGGGAAAGTCTGTCTATTTTACGTTGGATGTTACGTTAAATTGAATGACACGAAAAACAACGATAGGCTATAAAAAAAATGGATTTAACCGAACAAAAGACCATTCATTGTGTAACAATGAGCCCTGGGATTGCAACCAGAGCAAGATCTTCAAAAGGTAAACAATTTATTTCAATGCAATCTGTGATTTCATTACGCAAGTGCTGGCTGAATAAGTAGTTTGATATGGGGGTCTGTGCTCAGATAATCACAGCGTATTCTTTCGCAATAAATCATTTTTTAAATCTGACAACGCAGTTGGATTAGAGGGATTCTAGGCTTTCGAACCATGTGAGACACTTGTATTTTCATGAATGTTTAATATGACTATTTACGTAGCGATCACCTATGTTGTCGAATTTAATCCCGCTAACGGGTTCGGTGCTCAGAGAGGTTAAGAGCAGTTGGAGGCCACAGAAGGAGAGTTGTATGGCATCGAAGCTCGTCTGGATGTTAGTTAACACAGTGTCCAAAGAAGGGCCGGAAGTATACAGAATAATGTCGTCTGCGTAGAGAATCACCAGCAGCAAGAGCGACATCATTGATGTATTCAGAGAAAAGAGTCGGCCCGAGAATTGAACCCTGTGGCACCCCCATAGAGACTGCCAGAGGTCCGGACAACAGGCCCTCCAAGTTGACACACTGAACTCTGTCTGAGAAGTAGTTGGTGAACCAGGCAAGACAGTCATTTGAGAAACCAAGGCTGTGGTGTCTGCCGATAAGGAGGTGGTGATTGACAGAGTCGAAAACTGTGGCCAGGTCGATGAATATAGCTGCACAGTATTGTCTCTTATCGATGGCGGTTATTATATTGTTTAGAACCTTGAGCGTGGCTGAGGTATACCCATGACCAGTTCGGAAACCAGATTGCATAGCGGAGAAGGTACGGTGGGATTCGAAATGGTCAGTGATCGGTTTGTTAACTTGGCTTTCGAAGACCTTAGAAAGGCAGGGTAGAATAGATATACGTCTGTAGCAGTTTGGGTATAGAGTGTCTCCCCCTTTGAAGAGGGGGATGACCACAGCAGCTTTCCAATCTTTGGGGATCTCAGAAAGAGAGGTTGAACAGGCTAGTTATAGGGGTTGCAACAATTTCAGCTGATAATTTTAGAACGAGAGGGTCCAGATTGTCTAGCCCTGCTGATTTATTAGGGGACCAGATTTTACAGCTCTTTCAGAACATCAGCTATCTGGATTTGGGTGAAGGAGAAATGGGGGACGCTTGGGCAAGTTGCTGTGGGGGGTACAGGGCTGTTGACCAGGGTAGGGGTGGCCAGGTGGAAAGCATGGCCAGCCATAGAAAAATGCTTATTCAAATTCTAAATTATTGTGGATTTATCGGCGGTGACAGTGTTTCCTAGCCTCAGTGCAGTGGGTAGGTGGGAGGAGGTGCTCTTATTTTCCATGGACTTTACAGTGTCCCAGAACTTTTGGGAGTTTGTGCTGCAGGATGCAAATTTCTGTTTGAAGAAGAAGATATGCAGTTAGGAAAGCAAAGGCTGTGTATATTGGTTCCTAACCTCCCTGGGTTGTCACATATGGTGTCCAGGGTACATCTGGGGGCAGAAGGTGGTCTATAGCATGCGGCAACGGTGAGAGACTGGAAAGGTGGATTTTTAAAAGTAGAAGCTCAAATTGTCACAGACCTGGATAGTAAGACAGAGCTCTGCAGGCTAACTTCGCCCCCTTTGGCAGTTCTATGTTGTTGGAAAATGTTGTAGTTAGGGATGGAAATTTCAGGGTTTTTGGTAGTCTTCTTAAGCCAGGATTGAGACATGGCTAGGACATCCGGGTTGACAGAGTGTGCTAAAGCAGTGAATAAAACAAAACTTAGAGTGGAGGCTTCTAATGTTAACATGCATGAAACCAAGGCTTTTTTGGTTACATAGGTCAACAAATGAGAGCGCCTGGGAAATGGGAGCTAGGTACTGCAGGGCCTGGATTAACCTCTACATCACCAGAAGAGCAGAGGAGGAGTAGGATAAGGGTGGGCTATAAGAACTGGTTGTCTAGTATGTTTGGAACAGAGAGTTAAAGGAGCAGGTTTATGGGCGAGGTAGAATAGATTCCATGCATGATGTACAGACAAAAGGTATGGTAAGATGTGAATACAGTGGAGGTAAACCTAGGCATTGAGTGATGATAAGAGGGGTATTGTCTCTAGAGACATCAATTAAACCAGGTGAGGTCACCGCATGTGTGGGAGGTGGGACAAGAGGGCTAGCTGAGGCATATTGAGCAGGGCTGGAGGCTCTACAGTGAAATAAGTCAATAATCACTAACCAAAACAGCAATGGGCAAGGCATATTGACATTAGGGAGAGGCATGCGTAGCCGAGTGATCATAGGGTCCAATGAGTAGCTGGACGGGCTGAAGACACGGCGATTCAGGGCTAGGACTAGCATGCTAGCAAAAGGGCCTTAAAGGGAAGTTGCGATGGAAGTAGTCTGTTGTAGCCCCCTCGTGCGGATTACGTCGGCAGACCAGTCGTGATGGATCAGCAGGGCTCCGTGTCGTAAAAGGGTCCAGGCCAATTGGCAAAATAGGTTCAAGAAATTGACTGATGGACCACTTCAGCTAACAGTCCGGTATGCTCTAGACAGCTAGCGGGCCACGGCTAGCAGATGGGCATTCAGGGGACGTCGTGACGGAGGGGCCTGTTGAAAACCCCTCGGTCGGTTTTCCAGTCATGATGGATCAGCGGGGCTCCGTATCGGCAATAAAAGGGGTCAAGGCAAATTGGCAAAATAGGTATTGTAGCCCAATGAGTGGCTGATGGACCTCTTCAGCTAGCCGGGAGATGGGTTTAGCATAGGCTAGCTCCAGGCTAATTGGTGCTTGCTTCAGGACAGGGACATTAGCCAGGAGAAGCCAATCAGGATAGCAGCTAGCTAGCTGCGATCATCCAGGTGAAGAGGTTCAGAGCTTGCGGTAGGAATCCAGAGATATGGAGAAAAGGAGTCCGATAAGCTCTGGGTTGAATCTCGCTGTGCAGACTGGCAGGAGTTGTACTGGCTAAAGGTTAGCTGATGTCCACTAACAGTGGCTAGCTGACTAGTAGCTAGTTAGCTGGCTAGCTTCTGTTGGGGGATCCGGTTCTAAAGAAAATAGCAGATCCATACCACATTGGGTGAGGCGGATTGCAGGAGAGTATGTTGAATTTGGAGTTAAGAAAAATATAAAAAATATATGCAAAGTAAAAAGATGTATATAAAGATAAATACACGGGACACGACAAGGTGAAGACAAAAGATGTCTGACTGCTACGCCATCTTGGATTGGCTTTGGGACAAGCCTCAGAATATCCTTCAGTGGTCCAGCCAGCCTGGACTTGAAGCCAATCCAACATCAGGAGAGATCTGAAAATAGCTGTGCAGCATCGCTCCCCATCCAACCTGACAGAGCTTGAGAGGATCTGCAGAGAAGAATGGGAGAAACTCCCCAAATACAGGTGTGCGGGGAAACAAGACAAAACAAATGGAACAATGACAAGTATATTTGAAAACCTGTTTTTGCTTTGTTTTTAATGGGGTATAGTGTGGATTTATGAGGATTGTTAGAAATATGTCTGTAACGTAACAAAATGCAGAAAAACTCAAGGGGTCTGAATACTCTACGAATGCACTGTACATATAACTTATGTTAACAACCAAAACAAAGGCTATATAAAAGGTTACTTGCGTAACCCCGGTTCGCTGATCTTATGAGTTAGATATCTCACCATGGGGATTCTCAAACACGTCTGTTGGAGACAGGTAGAGTGGCTAATCAGATGAGCCTCACCTTAAAAGGAACCACTCTCCCGTCCTCTGGTTCTCTCAAGCATGCTTCTCTTCCTAGTGCTCTTACGAGCAGGGGAATGCTGTGAGATATCACTCATATCAGAGAACCGGGATTACGCAAATTATCTTTCAATTATTTATTTCAATTTCTCACAATGTGGATATGGCCAACTCCCATATCGCAAAGACATGCTTTCCAAAGCCAGTATAGTCCCAACATCAGTAAACCTCAGAGGCTTCGAAACAGAGGGAGTAGTCACCTAGGATGCAGAAACATCGGGAAAAACCTCGTAAAAAAGTGAAGGGAACCCCAATATGTTGCACACAATCTACATTTTATTAAATATTTCCCCAAAAACTCCTCTATAGGAGAGGGCCCTTCCAGGCCTCTCTGAAGGCGGTCACCAATGCCATGATAAATCAATATAATAGCCCATGATATGACAGGATATTCTCTCAAAAAGAGAAGGGCCCACCCTCCTCTGAGGGAGGTAGCCCAATGAGCGCAGAGCATAACACCCTTGCCTGAGCTCTCCTTCAATCCATGTAGATGCAAACCAGGCATACTGGACAATGTCTGGTGTCACGACTTCCATCGAAGTCGGCTCCTCTCCTTGTTCTGGCGGCTTTCTATGGTCGACGTCACAGGTCTTCTAGCAAACGCCGCTCCACTTGTTATTGTTCCATTTGTTTTGTCTTGTTTCCCCGCACACCTGGTTTACATTCCCTAATCACACTACATATATAGTCCCTCTGTTTCCCCGATGTCTTTGTGTGGAAGTGTTTTGTTACGTTTCGTGCCAGGCTGGTATTTCCCCAGGTACCGTGTTGAACCAGAGTGTGTTTATTGTTTAACTTATGCATTATTGTGACTTGTCGCGCTTTGCACTTTTGCCATTTGGCTGGAGGTTTTTGATGCAGTTGCGACTGTCTGTTGTTACTTCTGCCAATTAAAGTGTGCGCCTGATCACAAGTCTCCACTCTCCTGCACCTGACTTCTTACCAGTAGCGCACAACCTTACAGTCGGCGAAAAACCATAAGCTCCAAGGTGCTACAATGGGAAAAAAGCCCACCCGGGTCAAAGATGTGGTTAGATACATTAACCTAAAAAAAAAACTGAATAGGCGGCAGAATCGAACAGCAGCTGGTAGACCACACATACGCTTAGGGACACCAAGGTCAGTAGTAAAGCAAAAGTTGGAGGAGTATTACCTCTCCACACTTTTCAACAGCCAGTAGCTGCTGTGAAAGGATCATAAGCACAATAGCCACAACCCAGGACGAGCTAAAGGCTTAGAGACTGGGAGTAAGGACGAGACTCCCTTAGAGATGACACAACAGTTATGGACAAACTGTATCACTGTTGGGGCTTTGATAGGCAGAGAAATCGTCTAAAGGACCTTAACAACGATGAACCTTCTCGCCATCCCAAAAATCCCGTAAGAAGCATAGGACCATGGAAAACAGAGTGTAGGAAGGAACAATGTTTAGTCATTCGACTTCTCCAAGAAAAAAAAGCAACAACTGTAAAACAGAGACCGTGCAAAAGGGCTAGCACTCTTTTCCAAGAGTCGCAGGCCTGTCTATTTATTATATATCTATATACTCTGTATACAGTATATACACTACATGACCAAAAGTATGTGGACACCTGCTCGTCAAACATCCCATTCCACAATCATGGGCATTAATATGGAGTTGTTCCACCTTTGCTATAACAGCTTCCGCTCTTCTGGGATGGCAATTAACTAGATGTTGGAACATTTCTGCAGGGTGTTGTTTCCATTCAGTCACAAGAGCATTAGTGGGGTCGGGCACTGATGTTGGGCAGTTAGGCCTGGCTCGCAGTTGGCATTCCAATTCAGGTGTTCGATGGGGTTGAGGTAAGGGCTCTGTGTAGGCCAGTAAAGTTCTTCCACACTGATCTCTAGCCCGAAACATGAAAAACAGCCCCAAACTATTATTACTCATCCACCAGACCAATACGCAGCATGGTAAATGTCCATGTTTAAATAGAAAAGACTGAACATGCCACAAGTACAAAATAACAACGTGAACTGGAAACGAAACAGTCCCGTGTGGCACAAACACTGACACAGGAAACAATCACCCACAAAATACCCAAAGAATATGGCTGCCTAAATATGGTTCCCAATCAGAGACAACGATAAACACCTGCCTCTAATTGAGAACCAATCTAGCCAATGATAGACCTACATAAACACCTAGATGGAAACAACCCCATAAATCTACAAAAAAAAAACTAGACAGTGCAAACACCCTAGATGAGACAAAAACACACATATCACCAATGTCACACCCTGACCTAGCCAAAATAATAAAGAAAACAAAGAATACTAAGGTCAGGGTGTGACACCTATTGGTTAGAGCCTCACAAATAAACTTTGATTTGATTTGAAGACTCTGTCGAGGTCCCAGTCCCATTACCCGGCACACAGATTAGAGTTCTTCACTCTTAAGTGGGCTGTGTGTGATAAGTTCACCCATTGGCTGAAGGGGAATAGATTCACAGTCCTAACAGATAACAACCCCCTGACCTATATAATGATGACACCAAAGCTAGACACCTGTGAGCAACGGTGGATCTCTAAACTGGCCCCCTTTGACTTTCACTTGAAGTACATCCCTGGGCCTCAGAATGTCCCGGCAGACCTGCTTAGTCAACAGCCGTTCATTGGAGCTAGGAAGGCAAGTGAGTTCCCAGAATATGGAGCAGAGTATGTGATTTCAGAGTCCATCCAGGAAGCATTCAAACGGTCAGTCAACATCCAAGGTGGCAAGATCCTAGTTCAAGTCTCTTCTGAAGGAGTGAAAGCCCAAAAATCTTCGGGACTGGAAGATGGAGTAAACATGAGGACATGTTCTCTGGAGAAGCAGTTATCTCAAGCACAAGAAGCTCCTCAAGGATGCCTAGTGATGATTCAAGTGATCCTTCCGAAGATGACACAAGTAGAAAACAGACGTCAGTGAGCAATCTAGATGGCATCATCAGTAGACATGCATCAGTCAGCGGCTCTGGATGCATAAGATCTACGAAGAAGAGAATGAGTAACCAGAGAGAGGAAGAGCGCAGAAACAGACAGAGGTCTTAGTTCACTGATACAGTCCTGAGACCCAGTGAAGGCACCTTGAGAACTCAAACTGGAAGAGTTGTGAAGCCTGTCAGAAGACTTTCAGAGTCAATGAGTCAAGTGATTGCTGCTGAGGCTGACAAAAGAGAGCATCTACATGCCCTGATTCAAGTCCTATCAACTTTTGTTGATGTGACAGTACCCCAGTGAAATATAGAGGCCCAGAGGATAGATTAATAGAGAAATAGATCTCAAGAAAGAATCAATAAGGGTATGAGAAATACTTTATTAGAGCGTCATAGGTTATATGTATAAGAGCGTATTTCTAGTCTCTTTGCTGTCGTTCTGGATGACTTTTAGTCAAGGAACCACTGTGGAGGAAGAACTCGTACCTTGTGTCTTAAAGTTTGAAGAAATTAGGAAGGGGTGAGTGTAAGAGAGTTAAAATGGTTATTCCATCAAACTTCAAATGATTAGAATAGTAAACAACGCAGAACAGAATATCCAGGTTAAGGGTCAGTGGCCCAAGCCCGCGAAAAGGAATATTCCAAGTTCAGACAGAAGGGGGGGAGTCAGATCGCTATGATCGACAGGAACTTTTTGGGGGCTTTCTCTTTTCAATTGTTGCGCTACTAGTACTGCCTGTTGATGTTACGTAGGCAGTTACAGTAGCTGGATAATATTAACATATTCGGTTTTTATTTAATTAAATGTATTTTTATTTAATCTGGGTGCTTACATCATCTACTAACATCCCTAGCTCCCGTTCTCATCAGTCCGAGAAAACACTGAGAGAAAGAACAATTTGTCAGATGGTGCGTTGGAGACTGATGTATTCCTGTCCTGTTTTTTCATAATATTATTGCAGATCAACATAAAAGCCCCAAAAGACAGACGTGGTGTCGAGCTAAAAAGTCAGCCGTAGTGTCGCTCTTAATTTCTTGGTTCCTCTGTGGTACATGTAAAGACTGCTACATTTATTGTATGCTGATGGTTCCTTCAAAATGCAGGTAAAAACTACAATAACACACTACACGTTTGAACTGTGATTAATTGGTAATACTTATTCCTAGGCACAATGATGCAAAATAAATCAACCTGTTGGTCAAACACTTGACATACTGTACACAGTAGGTCTACTTCAGCGATAAACAGCCCACAACCACTATGGAACACGTTCATTCCATGAGTCCCCGACCCCATCACCATTTATTGTAGTGTAGTGTAGTGTCGCCTGCTGGTGAAATTCTACACTTGTCTGTATGTGCATAAAGAAGTGCGGTGGGCGATGTGCTGACGCCCAAATGTTCATTACAATCGGACGAAGACTAAGCCACTTTAAAAGGGGAAAACAGAAAGCACTAAAGGCGCTTTTGTTGTTCTTTCTCGGAACGATTAGCCGTACAAATAATCAATGAGGAGATTCAATTAATCTGTCTCGGGCGCCCGGGTAAACGTGTTTTGCACTGGTTGAAAGTTCATCGCATTCCCTTCATTTGAGATGGCGCTCCTCCCTCACCATTTTTGCCCAGTTACGTCACGTGCCATAGACCGGTGCCCCGCGGTTCAGTATGATTGAATCAGCCCAGTGTCTATAAAAACTGTATAATAAAGCAGGGGTTACGCAAGTACATTTGAGGAACGGCACGCGCCAAACGTGCTTGTGGACTGACATAATACCATAGAAGATTTTTAGGCGACAGACGCACTTGGTTTAGGATACGCGTTTTGAAATAACATGGGTAATTGTCATACTGTTGGACCAAATGAGGCCCTTGTTGTTTCAGGTACGTACCGTTACATTCATCTTCAACTTTGTAAATATTAAGTTAATGTTACTTTCATTTGTTAATTACACTGACATGCACATTGGCGCGTTATTATCCCAATGGATAACCTCGTCATTGTGTCATTACCAATTCTGAAAATGTAGACCGTTACTATTCCTCTGACGTTAGCTAGCTAGCTAGCTAGATCACAGATAGCTGACTCACAGTTGCCGCGTTCAAAACAACTGGGTACTCGGAATCTCCGACTTCACTCCGTTCAAAACAACTGGGAACTCGGGGAAAAAACGATTTGAACGGTCAGTCACCCACAACTCGGAATTCCAATTTGGGAACTCGGGCCTCTTTTCTAGTGCTCCGACTTTCCGACCTGAATTATGTTTCCGAGTTTCCAGTTATTTTAAACGCTGCAGTTATGTGTTCCTCAGGGCAGGAGGTACGTATCACTTTTTTCTCTAGATGCCACACCTCTACGACACACCATGTGATTGTAATCAGCATCGCAATCGCACTTATGAATTAAGTAATTGATGCGCATTTCAAGTTTGGGGACGTTGGAACGTTGTGATTATGAATGACGGTCTCCGAGTCGTGAGGGGAGGGAACATGATAGTGGGGTGGGGTGGTGTCTGTGATGTCAGGTCTAATACGTTTGACATTTTAGCAATTTAGCAGCCGATTTTTACCTAGATCGATTTACAGTTACCTATACATTCAGACCACAAATGTCATAGCAGATTTACGTAATACAGATAATGGAATATTACCCATGAAATACAGCACAAATCTAAACGTAGTATAAATAACTTTGGCTAAAAAAACAAGAACATATTAATAGGTATTTACTAATTATGTTAGACATGCTTTTTGCATCTGAAAATGTAATTTCTGGATACTAGACTGCCTGTAGCCTTCTATTTGCAGTGTGGCAATATGAGAGTGGTTGTCATGACTCGTGACATGTGAAACCTGCGCAAACCACTGGAATTTGTGGAAGTATTGCTGATGGCTTTATTTCATCCATATGAGTTAAGTTAGAGACATTAGATTTAGCGTGAGGTCTTTTAAGGTCTGGAAACTGACTCTATCTTTACAGACCCTGATCTGTAGCAGCACTGGAGAACTGCAATTAACTATGTTATGTTGGTAAATGTAGCTGTGTATGTGCCTTGAAAGAATACAATGTCATTTTCAGGCAGTTTCAAGGACAGACTTCCCTCGGTCCACTAGGATACGTGAGTAGTTAGGCTATGTTATCTTAGTCTTTTGTAGAAAGTTACACAAATTAGGCATGATATCATAATCAACCCTTTTGATTGTGTTTTATTATTGAGACAGATAGTATGTATGAGGATTACAAATCACTCAGCAAAATCCGATTTGATTGTTTATGTAACGTTGGTTAGAGAAGAAAGAATCAGATTTGTACTCGTCTTGTACAGATTGCAGTAGTTTGACTGTGGTTTGGGGTGTAGCCTACTACAGTGCAGAGTAGTTTGTTTTCATCATAACCTCTTTGAGAAACCAGTTTCCTGTCTAATATTTTATTTGCCGAATACAACAGGTGTAGACCTTAACGTGAAATGCTTACTTACAAGCCCTTAAACAACAATGCAGTTCAAGAAATAAAGTTAAGAAAATATTTACTAGGAAAATATTTAAGGCTATATACAGGAGGTACAGGGACAGGGGGTACAGGTTAGTCAAGGTAAGTTGTACATGTAGGTAAGGGTAAAGTGGCTGCATAGATAATAAACAGCGAGTAGCAGCAGTGTAAAAACAAAGGGGGGTGTCAATGTTAATAGTCTGGGTGGCCATTTGATTAATTGTTCAGCAGTCTTATGGCTTGGGGGTCATCCTGACATATTTTGTTAAGGATCCTTTTGGACCTAGACTTGGCACTCCGGTACCGCTTGCTGTGCGGTAACAGAGAACAGTTTATGACTTGGGTGAATGGAGTCTTTGACAATTTTTTGGGGCCTTCCTCTGACCGTGATAGTTTGTTGGTGATGTGGACACACTCGATCACTACAGCCCTGTTGATGTGAATGAGGGTGTGTTCGGCCCTCCCTTTCCTGTAGTCCACAATCAGCTCATTTGTCTTGCTCACGTTGAGGGAGGGGTTTTTGTCCTGGCACCACACTGTCAAGTCTCTGACGACCTCCCTATAGGCTATCAGGACTACATTCCTTACTGAATGAAAGAACAGCTCTTAAATCTTCCATTGTGGTGAAACCAGAGGTATGAGTCACCAGATGACTATGGAAACCCAAATGTCAGGAAGAATTATGGTCACGTGATCCATACTACAGTGACCCTCACTTTTCCTTTTGTCACTAGATGACCATGCTGCAACTGACCGAAGAGTTGATGAGCAAGTACATGAGCTGTCTTTGTAACTTTAGGGTTATGGTTTGGTTTAAGGTCCGGGGTTAGGTTTAGGGGGTCAAAGTTAGGTTAAGGCACAGGCTAGCTTCTCTCATTCCCCATGAAATTCATAATGGCGCCGGAGGAGATGGCTGCTGTTTTACGGTCTCCTAACCAATTGTGCTATTGTGAGTTTTCGTGTAATTTAAACTTATTTTGTACATAATGTTTCTGCCACTGTCTTATGACCGAAAAGCGCTTCCGGATATCAGGATAGTGATTACTCACCTCGTACTGGACAAATGTTTTCTTTTACGAGTCAGATGCAAAGGATTTACTCCAGACACCTGACAAGGCCCAAATTCCCGTGATTTACATGGGAAAGAGACAGCGATATCAGGGACGTAGGTCATGGTGCCTTGTAAGGATCCGACGGCGAGTTGGTAATCTGCCTCTACCATCAGTCCTATTAACCAATTTACAATCATTGGATAACAAAATAGACTAACTACGATCACTAATATCATACCAATGGGACATTAAAACCTCTTTGGGATAGGCGTGCTGCTAGCGCCCGGCCTCGACAACATCCGGTGAAATTGCAGAGCGCGAAATGCATGACAGAAATCGTAATATTAAACATTCATGAAAATACAAGTGTCATACATAATTTAAAAGCTTAACTACTTGTTAATCCAGCCGCTTTGTCAGATTTCAAAAAGGCTTTACGGCGAAAGCACACTATGCGACTATCTGAGGACAGCGCCCTGCACAAAAGCATTACATACATTTTCCAACCTAGCAGAGGTTGGTAAATGTCGATAAAATAAATCACATACCTTTGAAGATCTTCATCTGGTTGCAATCACAAGGGTCCCAGCTACATAACAAATGGTCCTTTTGTTCAATGAAGTCCTTATTTATATCCCCAAAAGTTTGTTTCATTGGTGCGCTAGACTCGGTAATCCACCGGATTCCCTTGTTCAAATTGCATACAAATGAATCTCGTAAGTTACCAATAAACTTCTTCCAAACATATCAAACAACATTCCTATTCAATCCTTAGGTACCCTAATATGTAAATAAATGTTCAAATTTAAGATGGAGAATACCGGAGACTATTACCGGAGATAAATAACGAAGTACGTGCACTCACAGGAACACGCAACAAACACTACAGCCAAACTAGGAGCCACTTTATAATTAAAAAAAAAAAAAAAACAAGCCTGAAACTCTTTCTAAAGACTGACATCTAGTGGAAGCAATAGGAACTGCAATCTGGGAGGTATTCCTTTTGTATTCCCATTGACGGCCATAGTAATCAAGGGTGAGCTGAAAAAAGAGATCTGGCTGGATTGTCTTCGGGTTTTTGCCTGCCATATCAGTTCTGTTATACTCACAGACATTATTTTAACAGTTTTGGAAATTTTAGTGTTCGATACAATAGTAATTATATGCATATCCTAGCTTCTGGGCCTGAGTAACAGGCAGTTTACTTTGGGTACCTCATTCATCCAAACTTCTGAATACTGCCCCCTAGCTGAAGAAGTTTTAAACTGTAATATCTTATGTTTAACCGAGTCGTGGCTAATTGACAACGTGAATAACATACAGCTGGTGCGGTTTACTCTGCATCTGCAAGATGGAACAGCCGCCTCCGGTGAGACAAGAGGTTACGGTCTGTGTATATTTATAAACAACAGCTGGTGCACGAAATCTAATAGTAAGGAAGTCTTGAGGATTTCCTCTACCTCAGGAGAACAAATCCTATCTCATGATAAGCTGTAGACCACTGTCATGACGTTGCCCTCTTTGGGTACAGCAAGCCCCATCCCCCTTTCCCTGCCTCCCCCTTGCCTCCTTCAACTAGGCTGCTGTGGTCAGAGAGGTCGTAAATTCCTGAGGAGAAGACCCTGCCTCATGGCCACACAGTATAAGAGAATTTTCATAGAGAACAAAGGAATTTCTTCCACCTCGCAGAGCTTGAGGGCCGAACAAATTTCATGTTCCGGAAAAGGTATAAAAGATCGGTGAAGAATCCAGCTACGAACTGGTCTGTGTGTTACAACTTGGTGAAGCTCATGGGAGACGGTGTGGCCACATTACCATAACACTGTTTATATAATAGCCTCAGATATGAGGTTTACATCTAATTGTATAAGATGAGTGAGTATGATACTGTTTACACAATTTTACAATGTGGTTTTGGTCTGTTTAATGCAGGAAACGCCAATTCCCTTTTGAGTTGAACTAAATCAGAGGACCGCCCCTGAGCCCAGTTAAGGTCAGGCATCCCGGGACAGCCCCTTTTCTGCAATTCCGAATAAACCCCAACTTTGAGAAATTATCACCAGACCATGTTGTCCTCCATTACGAGGGGACAAAGGTTGTAGACCATTGCTGAATCTTTTAACCATACCACGTGGTAAACTCTTAGACTATCGATACCGACAGAATAAGAACAAGTCTTTGATATGAATTACTAGTCTGCAGCTAGGAATTCGGTATCATTGAATGCGAAGAACGACAACCGCTGAAACATCCATTCTATAACGAATTAATGAATGTCACTCTGAACAATCCACTCTAACCACAGAGAGAGGGAGAGAGACAGATAATTCTACAAAAGAAATAAACTTTTCACCAGCGATCAAGACTACACACTGAGCGTAAATATATATTGATTGCAATTGTTCCCGAATGAGTGAGCGTTCATGTGTAAAGGATTAGCATTTCAATTGTTATAATTATTAACTCTGTAGTGACTTCTTGGTCAACCACCACTTCCCTTTTGTCTAACAAGCCGCGATGCCGGTTTAGCCCACTAGGGCACTTTCTTGTACAATTCTTGTAACCATATTGACTGTTTATGCATTTCTGTGAATTACTTGGTTAGTAATAAATAAATTATTTAAGACAATTGATGTATGGATGACTCGTAGTGAAGACTGGGTTCGTGCAGATAACCAATAATTTACGACGTTTGGAATGAGACTAAAGTGAGGTAAAATAAATAATTCATTAATCAGACTATTTGATCAGATATAAAATATCTGAAAAGTTATTTTAGGAAATTATAACTTTAATCTGAATATTGTCCTTGGTGCCCCGACTTCCTAGTTAATTACAGTTACATGATTGATCAGTTTAATCGCGTAATACTAATTACATAGAATCTTTGTTTAAAAACTACGTCTTCAATTTAAAGATAGTAAAGACACAACTATTTACAAAGAGTTTATCTATAGTCTTCATAACTGTCTATTTACCACTTTACCACCACAAACCAATGCTGTCACTAAGACTGCAGTCAACGAGCTGTATACGGCCATAAGCAAACAGGAAAACGCTCATCCAGAGGCGGTGCTTTGGTGGCTGGAGACTTTAATGCAGGGAAACGTAAATACGTTTTACTTGTATGATAAATGTGCAACCAGAGGGGAAAAAACTCTAGACCACCTTTACTCCACACACAGATTCGTACAAAGATCTCCCTGCATTTGGCAAATCTGACCACAATTCTATCCTCCTGTTTGCATGCAAAAACTAAAGCAGGAAGCACCAGTGGCTCGGTCAATATAGAAGTGGTCAGATGACGCAGATGCTAAGCTACAGGACTGTTTTGCTAGCACAGACTGGAATATGTTCCAGGATTCTTCCGATGGCATTGAGGAGTACACCACATCAGTCATTGGCTTCATCAATAAGTGCATCGACAACATCGTCTGCACAGTAACTGTATGTACATACTCCAACCAGAAGCCATGGATTACAGTTAACATTCGCACTGAGCTAAAGGGTAGAGCTGCCTCATTCAAGGAGTGGGACTCTAACCCGGAAGCTTATAAGGAATCCTGCTATGCCCTCCAACGAACCATCACAGGATCAATACAGAACTAGGATTGAATCGTACAACACCGGCTCTGACGTTCGTCGGATGTGGCAGGGCTTAAACTATTAGACTACAAAGGGAAGCACAGCCGTGCGCTGCCCAGTGACACGAGCCTACCAGATGAGCTAAATCACTTCTCTGCTCGCTTCGAGGCAAGCAACACTGAAGCATTCATGAGAGCATCAGATGTTCCAGAAGACTGTGATCACGCTCTCCGTAGCCGATGTGAGTAAGACATTTAAACTAGGGATGCACCGATATGACATTTTTGGCTGATATCCGATATTTTCCTTGCCAAAAACGATACCGATATTTACAATTCTAGCAGCCTTTTAACCTCTCTAGGGTATGTGGGACGCTAGCATCCCACCTGGCCAACATCCAGTGAGATTGCAGAGTGCCAAATTCAAATACAGAAATAAAAATTCAGAAAACAAAACATATTTTACATAGGTTTAAAGATTAACTTCTTGTGACTCCAACCACTGTGTCAGATTTAAAATGCTTTACGGTGAAAGCATACCTTACGATTATTTGAGAACGTAGCCCAGACCCTTTTTTTTTTTTTTTTTACTTAACACTTTTTCTTTACTGCATTGTTGTTTAATAAGGGCTTTAAGGTAAACATTTCAATAAGGTCTGCACCTATTGTGTTTGGTGCATGTGACAAAGACAATTTGATAACTGTCCATTATGAACAGACCACCCACTAGTAACACTTATGATTTTCTCTTAGAATAAAAAAGTTTACTAAAATAGGACTTTCTTCTTCTAAGAAACAAAGTCCTAGCCATAGCGCATGAATCAACCAGGCATGAAGCGAGCCTAAATGTGATGCCATGCTTTTTAAGGGGTAAATTCTCACTCCCATGGTGGGCTCTAGTATGTGGAGTCTGTCTGGCATCTGAAGTATTCTGAGGGAAGCAGAGCAGCAGCTGTGACCACAAGTGAGTCACTGAAATAATCCATCCTTCCAGGGTCCGTTTCAGCATTGCTCCTCTCCACTTTGGAGACCTGCATTAAGACGTCCATCTTGTAATATGGCCCACACCCCTCATTGCAAAATTTCAGTATGCAATGAGTGCTGAATGGTACTGGGAGTCTCTGACCAGCACGTAGGGCTGGGCAATATTGCATAAAAAGTCATCTAGATTTTTAAATTGAGTGGCATTTCACCATACATGCATACATACATAGTATTAGAGGTTGACCGATTTTTAATCTGAATGGCCGATTTAATTAGGGCCGATTTTCAAGTTTTCATAACAATCGGAAATCAGTCATTTTGGACACCAATTTTTGCCCATTTTTATTTTTTTAAATATTTTTTTACACATTTTATTTAATCTTTAACTAGGCAAGTCAGTTAAGAACACATTCTTATTTTCAATGAATGCCTTGGAACGGTGGGTTAACTGCCTTGTTCAGGGGCAGAACGACAGATTTTTACCTTGTCAGCTCAGATTCAATCTTGCAACCTTACAGTTAACTAGTCCAACGCTCTAACCACCTGCCTCACGAGGAGCCTGCCTGTTACACGAATGCAGTAAGAAGCCAAGGTAAGATGCTAGCTAGCATTAAACTTAATCAATCATAATCACTAGTTAACTACACATGGTTGATATTACTAGTTTATCTAGCGTGTCCTGCGTTGCATATAATCGCTGCAGTGCGCATTTGTGAAAAAGGACTGTTACTCCAACGTGTACCTAACCATAAATTCCATGCCTTTCTTTAAAATCAATACACAGAAGTATATATTTTTAAACCTGCATATTTAGCTAAAAGAAATCTAGGTTAGCAGGCAATATTAACCAGGTGAAATTGTGTCGTGTCATGTCTTGCGTTCATTGCACGCAGAGTCAGGGTATATGCAACAGTTTGGGCCGCCTGGCTCATTGTGAACTAATTTGCCAGAATTTTACATAATTATGACATAACATTAAAGGTTGTGCAATGTAACAAGAATATTTAGACTGATGGATGCCACCCGAAACGGTTCCGTATTTCACTGAAAGAATAAAGGTCTTGTTTTCGAGATGATAGTTTCTGGATTTGACCATATTAATGATCTAAGGCTCGTGCCATGTAAGAAAGCTAATGTTTAAGTTCCTTGCTCAGGACATGAGAACATATGAAAGCTGGTGGTTCCTTTTAACACGAGTCTTCAATATTCCCAGGTAAGAAGTTTTAGGTTGTAGTTATTATAGGAATATTTCTCTCTATACCATTTGCATTTCATATACTTTGGATGTTCTTATAGGCACTATAGTATTGCCAGTGTAACAGTATAGCTTCCGTCCCTCTCCTCGCCCCTACCTGGGCTCGAACCAGGAATGCATCGACAACAGCCACACTCGAAGCAGCGTTACCCATCGCTCCACAAAAGCCGCGGCCCTTGCGGAGCAAGGGGAATAACTACTACAAATCTCAGAGTGAGTTACCTTTGAAACGTTATTAACGCGCACCCCGCTAACTAGCTAACCATTTATCGGTTACACCAGCCATTAGGCTGATAGGCTTGAAGTCATAAACAGCGCTGTGCTTGTGAAGAAATACAGGCAAAACACACAAGTGCTGTTTGAATGAATGCTTACGAGCCTGCTGCTGCCTACCATCGCTCAGTCCGACTGCTCTATCAAATCATAGACTTAATTATAACATAACACAGAAATACAAGCTTTTGGTCATTAATATGGTCGAATCCGGAAACTATCATTTCGAAAACAAAACGTTTATTTCAGTGAAATATGGAACCGTTCGGTATTTTATCTAATGGGTGGCATCCCTAAGTCTAAATATTCTTGTTACATTGTACAACCTTCAATGTTATGTCATCATTATGTAAAATTCTGGCAAATTCGTTCGTAATGAGCCAGGCGGCCTAAACTGTTGCATGTACTCTGACTCTGCGTGCAATGAATGCAAGAGAAGTGACACAATTTCACCTGGTTAATATTGCCTGCTAACCTGGATTTCTTTTAGCTAAACATGCAGGTTTAAATATATATAAATAGAAGTATATATTTATATTATATGTGTATTGATTTTAACAAAGGCATTGGTGTTTATGGTTAGGTACAATCATGGAACGATTGGGCTTTTTTTCGCAAAGGCGCTTTTGTTAAATCATCCCTCAGCGTTGCATCGATTATATGCAACGCAGGACACGCTAGATAAACTAGTAATATCATCAACCATGTGTAGTTAACTAGTGATTATGATTGTTTTTTATGAGATGTTTTTAATGCTAGCTAGCAACTTACCTTGGCTTCTACTGCATTTGTGTAACAGGCAGGCTCCTCGTGGAGTGCAATGAGGCAGGTGGTTAGAGCGTTAGACTTGTTAACCGTAAGGTTGCAAGATTGAATCCCAGAGCTGACAAGGTAAAAGCTGTCGTTCTGCCCCTGAACAAGGCAGTTAACCCACCATTCCTAGGCTGTCATTGAAAATAAGAATGTGTTCTTAACTGACTTGCCTAGTTGAATAAAGGTGTAAAAAAAAATCTGCAAAATCGGTGTCCAAAATGACTGATTTCCGATTGTTATGAAAACTCGAAATTGGCCATTTCGATTAATCGGTCGACCTCTAGTGTGAATACTTTCTGAAGGCACTGTAAATAGCCTCTGAGCGGGATGCCCTTGCAGCTAAACTGTCATTCTGTAGGCTTAATAATAAGTTAGCGATTGTTTGCAGTTAAGACAAGCCAGCGTCTCCCACTCGTGGGTGTCGTGAAAGCTGGACATTTCTGGTCAACAGCCAGAAATGCTTGGTACTGCTTGCTGTGAGTTTTAAACCTGTATTGCTAGTGATTTATCAGAGCCAGAATACCTTAGATGAAGGGTTATTTGTTTGGCGGTGGGTCAGTCATGGTGTGGGGTGGCATTTCTTTGGGGGGCCACACAGCCCTCCATGTGCTCGCCAGTGGTAGCCTGACTGCCATTAGGTACCGAGATGAGATCCTCAGACCCCTTTTGAGACCATATGCTGGTGTGGTTGGCCCTGGGTTCCTCCTAATGCAAGACAATGCTAGACCTCATGTGGCTGGAGTGTCAGTAGTTCCTGCAAGAGTAAGGCATTGATGCTATAGACTGGCCCGCCCGTTCCCCAGACCTGAATCCAATTGAGCACATCTGGGACATCATGTCTCGCTCCATCCACCAACGCCACGGTGCACCACACTGTCCAGGAGTTGACGGATGCTTTAGTCCAGGTCTGGGAGGAGTTCCCTCAGGAGACCATCCGCCACCTCATCAGGAGCATGCCCAGGCGTTGTAGGGAGGTCATACAGGCACGTGGAGGCCACACACACTACTGAGCCTAATTTTGACTTGTTTTAAGGACATTACATCAAAGTTGGATCAGCCTGTAGTGTGGTTTTCCACTTTTAATTTTGAGTGTGACTCCAAATCCAGACCTCCATGGGTTGATAAATTTGATTTCCATTGATCATTTTTGTGATTTTGTTGTCAGCACATTCAACTATGTAAAGAAAAAAATATTTAATAAGAATATTTCATTCATTCAGGATCTAGGATGTGTTATTTTAGTGTTCCCTTTATTTTTTTGAGCAGTGTACATTTGCTCAATGAGCACTTTTCTCTCATACATTGTTACTTGTTGGTTAGCTAGCTAGCAAATGTTATTAGCATAGACATGATGAGTCAAAACACCTCAAAACAAGACATGGTATCAATAAGATATGAGCTGCCTACGATTCTCCACATGGCAGCTTCCTTGTCATAGCTAGCAACTATTTGACCCTTTAATCATAACACCGAGTTCTGCCCCGTCATTGCGCCGTGCATCGCTTTTGTGAAGTAATCTAACCTGTCGGAAGAATGGCGTGGAGAAATAATCCCCTTAATGTCATAGCTGTCTTTGTTAGTTTATTTACTCTAGGCCTTATCATAGCCTGGGGGGGGCGACAACCACTACCAGTAAAAAACCTTTTGATAACTGCCATTTGTTAGCACAATTGTGTTTTCCAGAACTTTATTTCTCATTTGCGTGTGAGCTAACTTTCCTGCAGTAGAAGTGTCACCACCATCAATTGGGGTTTGTTGGTGTATGTGGAGCAAGTGTTGAAGTGTAAGTGCCAGGGGAAGTTCTTAGTGAGAGTGTTTCGTTTGTGGTCTACAGGAGGCTTGTTGTGACTGTAAATCCAGTTAAATAACTTGTTTCTACATGCGGCCTAAAACACTCACAAATACACTGAACTAAGAGGGGAATAACACATATAGTATGGCACTGTAATAGGTAAACACTAAATTGGGTTTGTTTGTAGGCATGTGTAGGGGTGGTACAGCTTTGGTTGACTTGATACCCTATGAATTTATGGTTCATTGTTATAGTACTGTAGCAAAGAATTTCAATCCCAATCTACATTCAGTTAGATTTATTGACCTATATTCCAACCACTACCACCCACTCCTCCCTGGTACCTCAGCTCTTCAAACTGAGGTCTGATACCATGATACTGGTCTGGTTTACTGTGGTCTAATAATAGTGTAATACTCTGATAATGATACTGCAGTGCAATGACAATGACTAACAATGTGTTCAGTGTAAAATACAGTACTATTTCTATGGTGTTATCATCAGTGATAGTGGTTACAATGTCATACTCATGTTGTCTGTGTTGGCCAACAGGTGGTTGCTGTGGCTCTGATGGGAAGACATATGTGGTGGGAGGCTGGTCATGGGCCTGGTGGCTCATCACAGACATCCAGAGGTAAGGAAAAGGTGTAACCCATTCACAGGATTTAGGTAGCCTACAGTTTGGAAATCTACAATGCAATGGAGTGATTTCAGTGCCAACAAACTATTTGATTTCAATATTTCTGAATTTGTATTTAGATATGCCTATTGAATTTGAATTCAATATTTTGGGGTTTGTAATGAACAAAGTGAACCATTGAATTAATAAATTTAACTTGAATAAATATTGCATTCAGTTTTAAAATTCAATATTTATTTCAATATTGCATTCATTGTCTGTGCTTGAAACTAGACTTGATAAATGTTGAATTTAAATATTAAATTGAATTGTAAAACTGAATGCAATCTTCAGTTTCAAATCATAAAATACAAGTTCACTTTATGAATTCAATGATTACATTTGCATTACAAATTCAGAAATATTGAATTCAAGTACAGTTTCTGTTGGCACTGAAATCGCTCTACACTGCCCTAACATCCAGCCATTATTTGCCTCCATTTGTGCCTATTGTTTGTTGGTAGACAAATTAGTATTTTTAAACCTCAACGCCATATTTAAAACTGTGCCCATTTATCCTGACATCTACACCACACATTTAAACATATTTCCAAGCTACGTTAGATATTATAGTCTCTTTACCAACACAAAAGAGAATGAGTTTTGTTATATTATAAACTGGACAAGTGGTTTGTGTGTGTGTAAACACAGCACCCACTACTCAGCTGCTCTCGAACACAACATTGCAGCCAACAACCCCTGTACACACTACAGCACAGCATTGAAATGGAAAGACAAACACTGACAGAGGTTAGGGAAGGTCAGGTGCAGTTCATTCTCACTGAATTCTGTTCTCCTGCTACAGACAGATAATACAGTGCCTTGCGAAAGTATTTGGCCCCCTTGAACTTTGCGACCTTTTGCCACATTTCAGGCTTCAAACATAAAGATATAAAACTGTATTTTTTTGTGAAGAATCAACAACAAGTGGGACACAATCATGAAGTGGAACGACATTTATTGGATATTTCAAACTTTTTTAACAAATCAAAAACTGAAAAATTGGGCGTGCAAAATTATTCAGCCCCCTTAAGTTAATACTTTGTAGCGCCACATTTTGCTGCGATTACAGCTGTAAGTCGCTTGGGGTATGTCTATCAGTTTTGCACATCGAGAGACTGACATTTTTTCCCATTCCTCCTTGCAAAACAGCTCGAGCTCAGTGAGGTTGGATGGAGAGCATTTGTGAACAGCAGTTTTCAGTTCTTTCCACAGATTCTCGATTGGATTCAGGTCTGGACTTTGACTTGGCCATTCTAACACCTGGATATGTTTATTTTTGAACCATTCCATTGTAGATTTTGCTTTATGTTTTGGATCATTGTCTTGTTGGAAGACAAATCTCCGTCCCAGTCTCAGGTCTTTTGCAGACTCCATCAGGTTTTCTTCCAGAATGGTCCTGTATTTGGCTCCATCCATCTTCCCATCAATTTTAACCATCTTCCCTGTCCCTGCTGAAGAAAAGCAGGCCCAAACCATGATGCTACCACCACCATGTTTGACAGTGGGGATGGTGTGTTCAGGGTGATGAGCTGTGTTGCTTTTATGCCAAACATAACGTTTTGCATTGTTGCCAAAAAGTTAAATTTTGGTTTCATCTGACCAGAACACCTTCTTCCACATGTTTGGTGTCTCCCAGGTGGCCTGTGGCAAACTTTAAACAACACTTTTTATGGATATCTTTAAGAAATGGCTTTCTTCTTGCCACTCTTCCATAAAGGCCAGATTTGTACAATATACGACTGATTGTTGTCCTATGGACAGTCTCCCACCTCAGCTGTAGATCTCTGCAGTTCATCCAGAGTGATCATGGGCCTCTTGGCTGCATCTCTGATCAGTCTTCTCCTTGTATGAGCTGAAAGTTTAGAGGGACGGCCAGGTCTTGGTAGATTTGCAGTGGTCTGATACTCCTTCCATTTCAATATTATCACTTGCACAGAGCTCCTTGGGATGTTTAAAGCTTGGGAAATCTTTTTGTATCCAAATCTGGCTTTAAACTTCTTCACAACAGTATCTTGGACCTGCCTGGTGTGTTCCTTGTTCTTCATGATGCTCTCTGCGCTTTTAACGGACCTCTGAGACTATCACAGTGCAGGTGCATTTATACGGAGACTTGATTACACACAGGTGGATTGTATTTATTATCATTAGTCATTTAGGTCAACATTGGATCATTCAGAGATCCTCACTGAACTTCTGGAGAGAGTTTGCTGCACTGAAAGTAAAGGGGCTGAATAATTTTGCACGCCCAATTTTTCAGTTTTTGATTTGTTAAAATGTTTTGAAATATCCAATAAATGTCGTTCCACTTCATGATTGTGTCCCACTTGTTGTTGATTCTTCACAAAAAAATACAGTTTTATATCTTTATGTTTGAAGCCTGAAATGTGGCAGAAGGTCGCAAAGTTCAAGGGGGCCGAATACTTTCGCAAGGCACTGTATTACAGTTGGCCTGTATTTAACAAATAAACATTTTATTTTCCACAGCGCATATGATAATTGTGAAATCAAGTCGAAAAGATTAAAACATTTGCGGTGATCGTTTTTAGATCTCTGAACACAACAAATCCCATGACAATTTATTTGCTGCATTTTCCCTTAACTACATATACAGTATTGTTAATGTTATACATTTAATGTATTATGTGTATGTTTGTTCCCTCTTTTGTTTCTGCCATGCTAACTAACCTGCCTTGCCTGGTATGTGTCTCTCTGCCCTGCCGTGTCTTGGATGATGTCCGAACTAGCTTCAAGCTATAAAGACAAGTTGTGAATCCCAAACCACACCCTCTCTCCTACCAACTTGCTCAGAGGGCCCTCTGTTATCACGTGTTGCTGACAACTTCAAGGGTGACTTCCAGAGAGTGGCGATGGGCTCAATAAACCCATCAACTGCGGGACACACTCTTGACTTGAATGATGGAATTCATGTTCCACTTTTAAATGATAAAACGAGCATGAAATTCAAATTAATAAACCTCCGTAACAGTTAAACGTTTCATTTGGGAGGTATTTCGTCTGTTACATGTGTCAAGTCTCGAAATAAGTCATCAACAAATGCATGTGACATGTAATTAGCCACACCTCTTTTCTTTTGTAAGAAATTCAAACATTTTGCAGTGCATGTTGGGATAGCTCTGATGCTTGCAACCTGGCTGGCTCGGTCAAAATGGCTATCTGAAGGTCTAATTAAACCCTACACCTTCAATAATTTTCACTCCCTCAGCTTTGGGACACTTGTGCAAATGGAGGAGGTGTGCATAAACATGCAAATGGAGGGGCGAGGGGAGGGGGGGGTGATTTGGGATTCAGCCAAGGGCTTTTGTCTAGTTGCTAGGATACCTGCCAGTAAGGCTCTAATTAAAGTGAAGTAGAGGCATGGGATGGCTCAAGTGTTTGTTGCCTGTGGCACTCTTTTACGGTTGTTTTCACACTTGGTCCCTTTCAGACAAAACTTGTGCTATTTTTGGAAATTTATTAGTGATTGTCAAGGATGCACGAAGTTAGTTCTGATTTAATTTATTTTTTGCATTGTGATCTATAAGCTAAGAGTTTCAAACTTTATTCGATTGTGGGGTTTGGATAGTGTGAAGTACTAAAGATAAGACAATCATTAATCAAGTCGCTTTGGATAAGCGCGTCTGCTAAATGACTAAAATGTAAAAACATGTAAATATGTTAACAATAATATTTACATATAGCAGAAGAATAACTGCAGATTAAATAATGCTGTAATTGAAAATTGTACACCCAATGTGAACATCTCATGAGAATCACAACTAAAATCAACTCTCGCTCTTAAAGAGGCAAGCTGCCTAAGCTTTAAGAGCTAGAATTGATTTTAGTTGTGATTCTCATCAAATATGTTTTCTCATTGGGTGTACAATTTTTAATTACAGTATTTAATCTGCAGTTATTCTTCTGCTATTTATTGTTCTATTTAAATATTATTGTTAACATATTTACATGTTAATAGTATTTTACATTTTAGTCATTTAGCAGACGCTCTTACCCAAAGCGACTTGATTAGAAATATTTTGTCTATCTTTTAACTAAATGCAATCTATTAGCTTCCAAAATGTAAGTAGGTACAATGCCTTGAGAAAGTATTCATACCACTTGATTTATTCCACATTTTGTTGTTACAGCCTGAATTCAAAATTGATTTAAAAAATTCACCTCATCTACACACCTACACACTTAAAACTAGTTTTTCAACCTCTCCACAAATTTCTTGTTAACAAACTAGTTTTGGCAAGTCGGTTAGGACATCTACTTTGTGCATGACATAAGTCATTTTTCCAACAATTGTTTAGACAGATTATTTCACTTATAATTCACTATCACAATTCCAGTGGGTCAGAAGTTCACATGCACTAAGTTGACTGCCTTTTAAACAGCTTAGAAAATTCCATACAATTATGTCATGGTTTAAGAAGCTTCTGATAGGCTAATTTACATCATTTGAGTCAATTGGAGGTGTGGCTGTTTTTCAAGGCCTACCTTCAAACTCAGCCTCTTTGCTTGACATCATGGGAAAATCAAAAGAAATCAGCCAAGACCTCAAAATAATTGTAGACCTCCACAAGTCTGATTCATTCAGGCAATTTTCAAATGACTGAAAGTACCACGTTCATCTGTACAAAGAATAGTATGCAAGTATAAACACCATGGTACCACGCAGCCGTCATACCGCTTAAGAAGGTGAAGATGCGTTCTGTCTGCTAGAGATGAACGTACTTTGGTGCGAAAAGTGCAAATCAACCCCAGAACAACAGCAAAGGACCTTGTGAAGATGCTGGAGGAAACGGGTACAAAAGTATCTATATCCACAGTAAAACTAGTCCTATATTGACATAACCTGAAAGGCCGCTTAGCAAGGAAGAAGCCACTGCTTCAAAACTGCCATAAAAAAGCCAGACTACAGTTTGCAACTGCACATGGGGACAAAGATCGTACATTTTGGAGAAATGTCCTCTGGTCTGATGAAACAAAAATAGAACTGTTTTGCCATAATGACCATCGTTATGTTTGGAGGAAAAAGGGGATGGCTTGCAAGCCGAAGAACACCATCTCAACCATGAAGCACGGGGGTGGCAGCATCAATTTGTGACTGCACTTTGCTGCAGGAGGGACTGGTGCACTTCACAAAATAGATGTTATCATGAGGCAGGAAAATGATGTGGATATATTGAAGCAACATCTCAAGACATCAGTCAGGACGCTAAAGCTTGGTTGCAAATGGGTCTTCCAAATGGACAATGACCACAAAATGGCTTAAGGACAACAAAGTCAAGGTATTGGAATGACCATCACATAGCCCTGACAATCCTATAGAAAATTTGTGGGCAGAACTGAAAAAGCGTGTGCGAGCAAGGAGGCCTACAAACCTGACTCTGTTACACCAGCTCTGTCAGGAGGATTGGGCCAAAATTCACCCAACTTATTGTGGAAGCTTGTGGAAGGCTACCCAAAACATTTGACCCAAGTTAAACAATTGAAAGGCAATGCTACCAAATACTAATTGAGTGTATGTAAACTTCTGACACACTGAGAATGTGAAAATCATTTTCTCTAATATTATTCTGACATTTTCACATTCTTAAAATAAAGTGCTGATCCTAACTGACCTAGGACAGATAATTTTTACTAAGATTACATTTCAGGAATTGTGAAAAGCTAAATGTGTTTGGTAAAGGTGTAAACTTCCGACTTCAACTGTGGCCTACCAGAGTAGCCAACCATCAAATGCATCCCATAACATTTTAAAATGGAAATGGCTGTTCTATCATTCATTCTACAGTAGTGTTGAATGTGTGGTGTTCAAAGTAGAACTACATTCCATGAGACTTTAGAAAAAAAAAAGAAAACATGCAGGAATTGACATTAGTCCTTCATACAAGGTGACTGAAAATGTTGTGTTTTATGCAAGAAACCACTTTACAAAATAAAATGCATTATTATTCCCATACCATATATTACAGAGAATCATACAAATTATGCTGCCCTTTGACTACTTGTCTCAAAATACAAAACTACCCTTTTTAAGACGAAGCTCTTTACCTGACTCACTTTTCAATGATGTCTAGAAATGTATATGTTTTCTGCTCTTGTAGGAAGCAATCGCTCCCTTATTGCCGACTACAAATGACCTATAACTGGGCTAATAATATGAACAAAATGTGCGCTCGTGGCTACATGCAGCTCTCGCTTTTGATCTCAATACATGTACATCTACTCACGACCTCTAGTGCTGTAAACACAGTCCAGTTCAAAGTAAATGGCACAGATCCAAAAATGGCAATGGTCAATTTGCATATAGGCCTACTGCAGCTCTGACTGTTTATGCTGCACCGGTCTGTGTAGAGTACAGGCTGAATAGTGTGTGTGAATTCAGTAAAATCCTACTCTGAAGCGTTCTGCCTACAATAAAATCTGTTACATAGTTTGTTTCGGTATGTTGCATTGAAAGTGGCTAATATTGCGTGTCACAATTGCCACAGTAAAGTGAAACGTGGATATTGTCAATACATTAGCACCGCAGTTGCCCTGCCAATGCATTGTTTGGGCCATTTAAAAAATAAATATATTTTTCACAACTTGAGCTAGGCTATATGATCACACCAGTAATAGATCCGTTGTATTACTTGTGAAGCAAAGTTGAGTGCGCATACATTTAAATAATTTGCTTTTTTTATTTTACTGGGCTGAGGGTGCCTGCATCTGATGGTGAGTCTCAGCGGAGGGAGAGCAGTAGACTGAGGGTCCGACTCTCAACATCTCTCCTTTTCCTCCACTGACACTGACCAAAAAGGGACTAAGTCTCCAGCTGATGGTGAATCTCGAGTCGCACCGCATTATTTCTGCCTTGTGTACAAATTGTTGTTACTCCTATGAACTGAGTGAAATATTCCTTAATATAAAAAAAGCCCAAGCCACTAAAAATAACAATGCAAGCCTACAGATATATACACTTCCCTACTCATTACTGCTGCAGTAGTTGTTGTAGCGCTGAGTGGAAATGGAAGAACAAAAAGGGAAGAACAAGCATTTTATGGCTTATACAAAGTGTTGACAGTGCTGAGTAAGAACTTAAACATGAACTCACTCTAGTCATGGTTTTAAACGTTTTGAAATATTACAGTATCAACTTTGCTGTAGTTTTCTTTTATGCCTGCTACGTTACTGCAGACACGGCAATCTGAGCCATTCGATAGGCCTATAGTGCACTTGATTTGCTCTCTGGGCCTGCAGGGAAGCCACCGTTTTCCTTTAGAAACATGAATTGGTTCAAAATGGCAACAGTTCGCCTACTCTGCACGCAGAGCAGCTGAATTGGGTGCACCTACCGCCAACAGCCCTAGACAAAAAATGTAAAATAGGAACAAGGCTTTTATCATATTTTTTTACAGAAGTGTTCAATCTCATGCTTCTCTCTGTGGGCTGATATTTCTGAACTTAGCAGTAGTCTCGGCTATTGCGCGCACAGCTTAGAGGGAACATTGTGTCGGAAGCTTTCCACAGAGATGCTGGCCCAGGTTGATTCCAATGCTTCCCACAGTTATGTCAAGTTGGCTGGATGTCCTTTGGGAAGTGGACCATTCTTGATATACACACACACACACACACACAGGAAACTGTTGAGAGTGAAAAACCCAGCAGTGTTGCTGTTCTTGAGACAAACCGGTGCGCCTGGCACCTGCCATATCCTATTCAAAGGCACTTAAATATTTTGTCTTGCCATTCACCCTCTGAATGGCATACATACACAATCCAATTGTCTTGAGGCTTAAATAATTATTTAACCTGTCTCCTCCCCTTCATCAACACTCATTTTTAAAGTGGATTTAACAAGTCACATCAATAAGGGATCATAGCTTTCACCTGTGTTTACCTGGTCAGTCTATGTCATGGAAAGAACAGGTTTTCTTAATGTTTGTATACTCAGTGTAGATTTGGCCTTATTTTTTAAAATTATTATCCTGCTGAAAGGTGAATTCATCACCCAGGGTCTGGTGGAAGGCAGACTGAACAATGTTTTCTAGTGCTTAGCTCTATTCTGTTTTAGTGTGGGGTTGTCTTTTTTCAGGATTTAAAAAAATTGTCTTAGGATTACAAGCATACCCATAACATGATGCAGCCACTACTATGCTTGAAAATATGGAGTGGTACTCAGTAATGTGTTGTATTGGGTTTGCCCCAAATATAACAGAACACTTTGAAACGTGTATTCAGGACAAAATGTTTAGCTTTTCCACAGTTTTTGCAGTATTACTTTAGTGCCTTTGTTTTATTTTTCTACCTATAGTTGCCCTTTGCGAGGCATTGGAAAACCTCCCTGGTCTTTGTGGTTGAATCTGTGTTTTGGCTTGCCATAACAAAAGGGCTGAATAATTATTTACTCAACATTTCAGCTTTTCATTTTTAATAATTAAAAAAAATCTAAACACAATTCCACTTTGACGTTATGGGGTATTGTGTAACAATGTCAATTTTAAATTCAGGCTAACACAGCAAGATTTTTTTTTAAAGTTAAGGGGTGTGAATACTTTCTGAAGGCACTGTATATCTAGCTGTTTTATAACACTTCCTAGAATGGCTTGTCCTGCACTTTGTTAAAACCCAGAGTGCATTAAGTGAATGTTGGAAAAAGTTGTGGGTTCCTTCCTAAACATAGCAATGGTGATGCAAAGAGGACTTGGACCACAAAATAGGTTAATTGAATTGGCAAAAGAGTTGAGGCCTCATTCAAAGGCAAGGGCAGTGTGAATACAAAGAGGACTGAGTTCTTTAGTTTTTTTGGGGGGGGGTTACCCCAGAGTTCACTTTAAAAATACTGAGATCGGTTCTTTTGAAGAGGACTATATGTGAAAACACCCTAAGAAAGAAGATATCCTAATCTAGCCTGGTCCCTGATCTGTTTGTTCTGTTTGGCATGCCAACAATGACCATAGAAGTTGGCTTTAGAGCACAAACCGATTTCCAGCCTCTAGTTGGACCTCACATATTTTGCATCGATGGTACTAATATATTTTTAACACCTTTCCTATAAATATGATAAAGGACATCCACGTATAGTTTTTCTCTGGTGCATTGTTTTTTATTTTTTTCCCAGCCCCACCTGCATTAGCTGGTAGCCATTAGTTGTTAGCTGTTACCAGCTGGAGAATGGGCCGGGCCCTGAAGGGGGTAACCATAGCTCCCAGCCTCTTCCCGTTTAGTGATGCAGCAATCTTATTAGTGTCTCTGGCCCAATGAGACTTTGATCCCTTTCTCCCATAACACAGACAGAGAAGAAGTCAGAGGCCTGGGGAAGTGATGCTGCAGCCAGCCCCTGCCCTGACTCTGTCTCTCTCAGACATGGACACCGAAGCTGAAAGACTGCTAACCTTAACCCTTGTTGATGGGGAGCTTCTGAGGACTCGGCCAGCTTCTAAATGCACTTTAGCTCTGTCAGTCAGTGGATCTAACATTGATTTGATGTTAGTGTTCTTAGCCATGTTGTAGACATTGTGTGTGTGTGTGTGTGTGTGAGAGCAGTGAAACTCATTTTGGGCTGAATATTCACATTTGTATTATTATTACTACTCAATCAATTGCTTGGTTGTCAATACTCTCTAGACCAGGGGTTCTTAAACCTTTTCAGCTCGAGATCCAAATGAGAGATTAACGGTCCTCCTACGACCCAAATTAAGAATTAGTGTGTGATTTTATATATTTATTCTCATAACTCGCATGCCCAGGGCCCACTTTGGGTCCCGACCCATAGTTTAAGAAACCCTGCTCTAGACTTGTTTAGCGAGCCTCAAAGCAGTAGAGATTGTCATTAGGGACTTGCAATTTTGAGTAATCTCTTGTGCCTTAATCTCAGATGTGGTTTTAAGAATGCTGCTGTGTTGACCAATCCTTCCCTGTGACTCCTGCCCTTTGTCCTAGTTGTTTCTGTCTGTTGTGTTGTGGAGAGAACGGACTGGCTGTGCAGTGTTCGTGCTTGTAATGTAAACACTAGCATTATTAGATCATTGATAGACTGGAAAAGCCTTTGATTCCATCTGAAGCTCTCTGACTGGTGGTCAGGTTACACAATGGTTCCTTTTTTGCTGTAGAGTCTGGTCTATGGCGTAGGCCCAGACTAGAGATACCGATGCCACTTCCTCCTAGAGTATCTTCTCGTTCTAATCCCTCCCCTCTCACCCCTGACCCTACTCTACTGACATCCCTAACAGCTACTGTACGCATATACTACACTCACTGTCCTGCCTCTCCTATTCCTACAACTCTATCACCTGCTTAGGATGTCTCTGGAGATAATGACCATCCTCTGTCGCTGTGAGAATATCGAAACCTTGGAGGGTGTCCCCCTGGATGTGACAGGGGTGGCTCAGGTAATTCTTCAGACAGCCACGAATAGACTACAAAGACCAGAAAGACAAGACAGTCGGGTCACGGACTGACTGGTCAAGAACCAAACAAAACGTCAGAGGCAAACAAACGGGTGGACTAACTGGCTAACTACTGTCTCTCTCTCTCTGTTTTTCCTTCTTTCTCCATGCCATGTTGTTCTCTCCCTTTGCACTGAAAGGGAGAGAGAGTCAGCGGTCTGTCATTAACCTGTTCTATGGGCTTTGCTACACAGCTAACCTCTGTTCGTTAACTCACTCCTATAGGCTTTGGCAACAGGATCCCCATAATGAATGCTCTGAGAAAGGGATGTACAGAAGGGTCCCACCATTGCTAGCTATTACACTGTTGATTAACAAGTTAACATGACTTGATATTTATTTCAATATGGTGATTCAATTCACATCACAACTACATTTGAGAATCCAATGATATTTTGAGCTCTGGAGAAAAAAGCATTCTATTACATCCTGTTGTCACATCCCTGGAGGAGTCCTTTGAGTGAATGTTAATATTTTATTTCCTTCACTTTTTGTGTTTTTACTCCCCTTTATATTAATTTGCTATCACTTCCCTCCAGAACATGCCTATTTTTATTTTTTCCACATTCTCCACAGGATAACCCTTGAGATTATGACCCTGCAGCCCAAGTGTGAGGATGTAGAGACAGCGGAGGGTGTAGCTATTACTGTCACTGGGGTGGCACAGGTAAAGCACCTACCTACTGTACCACACCTACCTTCTGAGAATGGACTGGAATGCCTCTTTCAGCTCAAGGCGGGTTGGGTTCAGCCTCCATACATCTTTACATTTTAGTCATTTAGCAGAAGTTCTTATCCAGTGCAACTTACTGGAGCAATGATGATTAAGTGTCTTGTTTGAGCACATTGACAGATTTTTCACCTAGTCTGCTCAGGGATTCGAACCAGTGACCTTTCAGTTACTGGCCTAACTCTTAACTGCCAGGCTACCTGCCGTCCCCAAGGGGGATTGGTGCCATGGCCGTGACGGAGGGTCAATCATTCTCCTGATAGAAGTTATGACAGAAGAAATGCCTCCATCAATTATTAACATTTCATTATTATAAATTAACTGCAATATCCATGGTTTCAAACTCGTGGAAGTATATTGTACAAGTCTATATATAACATTTTAAAACCTAATTGACTATACAACTAGAAATGTATGTAAAGTCAACAACATTTTCCAAAATGGAGATGTATGGTTCTTTGTTGCAAGAGTTCAGTTATTTCAGACCCTGTTTACTTTACACTGAACAAGAAAGCCTGTGTAAACCGATATGGTGGAATGTAAGAAATGTTGTGTCTGTGGTCAAGTGTAATGGAGTGAACACCATACTTCATGTAGTCTCTCATCCCTGGCTGGATATGTTATTTTGCAAACAGGATTTGTTATAGATTTCTTAAAAATAAAAAAAGGATGATCTTCTTGCTGCAAATGATTTGGCCCTGGTATATTACTAATTATAAACTGGGTGGTTCAAGCCCTGAATGCTGATTGGCTGGTATATCAGACTGTATACCACGGGTATTTATTTTTACTGCTCTAGTTACGTTGGTAACCAGTTTATAGTAGCAATAAGGCACCTCGGGTTTGTGATAAATGGCCAATGTACCATGGCTAAAGGCTGTGTCCAGGCCCTCTGTAGTGCGTTGTGCATAAGAACAGCCCTTAGCCGGGGTATATTGGCCATATACTACACCTTCTCTGGCCTTATTGCTTAAATATACCCTATATATTGCTTAAGCAGGAATTATAGTGATGAATCTAATGACCATGAATATCAGGTGGAACTAGTTGTTTGTGGAGAATTATTGACCTTCGCATCAAGGCCGAAACAGTCTAGAGATTGCTTGTCAATTTCTGCCTTTGAGTCTTCCTTGAAAGGGGTACAAGGGAGCTGAATAAAGTCTGACATGTTTCTTTTGACTCCCAACATTTACATTATTTTGTTTACACTAATTTCCTTTTTGTATTGTAACCTTTTCTCTGTGCCAAAAGCCTGATTTATTGTGTTAGCCCCCCTAGTGCCAATCTGCAGTGAAAGTCTGATTAACAGTGATTTTCAAAGTTATAACTAGCAAATGTTAATTCAATGTGATTATGCAAGTTCAAGTTTCCCTGCATTTTTATTTATTAATTCTCACTGGACATTTGTCTTATTTACGACTAATCTAGTATATCATGTGTAATTTATTACAGCCAATTCAATTACTTCTATACTTCAGAAGTAATTTAATTTCTAAACTTCAGTAGCCACAAGTTGTGTAATGTTCCATTTTCTTACTTTCCTAGTCTGTCCAGTAGGCATGACTACAATGTGCCCACTGATGCAGAGGAAGCTTTAACGCTGCACTTCCCTAATGAGGTCTAAATGATTGGATGAGCCTAAACAAGCCTCTTGTCCTGGTTTCTATGGTAACAGGAGTTATGTGGAAGATTAGTCTTTCAAATGTGTTTTTCAATGAGACTGTCCCTGCTCAAAGTAATAGGATTGGCTCAGTACAGATGTGGATATACCCACCTTCCTTTTGACCTTTAACACACTCATAAGATGTCTCTTATTTCTCATTATATGACCTTTCCCAAAATATTGAGAGCTCTAAACAGGTGTCCACATGTTTGTGAAACTGGAAGAGTGAGTTCTGTCTCTTGGCAACCTCCTAAATGGGCGGCTTCTATTTTAACCAGATAACCAGGCCCTCCCACATAAAACCTAACACAACGAAAGTAGTTTCCCGTGAAAGTAGGTTGTTTCAATAAGCACTGCAGTCAGGAAACATTTGTATTATTTCCGATCATCAGGCTCATATTTTCTGTGTTCATGTATTTTTTCTCTTTGTTTTGCTTAGGTACTCTGCCCAGCCTTTTTAGAGCATGCTGGAGGAACCGTGGTGTTAGGGGGGGGGGGGGGGGGTAAGGGTGGCGTAAGGTACATTTGCACGGGTCCTCATCTCTGCTGACCTTTCCTTGGCACAGCTCCCCCTGCTGTCTCTGTCAGGTGGCCTGCTGATGCGTTGATTGGTTGTTTGTCTGTCTATCTGTGGTCGTTTTATAATCAGTGTTTATCATGGAATGATTGCCATCTTCCCTTCCAATTATACTGTGATTGCTCACAGACCATTTCTGAGTGCATGTCTCATTGGAGTCTGTCCAGTCACATCTCTCGCCTCAGGGACCAGCTCACTCTCTTCCCTTTCAGCTGCAGCGGACAACACATCCGCCATTGATTCAAAGATTGGTTGAATAGGGCCAATCTGAGGATATTTCATCTGGTGAATCGATTTATCCTCAACTTTAACCGCAAACGGTTACCTGACGTAAGAAAAATAAGTCACTAAGAGTAAGAGATCTAGGGTAAACATCTCTTTATTTCTAACCATGCTTGTGAATCTTAGCAGGGTTGTCTTACTAAGGCCAGTCATTTAGGTGTGGTTCTGTTTGGTAATACTATCCATAACATGTTACCTGACCCTGGACGATGTGATGCATTGGTAGGGAGGTATGTAAGGGGATCGCTTATGGTAGGGTTGTGTTTTATTCCTGCAGGCCTATGTAGGGAGAATTTATAAATGAGTGGTTATAATGATGTGCTGTTTTAGAAATAGAACTGCAGAGTATGTACATATTTTGGGAAATAAAATAAGTATTATTGGCATACATGGCATTTTAAAGTAACTGTCCAGCAGCCAAATGACTGCAGTCTCTGTAATAACCGTTCAAATGACCAAATAAATATCTACCATTTTTAGACACATTTTCTCCTTTTCTCCACTCCTAACTGCATTTGCTGCCAAATGAATATAAAATGTGTCCCCATTCAAGTCTATGATGGAATGACTGGTGGCCATTGCGAGTGTACCCATAAGAGAAAAGCAGGAAGTGTACCTATCAATGGTGCTGTGATTTTGTTGAGTCAAAAACATTACAAAAAATACATTCCATTGCATTAGCCACATCAGTTAACGTAATTTGAATGAACATTCTACATTACTATGAAAATGAAAGCATAACAATACCAGGCAGCCATTGCAAGTGTACCCATGAGTTTACCAGTCAAATTGCCAGGGTTACTGGTTCCAAGCCCATTCTATTCATCATTTACTACAACACCTTTCTTGTTTCAGCAAGGGGCAACAAGGTTTCATTACGTTGTTTAGAGTCCATGTTATCTCAGAAACGGACTCAACCACAGGAATGCCCTGCCATCTTCAGTCAGCTGTTAGTCACATTTATATATAAATGACAAAACCAGGCAAAAGTTTGGACACACCTACTCATTCCAGGGTTTTTCTTTATTTGACTATTTTTGACATTGCAGAATAATAGTGAAGACATCAACTTTGAAATAACACATATGGAATCCCGTACTAACCAAAAAAGTGTTAAACAAATTCTTCAAAGTAGCAACCCTTTGCCTTGATGACAGCTTTGCACACTGGGCATTCTCTCAACCAGATTCATGAGGTAGTCACCTGGAATGCATTTTAATTAACAGGTGTGCCTTGTTAATTTGTGGAATTCCTTTCCTTAATGCGTTTGAGCCAATCAGTTGTGTTGTGACAAGATAGGGGAGGTATACAGAAGATCGCAGTATTTGGTAAAAGACCAAGTCCATATTATGGCAAGAACAGCTCAAATAAGCAAAGAGAAATGACAGTCCATCATTACTTTAAGACTTGAAGGTCAGTCAATCTGGAAAATTTCAAGAACTTTGAACATTTCTTCCAAGTACAGTCACAAAAACCATCAAGCGCTATGATGAAACTGGCTCTCATGAGGATCGCAGAGTTACCTCTGCGAAGACCCAGAGTTACCTCTGCTGCAGAGGAAAAGTTCATTAGAGTTACCAGCCTCAGAAATTGCGGTCCAAAAAAATGCTTCACAGAGTTCAAGTAACAGACAGATGTCAACATCAACTGTTCAGAGGAGACTGTGTGAATCAAGCCTCCATGGTCAAATTGCTGCAAAGAAACCACTACTAAAGGACACCAATAAGAAGAGACTTGCTTGGGCTAAGAAACATGAGCAATGGACATTTAGACCGGTGGAAATCTGTTCTTTGGTCTGATGAGTCCAAATTTGAGATTTTTAGTTCCAACCACTGTGTCTTTGTGAGACGCAGAGTAGGTGAATGGATGATCTACGCATGTGTGGTTCCCACCGTGAAGCATGGAGGAGGGGTGTGATGGTGTGGGCGTGCTTTGCTGGTGACACTGTTTTATTTAGAATTCAAGGCATACTTAACCAGCATGGCTACCACAACATTCTGCAGCGATACGCCATCCCATCTGGTTTGCACTTAGTCCCACTATCATTTGTTTTATAAAAGGACAATGACCCAACACACCTCCAATTTAGTTATTGCACACGCACACTTCACAGAGTAGGTGTTCCCTAACGAAAATATGAAAATAAATGCTAGATTTCACTGTGCTTTGGCCACATGAGTATAGGATGAGTCAATAACATTATTTGGATGAGTTAACAGACTATTAACTTTTAAAAGTAAGATTTTCACTGGACAGTTACTTTTTAAGAAATAACCAATAATCACTTAGAACAGGAATGGGAAACTTAGGGGGTGGGGGCCACAAATCTGAACTCATCATGAGGGCCCACAGTTTTAAAGTAAGTTTGCTTCATTCAATTCTACAGTTGCCCATCCCTGACTTAGAATAACCACCGTAGTTGTGTCTCTGAAGTGCTAACAATATCATCATGCTATCAGCTGACAATGTTGTCTATTACCCTGGCTCCAGGTGAAGGTGATGGTAGACAATGAGCTGCTGGGCTATGCCTGTGAACAGTTCCTGGGGAAATCTGTGATCGAGATAAAGAGTGTCATTCTGCAGACCCTGGAGGGTCATCTACGCTCTATCCTTGGTAGGGACCTTCTGACAGAGACACAGGCTGCTGTTCAGTACTTTTGCGTCTCTGATGACTTTATTACTATTAGGTCATGCTATAGAACTTTAAGCTCTCTGGAAATAAAATGCCATGTTCTGTAATGCCATATAATGTACTACTCAGACTTTGAAGTCTCTCTGATGTAGGATACTAACAATTTAACAATGTTTAACAGATATTTTAAAAATCACCAATTCCGATGAATCCATATCAGAGCATCTGTGGTTCATGACCCACCCAGATACTGACCCCAGGTCTGTGTTCCAGGTACTCTGACGGTAGAGCAGATCTACCAAGACAGAGACAGGTTTGCTGCTCTTGTGCGGGAGGTGGCAGCGCCTGATGTGGGCCGCATGGGCATCGAGATCCTCAGCTTCACCATCAAGGTAATAGACAGGGGCACAGTCAGGTCCTATTTGGGCACAGGTCTGGCCTTTTGAAATGTAAATACTCTTAGTGCAGCTTTATACACTTGTAGTTCTATATACACTCATTACAGCTATACACTCTTATAGTGACACCACTAGCCACAAAATGATTGAGTGCCTCTGTGTTTTGTGCCTGTCAGGATGTATATGATAAAGTGGAGTACCTGAGTTCCCTGGGGAAGAGTCAGACGGCCGCAGTACAGAGAGATGCCGATATTGGAGTGGCCGAGGCAGAGAGAGACGCGGGAATCAGGGTAAGAAATTAGATTCCCTTAATGCTTTGCAGGACATTGCAGCATTTACTCTGAATGTTCCCTGTCCTCCTCTTCTCACCATGTTGTCTCTGCCCTCTACAGGAAGCAGATTGTAAGAAAGAGATGATGGACGTCAAGTTCCAAGCAGACACCAAGATGGCCGATTCAAAACGAGGGCTGGAGATGCAGAAGGCTGCTTTCAATCAAGAAGTCAACACGAAGGTATCAGACATGGTCATCATTGCTCTAGAGTAGGTTCACCATTAGCAGTTAATCGATGACGTCAAATCTAGGCCTAATGTGAAAGCTCCTTATCACCCTGGTCATATTCATTAGTGCACACCAAAGCAAAAAGTTTTACAACGGATAAACACTACCTACACAAGTTCAGTTATTTCCTTTTCATTTCAGCCCGTTTGATTCCATTTAATTCTTGGTGAATATGACCCATGCCTCTTCTCCCCCCAGAAAGCAGAAGCCCAGCTGGCCTACGAGCTGCAGGCTGCCAAGGAGCAGCAGAAGATCCGTTTGGAGGAGATCGAGATCGAGGTGGTTCAGAGGAAGAAGCAGATCACCATCGAGGAGAAGGAGATTGACCGCACAGAAAAGGAGCTCATCGCCACAGTCAAGAGGCCGGCTGAGGCTGAGGCCTACAAGATGCAGCAGCTGGCCGAGGGACAGAAGTGAGTGACCAATCACTGAGTGCATGGAAAATAAGGGCAATGTGTATGCTTGTTGGAATTCTGGATGCAAAGGAAGGTGTCATACTATAGGAAGTGAGTGAACCACCACTGAGCCTAGAGTGTCTGCCATTCAAGTCAACGTATGCAGCATGCTGGGTGTAAGTTACACTCAGGCACAGGTCTAGGATCAGCTTAGCCTCTTCAAAATCCTAACCAAAATTGAAAAACCGATCAGTGTCTAGGGCAACTTCATCTCACACTTACAGTAGTAGCTACTTGAATGGTTTGGGTGTGTAGAAGCTTGTCATACTGTAGTTTAAAGCAATCCAGTCTGCAATCCAATGATGTTATTCGTTTAACCCTTCATGTACCCTCCTGCCAACCCCTGAACAGGATGAAGAAGGTGCTGACTGCCCAGGCAGAGGCAGAGAAGATCCGTCGTATCGGTGAGGCAGAGGCCGGTTCCATAGAGGCTATAGGGAAGGCTGAGGCTGAGAAGATGAGGCTGAAGGCTGAGGCCTACCAGCATTATGGAGATGCTGCAAAGACTGCTCTCGTCCTAGAGGCCCTGCCTAAGGTCAGTGTGTCACGACATGGGCATTTAACGTTGTGTGGTAAGGGGAAGTTGTCACAGAGCTGCACACAAGCATTTGATATAGTTTGTGTCTACTTTTGGACATGAAAAAATACAAGATTTGATCAATATATAAATGTTATTTTTTTAAATTGCAACTTATCATTTGATTTGGTTTAAACATGACAACTAGAGGCTGTGTTAGATGAGTTCTCTCTGAAGAACACCCAGGTGAAGAAGGTTTGTGTCATTGTGTTGGTACAGATTGCTGCCAAGGTTGCGGCACCCCTGGCCCGGACCAATGAGATCGTCATCCTGAGCGGGGACGGTGGCCGTGTGACCGGCGAGGTGAACCGCCTATTAGCTGAGCTCCCTGTGTCCGTCAACGCACTCACAGGGGTGGACCTGATGAAGGTGAGAGAGGGGGGAGGGGTTCAGTAGAATGTAGAGAGAGAGAGCCCATACTCACAAGCACTGCAGGTGTGAACACATTCCATAAATCCAGCCTCCGTTAGCTATGTTTATAAAGCTGAATCTACACTATGCATAAACATTTGCACACCACAGAAATAAAATGTTGCTGTGAAGTCCAAGTCGAATTGCAGTCATTCCAGAGCATACTCCCTACAGATCCCCACCATGTTTAATCTCTGACTACACTGAGTCTGACTATCACTATCTGTGTTTGCGTCCCGAATACCTCGCTATGTAGTGCTCTACTTTTGCAATGGGCTCTGGTTAAAAGTAGTGCTCTAAATGGGGAATTGGGTGCCATTTGGTACAAGGCCAGAGTTATGTGCAGATATCCAGGTGATGGCAATGGGCCAACTCTTGTTGATTGTGACTACGTCAAAGGGTTCTACATTGTTCTAGCTAAGCCTGCAGCTAACCCAGTCTCTCTCTTATCATCTCACAGATCCCTTTGCTTCAGAAGATGATCAACCCTCAAGCATAAAAACAATCTTGTGCACCTTGACTCAGTACATTTCTTTATGCACTCTTTAAATCAGCTGCCTTCACCTAGAAACACTTGAAAACAAGTATAGTTTTTTTTTTACTACAAGAGTCTAGATGTTTTCATTTTCCTAAATCCCTGGTGCCTTAGCTCTATAGGGCCAGATCATCTGTATGTACCACTGCTTTTTTGTTAAACATGTTAGTATTTTTTGTAGTTAACCCATTCTGTTGTACTAACACTTGTCTACATTGTAGAAAAGGGACATTCATCATGGTTGTTCGGTGCAGGCCTTATTCTGGTCTTAAAGGTCTCGCCAGGTCTTCACCTTGTGTCTTCATTGTTATTCTTTTGTTCATTGTGTTACAAAATGCTTTGGATGTGCCTGTGGTTTTGTATAGTTATGGAAAGTATTTCAGATATTTAGTCTCAAATGTTACTTTTTTTCATTCTAATGTGCAGTCAGTGCCTGGTTACCAACCAAGTGGCTAAACCTCTGGAAAAGTAATGGTTTGGCAATTCTATAGTGTAGTGATACTACAGTAAACCTCCATTTACCATCTCAATGAGAGATGTAGAACTATTGTCCTCCCCATCCTCATGCCATCTGCCTTGAAAGCAGAAACATTGGCATTCTATCTTGTTCTTCAGTAGAATCTTTCATTTCATTCTTCATCTTAGGTATGGGAGAGGTGTGCATTCTTAGGTAGACAACACACAGAAAACATATACATTAGCACATGTGCATGGATCTTACAAGTCTGTATGAAGCCATATACTGTCAAAGTTAGCCTTAATATAGAGACCCAGGAGTCCTGCTAGCTTTCCTGATCATCTGGATTACCTCAATCAATCTAAGCTTTAATACTTGTTCTTTCCAACTATTGAGACATCATATGGCATGATATGCATTTCAGTCTCTTAGGGTAGCCAATGTTGTGTTATATCATCTTTTGGATACATTCTGTTAAGTTACATAATAGTTTATAAAGAATTTATCTCTACAGTTTACCTGACTATTTACTTTCACGTTTTTACAGGGTGCTTGCTGCCTATGATCTTTTTCTAGGAATGCAATGCTGCCACGACCTGTTGACCATCCAATCATGTATCAGTTTTCTCCACATTCCTTACCCAATGTGCTTCAAACACAAGAATACATTTCAGTTTGTTTTGCCATACATTTGAGTTGGACTGTCTTGTTGTGGAGTTCATTTTATATTGGCTTCATTTTATGAAAATTTGTTTTAGCGTTTTAGGGGAAATCTAACCACTTTCTGAATCCGTGACCTCAGCATCATTTTTTCTAATATGTCATTTTTTTACAGTAATGTCAACCTGCTGCCAACTGTGGTATATCTCTGGTCTGGGGGAGAAATGTCATTATCTAATCCCTACTGATCACCAAAAGAATACTGTATATATTTTATTATAATCTCCGCTTGTAAGATTTACATAGTAGTAGACTAGACCGTAAAATTTGAATGATAAACAGTGTGATACAGTACTGTAAATGTAGAGGGGAACCTGTATTGTGTTTCATGAAATGGCTGGTTTGAATTGTATAAAGTCAGAACACATCAACATTTCCATCTGGACATACTGATGATGGCTTTCCCTGGTCAAATTGTGTTTTTGTTCAGCTGAAAAACTCCTGTTGTATGTTCTTTTTTTAGCATCTAATTTTTGTGTCAATGCTCTTTCAAAAATATCTCATGTATTACTATGAATGGATGGTGTAATTTCAGCAGGGTAGAAGCAACTTTCAGATCAGAAAATATACCTTTCGGATCTAGAATGTAGGTGGAAGACCAAACATTGTATGCCTTTTAACTTGTATCTTTATCTATAGAGTATCTGTAATGAAACATGTTTAAATTGATCACCCATTATTGAAATGTATCTATTCAGACTCAATAAATGTTTGTGTGAATTCATCCATTTTCTAGACTGTTAAATAATACTGGAAAACTGGTCTAGCATGGATATTTCAGCATGTGAAAATCACACTCATATCCTCGACTCTGTGGCAAAGTATTATGTGCTGCCCTATAATAAATGTCTGCCTCATACAGTTTCCTCAGTATTCTTTCAGAGAATTTGTTACCAGTGGCCTGTTACATTATCCTCCTTCCATACTGTGTAGTGGATGTAGCCAACTCTTCTGGCATGACGATACAGACACTAACAGATGGGCTAATGTTAACATCAAAACATCAGGAGTCTAATTATCATGTTCTATTATTTGATAAGCCACTGTTCTTCTGCATGTACAGGTACATCTTGCACAAAATCTCACATGATTTACAATGTCCAGAGAAAAAGGGAGAATATGTGACATACTGAGTTCTGATGTGATGCATATTATTAGTTCCCTTTACTCATTATACTAATCAAATGTCAGGGCAGAATAGTCTCCAGTTCCTTCTCCTAGCAAACCACTTGCCTATCATACAACTGAAAAATATGTACATTTAAACATCTAACATTGCAAAGAGAGATGCGCTATACAGTTACCTTGGAATGACTCAATATTGCATTAATTTGTCTCAACTCTACCCAGAGGTGGCACTAGAGTTTGACAAGTGGTGAGGCAAAATTTGAACATCTACGTGACCTGTTGTGTTTACTGAGCAAGAGATCGCTTTATTTCTCACTGTTCATCCAAGTCACGCATAGGTGCCTTATAGAGGTATTCTAGAGAGGAGGAGGGGACTTGAATGTCCACATGGCTATCTCTTCGTTGCCCCACTATGGAGAGACATGTACTCTGGCCCGTGGGGGGGGGGGTAGTGGTCTGCTGTGGGAGAGGTGTGGCACCAGGTCTTCTGTGGTGAGGTGGGTGAGGCCCCACTGGTCTGCTGCTCTGTGCCAGGGGTCTCCTGAAGCCAACTGAGTCTGGCCCAGTGGAGGGTGTGTGAGGAAGAGAGGAGAGGCAACATTTCGTAAACCAATATCCTGGCCTCCTTATGCTGCCCAGGGCTGAAATAGAACAGTGTACAGTTTCAGAATATTAGCCTAGTTTATTCATCATAAATACAAACTTGAGATTATCATAATCATTAACAAATCAACATCCTATGAAAATACTGGATTGATAAGAAAAATAGTTACGATTCTCGTTCACTATTAAAAGCTGATGATGTAATACACTTTTAAGATTGAAAAAAATTGACGTTTCTGCAACTAACAATCATCACCCTACCGGTCATAGGCCCAGGTACGAAGTGTGTTGTGTTTGTGGTTGTTGTGGGTCCTTTGGTCCGGGACCCTCCATCACTCTTGGCCACAGGGCAGGGCTGCAGCTGCATCTCCCCAGTTCATGAAGGCAGAGATGAAGGGGTCAGGGACAGCAGAGAGAGATGTGATGTCATCAGTCCTGTATCCTACTGCACCATGGGAATCCACTGAGCTAGAGCTGGAGACGGTAACATCAGCCTCATCTTTTGACTCCACTGGTCTGGATCTTACTGAGACAACAAGGACAGGACAGAAGAGGGCCCGTATTCATAAAGTGTCTCAGAGAAGGGGTATTGATCTAGGATCAGTTTAACTTTTAGATAACAATGAATATGATTACATGGATCCTAGATCAGCACTCCAACAGCAAATTTGTCTTACTTTTTTAAAACTTGCATTGATGGTTAAGGACTCGTGAGTATTTCACAGTAAGCATGTTCACCTATTGTATTTGTCACATGCACTGAATACGATTTGATTTGGATTTTATTTTATGAATACATGCCCAGAATGCTAGAACAGAGATTACGCATGGAAATTCCTTCACCGTTCACTTTGACCAACTCTTTAAAATGATCTGATATAAACTTTAGAGGATAGTTACAGAACAATGACTACGTACTGTAGATAGCCTACTAGTGGATTGTCTCAAAGGGAAATAATGACACCTGCTGGCTATTTTCGTGAGCAGTTCTTTTCCATGTCTGGCAAGATCAATAGACAGCTGGCTTGACTATCATGGCTAGACTTTTCATTGTATAAAACAGAAATCCCTCATTTAGAAATGAGGTGTAATGTTTACAATTTCCCTTACAGATGTTTCAAACATGATAAATTCTGTAGGCCTATGTGACTACCATTTGAAGGTTTTGATTCCGTCAGGCGTTCTTACATTTAGTTCGTCAGAGCTCTGTCCTTCCTTTTCTCTGAACCTACAGAGAGAAAGAATTCACATTATTCAAAGTTTCTTAGTAACATGATAGTGATGTGTACCAGTAAAGAGTAAAAGAACATGGCACTTAATTGATCAGTGAGTCATCTAAGTACCATTCCAATTCTGCACAATCATCATATTTCCCACTGCGCTAACAGGTTTACCAAGAGGAACATATTAGTGAATAGATGATTGACCAACAAATATGATGATGTTATTATGAGTCATTATTGCATCACTTTCAAGTGAGAGTTGCTGTTCATGTTTCAAGCTACTAGAAGGCTATCTGAAGGTCTCTCACTTTTTTCTGTTCAGCCCGTTGTCACGAAAGCCTTTTGCAAAGGGGTTGTTGTCTATCTTGAGTTTTGTTATCTGTTGGGTAAATTAGCACGCCTCATTAATTATGGTTTTACACATCTCTTATTATGCTCTTTTGTAGCGGAAGCATTTGACTTCCCAGATTTTACATGCACTGTCCATATTCACCCTCCAGAGGGCACTCTTATCAACACAATCAGAATACAGTTGTTCCAGTATCTCCTGTGAGATGCTAAAGGTGTTGTGGCCTTACCTCTGAGTTCTGGTAGGCAGTGACAGCGATGAAGGCTGCCTCAGGGAAGGTGAAGTGCAGGTAGTCCCCTGACAGAGGGCTGTGGGGGTCTGGAGACAGGACAATGTGCAGGCGGGGCTGGTACTTATGCATGTAGTGTAGAACCACCTGCAAAACATATGATACCTGTTACTCGTATTCAGTGGAGGCTGCTGAGGGGAGAGCGGCTCTTAATAATGGCTGGAACGGAGCAAATGGAATGGCATCAAACATGGAAACCATGTGTTTGATGTATTTGATATTCCTCTTATTCCACTCCAGCCATTACCATGAGCACCTTCTCCCCAATTAACGTGTGACCTACCTCCTGTGCTAGCATTGTAGAAAAGGCAATCATTTTTCATAGTCTTTTAATCACACTTAGTTTACTGTTCCTTTAATTGTACTTTTTAGCTAACTGTCCATTTAATTGCAGGCACCTCTTGAGCCATAGAGATGGCCTTTCTCTTGCATTTCAAAGATGATGGTACAAAAAAATACAAAAGAACTGTTGTTTTTTTCTTTGTATTATCTTTTACCAGATCTATTGTGTTATATTCTCCTACATTCCTTTCACATTTCCACAAACGCCAGTCAGTGAGTGCTCTTGTTATCCCACTCTGATTTACTCCAAACTCATACCGAGTTCAGTGAACTGCACTTGAGATCTGATTCAGACAGCAATCCCCTATACTTTTTCCTCCCATATGGAAGACAAGACAGGGGTGTGTGAGGTGTTGGGACATCAATCGGAACCCCACTTTGATCTTTCAGTTTAGAGTAGCCTAAATGTTGGTGTGTGAAAAGAGGGGAGCAGGGTGGGGGGGGTGTTCAGTATAGTCAGTGACATTGGGGTTCCCCAACTTCAAAACCCCCAACTCCCTGGCAAGGTGCTAATCCTGTGGTGTGGGAAGCCAGGCTTCCCCAAAAAATTGACAAAAAATAATTAAATCATATTTAATCTCTCTGTGTTTCATAATTGTCCTTTGCCCTGAGCAAGGCAGTTAACCCACTGTTCCCGGGCACCTAAGACGTGGATATCGATTATGGCAGCCCCCCGCACCTCTCTGATTCAGAGGGGTTGGGTTAATGCGGAAGACACATTTCAGTTGAAGTCATTCAGTTGTACAACTGACTAGGTATCCCCCTTTCCCTTTCTCTTTCAATTTGCAAGATACTGAATCTATCTCACAGGAGAAAGCATCCGAGCAAAACAGCGCCCCTCTGTCTCTCTATGTGTAGGCCATCTATCTGATGCTGTCTGGTCCAAACGAGTATGACATTGTTGCCGCCTGTAACATTGAAGGCAAAAGAGAAGCCAGCGAGCATCTGGCCTCCTTGTCAAAAAGGGTATAAATAATTAGCCAATCAGCATTGAGCTAAACTGAGTGAGCTCAACTGTGAATGGTCCTGGTGCACCAAAAAAAAGTGTCAAGGGAAGCCAGCTTGGATTTGGCATCACTCCTATCAAATCCCATTGAGAGCATACATAATTGACAGAACGTACATTTTTGCATCTCATTGTGTTGTTGTCCTGCGGTGGCTAGCTAGCCAGCTAGCAAAATTGTCGCTTTGCTAAATTAGCCATGGATGGAGATTTGGATTTGTGGTTTTACTTAATTCTCCGCACTGGCCAATGATTATAACGGCGATTCTGATCCAACCATTAATTCATACATTGTGCCCCTGGCCTGAGATGATGGAAGTTCAATATGTAGCTAAAAGGCTAATGTTAACTAGCGAACATAGCCCATAAATGGAAGTTAAGCTAGCAAGCAAGCATTTTAGCTAGGTAGCCTAGGACAACAAAAAATAAACTGTGTACTGTATGACACAGTGATAGACCATTTTGTCAACATGAAAGAGAGTCAACATGTTTTTATACTTGCACACACACACACACACACACACACACACACACAAATCAGATCCATGGACAGGCCTATCATATTTAGCTTACGTTGACTGGACTAAATTGTTTTTGGTATCTTTTAGTTGTCACTGTATTAGACTAAGCAAAGGTGACTTGATGGTGAAATTGAAATGATGGTGGAATAGTGGAAGCAGCTCCTGTTTTCTTTGCGACTTGCGGTAACTCTCTGTGGTTCTAAATCAATAGTTTAGTGGTCCGAAAATGTTGCATTAAGTTGCTTGACCATGCTGTAGGTCATGTAACTGTCTTACTGTACATGCAATATGCTCTGTGGACTTTACTGAACAGAAGTTGCTATGCGGTTTTATGATAAATCCTATAAGGTTGAATTTATTCTGCCACTGTCTTATTGTCTCGGCCTTTAGGCCTGTATATCAAGGTCGCAAGGATTATGAATTAACAGGTTATAGAGCAAACAACACAATTATCACAACACATGTTTTTTTAGGGGGGGGGGCTTGGCTTCCCCAGTGATTTTACCCACGCACCGCTACTGCGCTAATCACCTGGGCAGTTTCACCTGCCAATTATAACAGGTCCTGTGTTCTTTTATTAAAAGCAAAGAAGGCAGGGGAGTGTCAATGCAGAGATGCCCCCCCAAAAAATGGTGTGTTTATTTTATTTATTTATTTCACCTTTATTTAACCAGGTAGGCAAGTTGAGAACAAGTTCTCATTTACAATTGCGCCTTGGCCAAGATAAAGCAAAGCAGTTCGACACATACAACGACACAGAGTTACACATGGAGTAAAACAAACATACAGTCAATAATACAGTATAAACAAGTCTATACACGATGTGAGCAAATGAGGTGAGAAGGGAGGTAAAGGCAAAAAAAGGCCATGGTGGCAAAGTAAATACAATATAGCAAGTAAAACACTGGAATGGTAGATTTGCAGTGGAAGAATGTGCAAAGTAGAAATAAAAAATAATGGGGTGCAAAGGAGAAAAATAAATAAAATAAATACAGTTGGGAAAGAGGTAGTTGTTTGGGCTAAATTATAGGTGGGCTATGTACAGGTGCAGTAATCTGTGAGCTGCTCTGACAGTTGGTGCTTAAAGTTAGTGAGGGAGATAAGTGTTTCCAGTTTCAGAGATTTTTGTAGTTCGTTCCAGTCATTGGCAGCAGAGAACTGGAAGGAGAGGCGGCCAAAGAAAGAATTGTTTTTGGGGGTGACCAGAGAGGTATACCTGCTGGAGAGCGAGCTGAGATAAGGGGGGACTTTACCTAGCAGGGTCTTGTAGATGACATGGAGCCAGTGGGTTTGGCGACGAGTATGAAGCGAGGGCCAGCCAACGAGAGCGTACAGGTCGCAGTGGTGGGTAGTATATGGGGCTTTGGTGACAAAACAGATTGCACTCTGATAGACTGCATCCAATTTGTTGAGTAGGGTATTGGAGGCTATTTTGTAAATGACATCGCCGAAGTCGAGGATTGGTAGGATGGTCAGTTTTACAAGGGTATGTTTGGCAGCATGAGTGAAGGATGCTTTGTTGCGAAATAGGAAGCCAATTCTAGATTTAACTTTGGATTGGATATGTTTGATGGGGGTCTGGAAGGAGAGTTTATAGTCTAACCAGACACCTAGGTATTTGTAGTTGTCCACATATTCTAAGTCAGAGCCGTCCAGAGTAGTGATGTTGGACAGGCGGGCAGGTGCAGGCAGCGATCGGTTGAAGAGCATGCATTTAGTTTTACTTGTATTTAAGATCAATTGGAGGCCACGGAAGGAGAGTTGTATGGCATTGAAGCTCATCTGGAGGGTTGTTAACGCAGTGTCCAAAGAAGGGCCAGAAGTATACAGAATGGTGTCGTCTGCGTAGAGGTGGATCTGAGACTCACCAGCAGCAAGAGCGACATCATTGATGTACAGAGAAGAGAGTCGGTCCAATAATTGAACCCTGTGGCACCCCCATAGAGACTGCCAGAGGTCCGGACAGCAGACCCTCCGATTTGACACACTGAACTCTATCAGAGAAGTAGTTGGTGAACCAGGCGAGGCAATCTTTTGAGAAACCAAGGCTGTCAAGTCTGCCGATGAGGATGTGGTGATTGACAGAGTCGAAAGCCTTGGCCAGATCAATGAATACAGCTGCACAGTAATGTTTCTTATCGATGGTGGTTAAGATATCGTTTAGGACCTTGAGCGTGGCTGAGGTGCACCCATGACCAGCTCTGAAACCAGATTGCATAGCAGAGAAGGTATGGTGAGATTCGAAATGGTCGGTAATCTGTTTGTTGACTTGGCTTTCGAAGACCTTAGAAAGGCAGGGTAGGATAGATATAGGTCTGTAGCAGTTTGGGTCAAGAGTGTCCCCCTCTTTGAAGAGGGGGATGACCGCAGCTGCTTTCCAATCTTTGGGAATCTCAGACGACACGAAAGAGAGGTTGAACAGGCTAGTAATAGGGGTGGCAACCATTTCAGCATATAATTTTAGAAAGAAAGGGTCCAGATTGTCTAGCCCGGCTGATATGTAGGGGTCCAGATTTTGCAGCTCTTACAGAACATCAGCTGACTGGATTTGGGAGGAGAAATGGGGAAGGCGAGTTGCTGTGGGGGGTGCAGTGCTGTTGACCGGGGTAGGAGTAGCCAGGTGGAAAGCATGGCCAGCCGTAGAAAAATGCTTATTGAAATTCTCAATTATAGTGGATTTATCAGTGGTGACAGTGTTTCCTATCTTCAGTGCAGTGGGCAGCTGGGAAGAGGTGTTCTTATTCTCCATGGACTTTACAGTGTCCCAGAACTTTTTTGAGTTAGTGTTGCAGGAAGCAAATTTCTGCTTGAAAAAGCTAGCCTTGGCTTTTCTAACTGCCTGTGTATAATGGTTTCTAGCTTCCCTGAACAGCTGCATATCACGGGGGCTGTTCGATGCTAATGCAGGACGCCATAGGATGTTTTTGTGCTTATATGGGGTTAGGTTTATTCCCAAGAATACGTTTTAAAAAATGCTCAATGTAATCAAGGTATGAAATGATTGTAATTTAAAATAATCTCTTATTGTGGTCTGTCACGGATCCCCTTGGTGCTGCTGCTCATTCCGTTCACCAGCTTCTGAGGTCTACGTCACCGGCCTTCTAGACGTCACTGAACTAGATTCATTACCATCAACCCTGGACTGTCTTGTCTAATTACGCACACCTGGTTCCCATTCCACCTGATTAGTATGTGTATATGTGCCCTCTGTTCCCCATTGTCCTTGTCGATTATTGTTACCATGTCCGTTGGTCTTGTGAGCACCTGTGCTGTTGTCATCGGTTTCCATGCTACGTGTTATTCTCCAGTTGTTTTACAGGTCTCGTCCCGTGTATTATTTAGAGGTTTACACCTCACTCTTTTGTTTTGGTGGAGAAAATTTTAAAAACTATTTTGTATTCCTCGCTCTCCTATCTTTATACAGAGTGACATGGTCAATTTGAAGTGTACAAAAAGATGTTCCAAACCATCCTCACTGAAAAAAAGAAAGCTGAATCTAGTTGCCTACCCCTGGTTTAGAGTGACAACTTACACATTCAGTAAAGGCCTCCTGTCTATAATTAAAGCCCATTAGGTAGCCCACTAGGCTACCCCGGGGCGGCAGGGTTAGAGTGTTGGACTAGTAACCGGAAGGTTGCAAGTTCAAATCCCCGAGCTGACAAGGTACAAATCTGTCGTTCTGCCCCTGAACAGGCAGTTAACCCACTGTTCCTAGGCCGTCATTGTAAATAAGAATTTGTTCTTAACTGAAAGGTTAAAAAATAATAATAATAATAAATTGTGGGGAAAAACTCATTCTGATTGGGTGGGCCTGGCTCCCCAGTGGGTCTATGCCCACCCATGGCTGCGCCCCTGCCCAGTCATGTGAAATCCATAGATTAGGGCCTGATTAATTTATTTCAATTAACTGATTTCCTTATATGAACTGTAATTTAGTAAAATTGTTAAAACGTTTGCATGTTGCGTTTATAATTTTGTTCAGTATACTTTTTCAAAGTACCTTTTTAGATAAGCTACCAGTAAGAAAAATATAGTTTACTTAACTTCTTTCAGTGTGAAGTATTTGGTAGCTTGGTTAACTATCTTTTCAGAGTAGCTTCCCCGACACACACATCAAATGATCATTAGGAATGGATATGTCATTCTACATATTAAATGCACATTTCATAGAGCTTACAAATATCTTCTCCCAGCATAAGAAGATACAGGACCCTCAAAGAACATATATGGACTGGAGACTCATGTTATGCAGAGGTAAAACAGAACATTACAGAACAGTTCTATAAATGTATATAAATAGCAACTTACTTTGATTCAAGTTACTACACTACAAAATTCACTGCATCAGGCTTATTACCCAAGAGACCTGCATGTTCATTTTCTTTTGGGGATATTTTAGGTCATTTTTTTTTTCCAATACTTGCATCTGATAATTCATTATGTTAATAGCTAATTTAATTTCACTTATCACATGTGAAATGTGAAACAATCCCTACAGAATAAAGCAAGACAAAACAGTAAATAAAACTCTGATAAAAACAAAATGTAAAAGCCTGACACTCAAATAGACGAACCTTCAATCTGGGCACAACCAAATAGCATACAGTAACATGACCTTCTCATGTCTGTCTGATGTCACTGGATGGACAGACATTTTGTAAAAATCATTCAACACTCAAATAAATGCATGTCCTCGTGCTCGTTCATGTCTGCCTGGCCACAGAAAATAATGCGATGTAAAATTCACAGAAATCTATTTCCCTAGCCCATAGTCTGGTGCCGCCCAGATAGGCCTGCTAACGTCTTTATCTTTAGGCTCAACCCAACCAATCAAACACCCTTGGTCCGCACCCAAACTGGAGAGTCAGTCTCCACTGTGACTGGGCTAAGTTGTCACCCTCACCCAGCCCTCACCCTAAACTGTGTCACCTGACACCTCCCACGTGCATCATCCATACATTTAATTTAGTTGAAATATTATACAAATATGGTGCCATATAATGCCACCCTCAATGAAAGCTCCTGGAAGATGGTTGCAGTTATATTTGATATGTAGATGATTCAAACCACAAACATCTACATCAAGAAGAGTCATTGCATCATATTCAGTTGAAATGAGCTGCTGATGCTTGGGTACCCTTTCCTTTGTAGTCAAGATTTAAGCCACAATTGATTGCATTTCCATGGCATGAACTATAAAGTCTGTGTGGTACGGGAAAACTGTATGGATGTGCTGTTGCAACAAATTTTTGAACGTTTCAAGAGGAATCATCTCAGTTGTCTGTTTCTTAGGTGGTTCTCTTCAAGTCATAATGTTAAATTATTCAGTTATTTCAATAACCAGTTAAGTTCACGTCATGTTTGAACAATGTTTGCTTGGGTGTGTCTGAATATTGACAAAAAATAATTAGACAAGATGTAAAACAAAACACCTCTTAAAATGCGATGGTGGAAAGATACACTACATGACCAAAAGTATGTGGACACCTGTTCGTCAAACATCTCATTCCAAAATCATGGCCATTAATATGGAGTTGGTCACTCCCCCTTTGCTGCTATAACAGTCTCCACTCTTCTGGGAAGGCTTTCCACTAGATGTTGGAACATTGCTGCGGGTACTTGCTTCCATTCAGACACAAGCTTTAGTGAGGTCGGGCACTGATGTTGGGCGATTAGGCCAGGCTCGCAGTTGGCATTCCGATTCATCCGAAAGGTTTTTGATGGGGTTGAGGTCAGGGCTCTGTGCAGGCCAGTCAAGGCCACACCGATCTCAACAAACCATTTCTTTATGGACCTCGCTTTGTACAAGGGGGCATTGTCATGCTGAACAAGGAAAGGGCCTTCCCCAAACTGTTGCCACAAAGTTTGAAACCACAGAATCGTCTAGAATGTCATTGTATGCTGTAGCGTTAATATTTCCCTTCGCTGGAACTAAGGGACCTAGACCGAACCATGAAAAGCAGCTCCAGACCATTATTCCCCCTCCACCAAACTTTACAGTTGTTGCTATTTTGTTGCCTTACAACCTGGAATTAAAATATATTTGGGTGGGGGGATTGTATCATTTGATTTACCCAACATGCCTACCACTTTGAAGACACAAAATATTTTTGGGGTGAAACAAACAAGAAATAAGACAACAGAATGGAAAACTTGAGCTTGCATAACTATTCACCCCCCAAAGTCAATACTTTGTAGAGCCACCTTTTGCAGCAATTACAGCTGCAAGTCTCTTGGGGTATGTCTCTATAAGCTTGGCACATCTAGCCACTAGGATGTTTGCCCATTCTTCAAGGCAAAACTTCTCCAGCTCCTTCAAGTTGGATGGGTTCTGCTGGAGTACAGCAATCTTTAAGTCATACCACAGATTCTCAATTGGATTGAGGTCTGGGCTTTGACTTGGCCATTCCAAGACATTTAAATGTTTTTCCTTAAACCACTCAAGTGTTGCTTTAGCAGTATCTTTTGGGTCATTGTTCTGTTGGAAGGTGAACATCCATCCCAGTCTCAAATCTCTGGAAGACTGAAACAGGTTTCCCTTCAAGAATTTCCCTGTATTTAGCACCATCTACCATTCCTTAAATTCTGACCAGTTTCCCAGTCCCTGCTGATGAAAAACATCATTGTGTTGGTGTTCTCAGGGTGATGAGAGGTGTCGGGTTTGCGTCAGAAATAGTGTTTTCCTTTATGGCCACTCTTCCGTAAAGCCCAGCTCTGTGGAGTGTATGGCTTAAAGTCGTCCTATGGGCAGATACTCCAACTTTCGCTGCGGAGCTTTGCAGCACCTTCAGGGTTATCTTTGGTCTCTTTGTTGCCTCTCTGAATAATACCCTCCTTGCCTCGTCTGTGAGTTTTGGTGGGCAGCCATCTCTTGGCAGTTGTTTTGTGGTGCCATATTCTTTACATTGTTTAATAATGGATTTAATGGTTCTCCGTGGGATGTTCAAAGTTTCTGATCTTTTTAAAAGAAAATATTTTGGGATTATTTTTAAACAAGATATTTTTTCTATTTCCTATTTATAATATTTTGTGTATGTCCATTATACTAAATTAAATTCAAAATCAATTTAAATTACAAGTTGTAACGCAACAAAATAGGAAAAACGGCAAGGGGGATTAATCATTTTGCAAGGCACTGTAGTGTTCTCCTGGCATTTTTCCACTACACAATAACAGCACTTACAGTTGACGAAGAGAGAAATTTGACCAACTGACTTGTTAGAAAGGTGGCATCCTATCACGGTGACACGTTGAAAGTCAATGAGCTCTTCAGCAAGGTCATTCTACAGCCAATGTTTGTCTATGGAGACTGCATGGCTGTGTGCTCGATTTTATACACATGTCAGCAACGAGTGTGGCTGGAATAGCCAAATTCACAATTTTGAAGGGTGTCCACATACTTGTGTGTGTATACAGTGCATTTGGAAAGTATTCAGACCACTTCTCTTTTACCACATTTTGTTACATTACAGCCTTAACCTAAAATGGATTAATGTTTCCCTCAATCTACACACAAAACAACATAATGACAAAGCAAAAACAGGTTGATACATTTTCGCTAATTTATAAAAACCAAAAAACAGATCCCTTATTTACACAAGTATTCAAACCCAAAATTGAGCTCAGGTGCATCCTGTTTCCATTGATCATCCTTGAAATGTTTCTACAACTTGAAGTCCACATGTGGTAAATTCAATTGATTGCACATGATTTGGAAAGGTACACACCTGTCTATATCCACAGTTGACAGTAGATATCAGAGCAAAAACCAAGCCTCGAGGTCGAAGGAATTGTCCGTAGAGCTCCGAGACAGGATTGTGTCGAGGCACAGATCTGGGGAAGGTTACCAAAACAGTTCAGCAGCATTGAAGGTCCCCAAGAACACAATGGCCTCCATCATTCTTAAATGGAAGAAGTTTAGAACCACCAAGACTTGCCAGAGCTGGTTTCCCGGCCAAACTGAGCAATCGGGGGAGAAAGGCCTTTCTCAGGGAGGTGACCAAGAATTGACAGAGCTCCAGAGTTCCTCTGTGGAGATGGAAGCACCTTCCAGAAGGATAACCATCTCTGCAACAGTCCACCAATCATGCCTTTATGGTAGAGTGGCCAGACGGAAGCCACTCCTGAGTAAAAGGCACATGACAGCCCACTTGGAGTTTTTTAAATATATTTTAAAAATTCAGTGGCAGGGACTGGGAGGCTAGTCAGGATCGAGGGAAAGATGAACGGAACGAAGTACAGAGATCCTTGATGATAACCTGCTCCAGAGTGCTCAGGACCTCAGACTGGGGTGAAGATTCACCTCCCAACAGGACAATGATCCTTAGCACACAGCCAAGATAACACAGGAGTGGCTTCGGAACAAGTCTTTGAATGTCCTTGAGTGGCCCAGGCAGAGCCCGGACTTGAACCCAACCCAACATCTCTGGAGACCTGAAAATAGCTGTGCAGCGACGCTCCCCATTCATCCTGACAGAGCTTGAGAGGATCTGCAGAGAATGGGAGAAACTCCCCAAATGTGCCAGGCTTGTAGCGTCATACCCAAGAAGACTCAAGGCTGTAATCGCTGCCAAAGGTGCTTCAACAAAGTACTGAGTAAAGGGTCTGAATATTTATGTAAATGTGATATTTCCGGGGTGGGGGTTTTATACACATTTCTAAAAACTTGTTTCTGCGTTGTCATAATGGGGTATTGTCTGTAGATTGATGAGGGGGGATTTAAAAAAAAAACAATTTTAGAATAAGGCTGTAACGTAACAAAATGTGTAAAAGGTCATGGGTCTGAATACTTTCCTGAATGTACTGTATATGGTGTAGGTCAAATAAACATGCCAAAATAAGGCCCTAGTATCTCTTTCCAAAAAACGTACTTTGTATGGGGGCATGGAGGGGCGTCGAGGCGAGATGTCAAACACCTGTTATTGCAAAACTGTTTGGGGTCTGATTAGAAGGGGTGGGGGCATGTCATTGGTCAGAGACAAACTGGACCAGACCCAGAACATGATAGATAAGGGGACCAGAGCTGTGATGTCATCACCATATGTAAATGAGCTGGTGGCCTTAAAGGAGACCATTCCAAGCTGTCAGGGGTCTGTGAACAACCTGGTGCTGTTGGAGATGTGCTGGTGGTTGTAAACGAGAGCAGCGTGTTAAGAGCACCATCAACACCCTTAAATAACACTTTGTTCTTCAAGAGGAGACTGAGGACAACGCAGACAGAACAGATGTGGAGGTGAGCACTTAGAGGCCAATTCTGTGATATTTACAGATGTTTTTGATCACCTAACCAAGTCACGAAACATCTACCGCTGTCAGTTGTGCTTCATTTGAAGGTGGATAATTAGGGGAGAGAGCTGATGTTTAGAGAAGGTCCTCTATTATGAGGATCTGCAAGTGGTGTTTTTTAGTTAACCACAAGCAATTGCATCAAAGGAACGCATGTACACGCTCTCGATATAATGCAATGTGGGACCTGTACTTGGTTAGTCTTGTAATAGGACTCCTCAAAAAGATTTGGACACCTGACATTTCTGTTGATCACGCATGCACTTTATGTCTGGGAAAATATAATTCTAGAATATAGCATGCATATTGTATTCATACCCAGGGTGGTAGACTTCTCAATGTTAACACATGAACAACATATTGACTCAAACCGGTTTCTCTACATTGGTTTGTGTGTTTAATATGTAATATCCATTCTCTTTTTTTCCAACAGGTTTATTCATTTAGGTGAAGTCATCATGGGACATTGTATGTTGGTCTTGTACCCTGGACAGGATATCATCATATACTGTAAGTTCGTTATGGTGACACTACAGTATAGATGATGTACTATCCAGGGTCTCATTCCCCCTTCTAGCCACTATCAGCACCCACACACACTGTTGATGGTTGGAAGCTAGAGGGTGGCGATCAAACCGTTACCATTACTGAGTTTTAGCAATGGTAAGGGTTCTATTGACGCCTCTCAATGTCATAGCTACATTTGTACACACACGAACGGATGGATAGACGCTGCTGGCGGTTGGAAGCTAGAGGGTGGCGATCAAACCGTTACCATTACTGAGTTTTAGCAATGGTAAGGGTTCTATTGACACCTCTCAATGTAATAGCTACAGTAGTACACACACGAACGGATGGACAGACGCGGTTGGAAGCTAGAGGGTGGCGATCAAACCGTTACCATTACTGAGTTTTAGCAATGGTAAGGGTTCTATTGCTGCTTCTCAATGTCATCTGGAGTTGAAACAAAGGAAACTAAAAACGGGTGGACTGGACTTTTCTTCCTTGCAACAAGGAGCATTTGTTTACAACAGATTAGTAATACCAATAACCAGAATTGTGTATAAGAACTGATTTAGATATTTTAATTGTAAGGTGTTTGTTGACTTGTGAAATAAATGTTTTAATTCAAAACCAAATTACTATCAATGTCTGGGTGTACATCTTACTCTAAAGGTGGAATACTGTTACCAAGGTTACCACCTTAATGCATTTGCAGGTTACACATACAATTGTATGAATGTTTAGTTTATTTATTCAATTTCATACAGTATACAGCTTTAAAAAGCAGTTGGTTAGTCTAATCTGAGTCAAGTCTAGCATTCTACACAAGTTAGCAGTGTAAATGTCAGTAATCAATGGAGAGCAGCTGTTTCTGTACACAGTAAACAAGACACTCCAGCCTTTCCTCTCTTTTTCACTCTTTGCCCTTCCTTTAGGCCACAGAGGGCACACACTTGTTATTCATCAAGGTAGCCTGGATAGAGAAAGAAGCTCAGAGCAAACTCACAGGGGGAGGGAGAAATGAACCTAATCACTATTATCTGACCCATTTTACAAGCAGGTTAGCGCTCCATTTTGCCTTCCATTAAAGAGTTGAGAATTCAGTTCTCGGGCTGAGTTTTGCTATGAGAGAGACAAAAGAAAGATTGATAGAAATGGAGGCTTGAGGGGACTGCAATGCTATGGGCAGCTGAGCAAGAGAGTGCGAGACGGAGATAGGCAGGGGCTGGATAGAACAACAGGGACATTCGACAGACAGAACATGATTGTGCTACTCCCAGTTCAATTATCAGCAGGCCAGGCTAGCAGAGGTCTACTGCCAAGGGGAAGCTTCTGGAAGCCCAAGATAAACCAGAAACCTTTTCACAGCTCGGCCCAACCCCCACCACACACACACACACACTCCACATCAAAATAGAGCTGTTTAATTTAAGAGGTCAAAATTGAAATTAAAAGAAAATCTTACAGAAGCTCTGAAAGGAAAAACAAATATCTGCAAGTCATCTTTTACGTAAGAAGAATGCTTATGCAAGAACACAGTATTCTGACCCTTGAGAGAAGTGACTGTAGATGAGGCTGGGACCAAGTTCCAGGGGAGAGAGTGCTGTCTCTCTGTTTCTGATAGCTATCTCACTAGCTGACTCATGATGAGCCTTTACAAGCTCTCAGCAGCACATTTTAGCTACAGGTCTGTCCAAAACCTATTCCCCCCTCAGGAAACTAAAAATATTTGGCATGGGTCCTGAGAACCTCAAAAGGTTCTACAGCTGCAACATCGAGAGCATGGTTGGATCACTGCCTGGTACGACAATTGCTCGGTCTCTGACCGCATGGCACTACAGAGGGGTAGTGCGTACGGCCCAGTACATCACTGGGGCTAAGTAGCCTGCCATCCAGGACCTCTACACCAGGCGGTGTCAGAGGAAGGCCCTAAAAATTGTCAAAGACCCCAGCCACCCCAATCATAGACTGTTCTCACTACTACCACATGGCAAGTGGTACCGGAGTGCCAGGTCTAGGACAAAAAGGCTTCTCAACAGTTTTTACCCCCAAGCCATAAGACTCCTGAACAGGTAATCAAATGGCTACCCGGACTATTTGCATTGTGTACCCCCCGCCCCCTGCTACTCTCTGTTTATCATATATGCAGTCACTTTAACTATATATTCATGTACATACTACCTCAATTGGCCCAACCAACCAGTGCTCCCGCACATTGGCTAACTGGGCTATCTGCATTGTGTCCCACTACCCACCAACCCCTCTTTTACGCTACTGCTACTCTCTGTTCATCATATATGCATAGTCACTTGAACCATATCTACATGTATATACTACCTCAATCAGCCTGACTAACCGGTGTCTGTATATAGCCTCGCTACTGTATATAGCCTCGCTACTGTTATTTTTCACTGTTGTTTTATTTCTTTACTTACCTATTGTTCCCCCAATACCTTTTGTGCACTATTGGATAGAACCTGTAAGTAAGCATTTCACTGTAAGGTCTACACCGGTTGTACTCGGCGCATGTGACAAATAAACTTTGATTTGATAGTCAAGAAGTAGAAACCAGTCAGATCTTTCTGTGAAAATAGTGAGTCCAAAAGTGTTCATTTCCTATTCACAAGGCCACCATAAAACTGTCCCCCAGATGATCATAACACTCAGTTCATCATAATCCTCGTCAGTTCTTCACCTTCACAGAGAGCCTCAGCTTGACCTCCCTGAGGAACACTGTGCTCAGGTCGTCTCCAGCCTCTCTGGCTATCCTGGCAACCATCTGACCAGCCTGGCCAATCACCATTTTCTGTCATCAGGAGAAATGAAGGACAGAGGAAATACAGTATAATAATATGAGCATGCATTTCAATATGTCAATGTTTTAAGTCCACCAGAGGGCCACAGTTACCACAGCAGATATGAAGAATGTATACTGTAATAATCACTAGGTCCTAACAACTAAATATACAGTAAATCAATGATTTTCAACTTTGTCACCATTCCCTTAGCTGAATAAAAACCTAGAGAGCAGTCTGGTGCAGGGGTCAGGTTTGAATCACTTTGAGCACTGCTGCACCAACGCAGATGTAGGCTCACATCCATCCAGTCTGTCTGCCATTAAAAATGTATGGTTTAAAAAGGAGTGCTCAGATATGTACAAGGTATTACAGGCTAAAGAAGACTCCGGGCATCATGACTTGAAACTCATGAGTCTGAGGACACAGTTTATCTACACATGTAACTATCAGTATGAGAACACATGGTAGAGCAGCTTCATATCTCCAACATTAGGTGGAGATGGGTGTGACGGGACACAGATCAGTTGGCCTGAACTCCATTTCAACTCAGAAAGTAAACTGAAATTCCAATTTTCCTCATTGCTCAGAATGGAAATTTGCAATTTCAATTTACTTCTGGAATTTACTAAATTGAAGTGGAATTGACCCCAACCCTGATAGAGATTTCACGTAGAATCAAGCTGTAGACTCACAATGGGGATGTGATTTTAAGGGAGGAGGAAAACAAGTCAAAGAGACGGTTCAGATGAACTATCTATCGACACATTGACAGGTCTATGTGAAGGGCCAAACCATAGAGCGTGGAGCCTTGCTCCGTCTACAAGAAAGTTCCAGTTGCTTTTCTCCTCGTCTTTATCTCCTTCCTCTGATGGCTTCTCACGTGTTCATTAGTAATGTAGTTAGGTTGGTAGTGGTGCTCCTTGACATGTTTCACAACAGGGGACATATCGAAATCTACATGTAAAAAAATTGTACTGAGAAATGCAGCACACTTACCATGTGACTTTCTTTCTTCACATACAGTTTTACTGCTATATCCAGCTCTCCATTCTCCCTGTCGTGCCACAAGTCAATGGCCTGCAATTGCGAGAAATAAAAAGTTAATATAATTTCAAAAGTAGTACTACCATGAGTATTTCTCTATATGTGCTACATCTATATCTGGCATACAGATAGATATTAGGGACTAAAGAGTCAAAAATAATTGTGATTGGACACTGGCCCTACAATACATCTCAAGCTGGGATGGGAGATAGTGCTTGACAGTTAAAATGGTTGACACATGCACACGCACTATATCGGCATATGGCTATATGAGTGCAGTGCATTGTCTGGCTCTGCAGTCTGTGTGTGTCTGTAATGACTAGTCACCTGCGTCATTGTGTAAGGGACTTCTTTGGGCAGATATTCCAGAAGCTTCTCTCTGACAGTGTTGGTGCAGATCTCCTCAGGAGTCTGATCTGTCAGGACATCACTGTGGTATTGCCAAGAACCAGGCTTTGCCCCCACTACTAGGTATCTCTGTAGAGGAGACAGACAGATGTCAACAGCAATTGTTAATTGTTAGTTAAGTGTTATACATCAACATAGCTACAATTGATGTCCATGGATTTCAAAATAACTCAAATAATTCTACATTGAATGTACTTGTTAACTTAGTATTAGATACATTGCTTCATAAGTCCCTATATCACCATATGCTAACATTACCTTCAGTGTCTCCACATCCTCTCCATCCACAGCAGAGAGCATGAAGACGTCCTTGAAGTGAGCCCAGCCCTGTTGGGTCTTCAGAGCCCTAAGCTGCTCCTTACGCAGCCCTGACTGGGCCTCACTGCCCTCACCATCAGCCACATCACCACCCGGCTTGTCCTCATCTCCAGACCCTGATGTCCTAGCCTCCCTGTCTGTCCTCCTCTCAGCCCAGGGTGGCTTGATCACCCTGCGGACCTGCAGCTTCCGGCCGTTCACCACTCCACATGTCAGATCTGCTGTGATCTCCAACAACCTGCTCTTGCTCTTCAGCATGTCAACCTGTGCCATACACATTACACAGTTCATGTGCCAATTCATGTAGTAGACAGTTCCTAATTTATTACATCATAATAATGCATAATATCATATGACAACCATGATCTCACCTCAGCACATATGATCAGTTATTATTGACAAGGCCATGGAGAGGATGAGGTTTGCATGCATGTGATAAATAAGTTGTACCTTATTGAGAACTAGGACTGCTGGGACATCTGGGTATTGGGTCAGGCATTTCAGGACCTCAAAGTCTAGCTTGTTGCAGGCCCACTTGTCTGACACATCTACCATTACCACCACTGAAGCAATAACAACAAGAAGAGGACATTAACATGATGGCATACGCCAGTGACACTCACACATAATCCTATATACATGAAAAATCAATGCAGTGCATCGACATTTGCCCACAAAATTATTTATTTCAAATGAATTGTGAAAATGTATGGGACAACATACTGTTTAAAAAGCATAGACGAGACTGGCTTTAAAGCAATGGGCGAGTTATGGCCAATCATCTGAGTGCCCGAAAAGTTGCAAAAAGTGAAGAGTCACACAGTACCAAGACTAGCTTCCTTGACTGTATTCCAAGGATCCTCGAGGAGAGACTTCTCCAGCTGGTGCCTGTGGAGAAGATAAATAGCACCGTTGGAAATTCACCCATTTCATTTTATCACTATAATACCACAGTAATGAAACATGTGTAACAAATCACCTCTTGACTTTTGTAGGTGTAGTGAGTCCAGGAGTGTCCAGCAAAATCTAGAGAGACAATGTATAAGTAAGCATGTACAAGTTTGGTTATCTAATACATCTAAAGTTTGTATATTGGGCAGATACTGTACATAATGTAAGACTGCCCTGAAAAACAAACAAACAAACACTTGTCAAATTGCTGCTATTCTAAATGCATGGTCTGTGAGCTGATTCTCACAATTTGTGTGTCGTCTTCTGTGAGAACGCCAAGGGCACGGGACCGTGTGGTGTGCACTTTCTTGGAAACAGCAAACACCTATGATCATGTTCAGAGAAACTGGTGTTCATGGAAATACACTCCTGACTGACTTAAGAGTGACTCATGATGCATATGTGTACAACTTAAAGTGAAGAAACTGGCCATTACAATAAAGTAAAGTACCTTTCTGCCAAGCAGTTGGTTGGACAGTGTGGACTTCCCAGCATTTGGTGCACCAATGATGGCCACTCTTAAAACCTTTGAGTTCTCTGGTTGATCTGGATCCTTCACCAGCAATGATAATTGTTCAGCTGAAACAAGAGTTTAGGGGTTGACTTATCAGATGTATGAGTAAAATATGAAATACATAATACAGATCTACAGAATACAAGGGCATATATATATAATATTCTTAGACATTCATTCAGTGCACAGCATTTCGATAATGTGAAACTGTACTGCGATGCCCTAAACCCGGAGGTAACCAACTCTTTAATTTTCAGAGGCAGCAGTTGTGATTACCGCTGTCGGGCAGAACTGAGGCTGGATAGTGATAAAGAGTGTCATCTGTCTCCGCCGCTTTGCCTTTCTCCAGTCTGCTCAAAAACGCATCCGATGTAATAAAACAGGCAGGAGTGAAGCGGAAACCGTGTCCATTATTGGTCCCTGGACGACGGGCAGCCCATCCTAAACCAAAGCAACAGAGACATCGAGATTATCACCATCACTGCGTAGACTTGCCAGGTAATTTATGCAACTGTTATGCCTAACGTTAGTTTACAATGACGCACGAATCTGACTTTTTTCCCCAAATTAATTATAGCTAAATTACATGTATGTAACCTGACATCAATAGATCAATTTCTTCAAAATGAAATAACTAACTAACGTTGGCTGACTATATCTGATTAGCTAGTCAGCCAGCTATAAGGTATGGCTGTCATGCCTGACAAGAAAATATAATAAGACATTTGTTTCGGACAAAATTAAGTATATTTCTGGATAAGGGAAAGGCTATTACATTTGCATCATCGCTTATTATTTTGGGATATTAAATCTAGTTTAGCAGATAAGGTAGATGACTGACCCGTTCTGAGAAACGGTGACGCATTTTCCAGTGGCGCAGACACGTTAGCAACTCTCGGAACACGTAAAGATTTCCCGAAAATCGAGATGCTCACACGGAAAGCCATTTATGATATAAACTTATCTGGCCGAGCTATCGCTGAAATTCCAACATACTTCGGTGACTCTATACGTAGCGCAAGGTTACTTCATGGCAGCATGATCGCTTACTTTCACATTGAACTAGGGGCGCAGCCATGATGGACAAACCAAAGAGTGGTTTTGAATTGGAAGAGTGTCTGCTTGGTGATTGTGGCGAGCATTGGCTTTACTGCCCCCTAGCGAACAAGAGGAAGAAACGCCAGTGATCTTTCTTGCTTGGCTTCTGAGGCCATCTATCAAAAAAAAAAAAAAAATTATTTAACCTTTATTTAACCAGGTAGGCAAGTTGAGAACAAGTTCTCATTTACAATTGCGACCTGGCCAAGATAAAGCAAAGCAGTTCGACAGATACAACGACACAGAGTTACACATGGAGTAAAACAAACATACAGTCAATAATACAGTATAAACAAGTCTATATACAATGTGAGCAAATGAGGTGAGAAGGGAGGTAAAGGCTCTCAACCCCAATCGAAAATGGTTAAAGCAATTTTGGAACACAATATAGAAAACCACATAACATAGAGAAGGACCACATTACATCCATGATAAATCATTTATCTACTGAGCCATTGCAATTGGCCACAATAGCAATCTCTCTGCTAATTAACTCTGGTAAAATAATACTCAACTGAAAGTAAATTAACTTAAACTTTTAATGATAATATAGGCCTATGGATCTTCAAACTGATAAAAATGGCTTGATAATATACATGAAAAATATAGCAACAGACAAGTCTGCCATTACAGATTGTCAGTCCAAGTGGGCTAAGTATGTACACCTTCCAGCTGACTTGTTTACCCCTGGGGGTGCCCACATGCACCACAGTTTGGAAAAACACTGTAGTCGAAACACCCTGGGCTTTAGGACTTAAAGCAATGCGTTATCCTGGGGAATATGCAGCAAAGCTGCCAAAATGGCCTTGCTTGCTAATTTCAAGTTTTTAATGTCACATGCATTAGTACAGTGAAATTCCTTTCTTGCAAACTCAATTTACCACAAGAAATTGACAAAAAGGGGATTTGATCATCCAAAAATCTGCACTGAGGTTAATTTGAGAATAGGGGAGTGTATTTGTAGTTGATAGATAGATTTGTTCTATTTTATTATGTTGTTTTCATTCTCATCGCAAGTAAAGCAAGAGAGAGCAGATGTTTCTCCATAGTCCTTTAAACATGCCGGCTGCTTGTTAGTCCTCCAGGACCCACTCAGGGCGGAACAAACACCTCCACTGGGAAGAATGATGAAGGATATCAGGTAGCTCACAATCTGTCATCATTTAACTGAAAGCTCTGCCGAAAAAGAGGGAGCAGCAAAAATAGAGCCTTTAGCAGACACTCACTGTAGAATATCAAATCAAATCAAATCAAATTTATTTATATAGCCCTTCGTACATCAGCTGATATCTCAAAGTGCTGTACAGAAACCCAGCCTAAAACCCCAAACAGCAAGCAATGCAGGTGTAGAAGCACAATATACTTTTAATGGAACTAGAAACTAAAGGATATTTGAGGATCAGTATGTTTGAACTGAGCTCTCTCTCTCTCTCTCTCTCTCTCGCTCGCTTTCAAACACGCACACACGCATACATGCACGAACAGCCACACATTCATTCAAGGCCATTGCTCCCTCAGGGCTTTCCTCACATGGCCATCAGAGTTCTTTCTATGACTGCATTAACTTTGGCCTTCAAAAAGGGAAAGGGCTCTCTCCAAAAATAACAAAATGAATGTGCCTGCAAAACATTTACACAAAGGGAAAGGGCTCCCTCCAAAAATAACAAAATGACTGTGCCTGCAAACAATTTAATTATCAATTGTAGAGCCCATGTTGCCATTTAAAGTGCACTTGGAATAATGTCATAGAAGATCAAATCAAATCAAATGTTATTTGTCACATACACGTGTTTAGCAGATGTTATTGCATGTGTAGCAAAAATGCTTGTGTTTCTAGCTCTAACAGTGCAGTAATATCTAACAATTTCACAACAATACACACAAATCTAAAGTAAAGGAATGGAATTAAGAATATATAAATATTGAGCGAGCAATGTCAAAGTGGCATAGACTTAGATACAGTAGAATAGGGATAGAATAAAGTTTATACATATGAGATGAGTAAATGCAAAATATGTAAACATTATTAAAGTGACTAGTGTTCCATTAGAGGCATTAACCTCTAATGTGCTAGTGGTGGCTATTTAACATAATTTAACAGTCTGATGGCCTTGAGATAGAAGCTGTTTTTCAGTCTCTCAGTCCCAGCTTTGATGCACCTGTACTCACCTTGCCTTCTGGATGATAATGGGGTGAACAAGCAGTGGCTTGGGTGGTTATTGTCCTTGATGATCTATTTTCTGTTCTGGTTCATTTTCCAATTCATTCAAATTCTCTATCTTGCATCTGTAATGTTTGATAGCAGTAATGTTTCTTAATTCTCATTGACAATGGAGCCTGGAACCTTCCCCAAAACATACAGGGAATTCCATTTCTCCTATGTTGACTCCAGGCGGAAAGTAACTTATGTCACATCAAATTTACCCAGAATCTCCTATAGCAGTCAGACTAGCATTAGATGTGATGTAACAGGCAGGTGCTAGAGTTATGCTGTCAACCTTGCTGCTGGTGAGGAATAACAAAGTTGATGATAAAATAAGCTTGCGACATGAGCATGTCAAGAGGGAGCTGTAGGAGAAGGCAGGTAGGGAGCTGCCAATGCAACCGCGCATTCACCAATCCATTACAGATGATTGCAGTCAGTAACACAACACAGAATCTGCAACTGCCACATCCTCTATAAAGGCCTTCATCAAAATACTTTTTAAGTAATGATTTAGCCACTGAAAAAAACTCCCACCAGGTCACATACTGTAGATGCTCTGATTTTTAAAAAGTTTTTATTTAACCTTTATTTAACTAGTCAAGTCAGTTAAGATCAAATGCTTATTTACAATGACGGCCTAAAGAAAAAAGTAATAGTCAATCTAGACTTGCAATCAATAGGACTTGTCTGTGAGGTGGATCGATAATGCCCCCCTTTCAAAAATCATCAATCATGTCGGCTGTGAATTTAAAAAGCGTAATTAGGTACAGCGTTCTTAAACATCCTGTATTGACATTCTTCTGGGGCAGGAGAAAAGACACCATTCTGCGTCATTAACTTTACTATGGCCTGATGGTGCCCACTGCTGTGCTGCTACTTCTCCATCCCCAGCTGACGCCACAGTGATTGGGCTTTCAGACAGAGCTCTCCCCCCTGGGCCCTTCTCACTTGATGGAGGTGGTGTGTGGATGTAGTAAGGCTTGCAGGCTAGGCAGGATTTGGCTTGGGGCATTGTAATAGTCTGGTCTGGATGATAACCAAGGCATTTCCATGTCTCATAGAATCTATATGGATCCTAAATAGACACATACAATCAATTATATCATATACTTGCTAATTATTATCATTTATGGTAAAGAAGTATTGCTGATTCAAATCACCATTCAATATTTAAAAAATGTTGCCTATGTAACTTGTTTTGTTGTTGTCTTTCCCCCAGCGGAAAGATAATAATTCCTATATCACAAATGTATCATTACCTGCCTCTCAACAGGCATGATGGCAGGCATGATGGTATATACTATACAATGGAATGATACATTCTCTCAATGTATGCCATTTTTTCCAAGCTTCAAAATGGTGTCAATAATGGGGGAGCAGCAGGCAGGTGGGTAGATGTAAGGGGTCATTTATTTGTTTCAGATATACAGTACCAGTCAAAAGTTTGGACACACCTACTCATTCAAGGGTTTTTCTTTATTTTTACTATTTTCTACATTGTAGAATAATAGTGAAGTCATCAAAACTATGAAATAACACATATGGAATCATGTAGTAACAAAGTAACAAAAAAAGTGTGAAACAAATCAAAATATATTTTAGATTCTTCAAAGTAGCCACCCTTTGCCTTGATGACTTCATTGCACACTCTTGGCATTCACTCAACCAGCTTCATGAGGAATGATTTCCAACAGTCTTGAATGAGTTCCCACATATGCTGAGCACTTGTTGGCTGCTTTTCCTTCACTCTGCCCAAACCTCATCCCAAACCATCTCAATTTGGTTGAGGTCAGGGGATTGTGGAGGCCAGGTCATCTGATGCAGCACCATCACTCTCCTTTTTGGTCAAATAGCCCTTACATAGCCTGGAGGTGTGTTGGGTCATTGTCCTGTTGAAAAACAAATGATAATCCCACTAAAGCGCAAACCAGATGGGATGGCGTATCGCTGCAGAATGCTGTGGTAGCCATGCTGGTTAAGTGTGCCTTGAATTCTAAATAAGTCACAGACAGTTTCACCAGCAAAGCACCCCCACACCATCACACCTCCTCCATGCTTCACAGGGGAACCACACATGCTGAGATCATCCATTCACCTACTCTGCGTCTCACAAAGACATAACAGTTGGAATCAAACATTGCAAATTTGGACTCATCAGACCATAGGACAGGTTTCCACCAGTCTAATGTCCATTGCTCAAGTTTCTTGGCCCATGCAAGTCTCTTCTTATTATTGGTGTCCTTTAGTAGTGGTTTCTTTGCAGCAATTCGAACATGGAGGCCTGATTCACGCAGTCTCCTCTGAACACTTGATGTTGAGCTGTGTCTGTTACTTGAACTCCGTGAAGAATTTATTTGGGCTGCAATCTGAGGTGCAGTTAAATATAATGAACTTATCCACTGCAGCAGAGGTAACTCTGGGTTTTCCTTTCCTGTGGCAGACCTCATGAGAGCCAGTTTCATCATAGCTCTTGATGGTTTTTGTGACTGCACTTGAAGAAATGTTCAAAGGTCTTGAGATGTTCCATATTGACTGACCTTCATGTCTTAAAGTAATGATGGACTGTCGTTTCTCTTTGTTTATTTGAGCTGTTCCTGCCATAATTTGGACTTGGTCTTTTACCAAATAGGGATTTCTTCTGTGTACCACCACTACCGTGTCACAACACAGCTGATTGGCTCAAATGCATTAAGAAGGAAAGAAATTCGACAAATTGACTTTTAACAAGGCACACCTGTTAATTGAAATGCATTCCAGGTGACTGAAGCTGGTTGAGAGAATGCCAAGTATGCAAAGCTGTCATCAAGGCAAAGGGTGTCTACTTGGGCCTCCCGGGTGGCGCAGTGGTCTAAGGCACTGCATCGCAGTGCTAGCTGGGTTCAAGTCCAGGCTCTGTCGCAGCCGGCCGCGACCGGGAGACCCATGGGGCAGCGCACAATTGGCCCAGCGTCGTCTGGGTTAGGGCGGGTTTGGCCGGCAGGGATATCCTTGTCTCATCGCGCACTAGCGACTCCTGTGGCAGGCCACAGGTCGCCAGGTGTACGGTGTTTCCTCCGACACATTGGTGCGGCTGGCTTCCGGGTGGGATGGGCATTGTGTCAAGAAGCAGTGCGGCTTGGTTTGGTTGTGTTTCGGAGGACGCAGCGATGAGACAAGACTGTAACTACTACCAATTGGATACCACAAAATTGGGGAGAAAAAAGGGGGTAAAAAAATAAAAATTAAAAGGGTGAGTACTTTGAAGAATCTCAAATATAAAATATGTTTGACAGTTTTTTGGTTACCACATGATTCCATATGTGTTATTTCATAGTTTTGATGTCTTCACTATTACTCTACAATGTAGAAAATAGTAAAAATAAAGAAAAATCTTGATTTGAGTAGGTGTCCAAACTTTTGGTTAGAGAATTCAGACTGCACAATTGAATTCTTCATCAAATCACAAACCATATGACTCTATTGACTAAGGTGGGTGAAAGACTTGAACACTGGATTCTGTGTACATACAAATGATTTGGATTACTGTAATAAGCAATGAATTGTAATCTAGTCTTGCAAATGTAGACATATAAAATGATTTGGATTATTAAACTTTTGCTCAGTCATATATTATGTAGGCCTATTTACCAAGATGTTATGCATTGAATATTGCCATCAATATGATCATGTTCCACATTGTTATTGTTGGCACAATAATGAATATCAATATCAATAGTTGACCTAATAAAATTTTCTGGAAATGTTAAGTAGAGCATTACATTTCATAACACAAGCATACGTTTATTAAATAGATTATGACATTTCTCCTATTCTTTTCTTGGGACTTGTTTCAGGTAGAAGATGTCCCTAATCACAGTTCTAGAACCAACTAAGCCTAACCCTATCAAAACCTTAATCCATTATTTGGAATATAAACCTAACTGATCTTAGATCAGTGCCTGGGAAAAACTTCCAGCTAGAAGACTGACTTGGCTGAGAAGGGTGTAATTGCAGATCGCAATTAGGGGTGTTTTCTGATATAGGCGTTTCTTGAAATTAAGTTACACCCATTGATGCTCGCCATTAGTCAGTGGCCATTTTTTTCGCGGTGACAACAGTTTTTGACAACCGAGGTATTGTAGCTAATGATGTGTATAAACCTTGGATGATTGACAGGAGGCATTGTATTGAAGCCACCGCTTAGCCATCTTGGTACTATTGGAAGCTATAGAAATGCATTTATTAATATCTACATTCTGTTTTTTGACATGTATATTCTAATACAGACACCTTAATGCATACTTTGAAATTATATTATGTGAGCTTATATAATTATATTCACATTGTATGCACATTAGTATGCTCAAAAAAAAATTCTCATTGTATTTTTTTCAGAGTACAAATGTTGCTGTCCCCACTACAAAAAAGGACTTAAATACATGTAATGTTTTCCTTTAAACATTTAATTGAAATACTGTAGAATTACATTCATTCCTATGGAGGACTGCTCCTACTAAGGAGTTCCAATATGGCCGACCGGGGCTTAAAAGTTCTCAATGGCCAATAAATAGCCTCAGCAAGCCAGTGTTTTATATATGTCATCGATTGTAGCTTAGTCTAACCAAAGAGGAACAGGAAAAGAAAGGCCCAACTCGGCGGGACCGCTTTGGGGACAAAGACTCCCATTGTTAGGGCGGAGAGACATGTATCTTGTCAGTATATCCATAATATTTGGCCTAACCCTGACCCTTTTCCTAAACTTAACCTCAGTCTCCTAATCTGCCATGGCTAATTCACCTAACCTGTTACGTTAATTATCCTAACCTGGCACGTTAATTATCCTAACCTGGCACCTTAGTTATCCTAATCTGCTAGCTATGTAAACAAAATTCACCTAACCTGTTATACGTTAATTATCCTAATCTGGCACCTTTTTTATTTAGTTAAGAACAAATTCTTATTTTCAATGAAGGCCTAGGAGCAGTGGGATAACTGCCTGTTCAGGGGCAGAACGACAGATGTGTACAGTGTCAACTCAGGGGTTTGAACTTGCAACCTTCCGGTTACTCATAACACCGGAACTGACCAATGGCAGGTATCAATGGGCGTTTCCTGATATCAGGGAACACTCATATCAAGAAACGCCCACAATTGTGGTCTGCAATTACACCATATTGACTTGGCTGGGTGCTGAGAAAGTTGCGCATGCGCCGGAAGTTGCTGCCGCAGACAGCAGCAGTCCAACAGCAAAAAATCTGTTTTTGAATTTGTAAACCATGATGATTTTTTAAGCAATGCCTTTCGAGGAGGTACATGGAGAGTAAGTATTTCTATCTAATATGAGATTTCATTCATCATTGGAAGGTAATTACTTGTCATAAATGTGTGCAAAGCCGAGACGGCAACAAAGGAGTCATTCTAACATTAGCTATCAATCCGCTAGCTCTGTGTTTCATTAGTTAACGTTAGCTAGCTGCGAGTTATCAATAGCCAGCAGTTAGCATGCTATTGCAATAGCAATACATTTGATTAAAAGCCTCTCCTTTGTTCAAATAACTCTGAATTTAAGGTTTTGGCATAACGAGAGACTTCAGTTTTCACTATTGAATGTGTCAACTAGCCCGCATTATGTCAGTTAACTAATGTTGATGATATGTCAATCATAATTGAATGGACTGTAAAGATGGCTATACAATGAGGCTAAACTGTTACCTTTTACATTATATTCTAACTAAATGAATTATGCATTCTTACGTTACCTAACAATTTTGTGTTACATGTGCCATCTAACTATCCAGCGAAATCAATTGGTTAACTAGAATTTCAGGAATGTCTTTACTTTGCCTTTCTTTATTGTGCCACTAGCTAATTGCTTTCAATTAGACGCAGGTTGATTTTCATTTCGCTGATTCCGCTGATTAACGAGTCAGCTATGTAGTTTACAAGCCTGCCACCTCCTTCAAATATTCTCATCTCGGCGAGGGGTGAATATAGCGGTTGTGTTGTTCTATTGTGGGGGATGGATATTGAATTGATTGCCAGCTTTCTACATTTGGACAACCTGCCGCTGGTGGGTGGTCCAGATCGAATTTGTTGTGCGTATAGTAGTCAGTGTGGTGCCCCATTGCTGTGCTCCTTTGATCAGACTCCGAATCATCCAGTAGCCATCCAAGAGAGAAATTAGTAAACCTTTTATGTGGGGTCTGTTTCTGTGGGGTGGAGGCTGAGCGAGAGACTGGAGAAGCGCCTGACTTAGCTAATAACAGTGGCCTTTGAAACAAGACAGGGGGCGGGTATGCGTCAATGCCACCATATCGCGATTGATCTGACAATCAACAAGCGGTTTGGACATGATGTCAGCAAGTGTTATCATTTTGTATGGCTTTTTTTCCTATGTTTTATAATGGCTACTATGCCTCTTTTTCATAGACAGACTCTCAGTATTGTTGCTTTCCTGCTGTTCAGCCTGACTAAAATCTACCTCGACAACGCAGCTTTTTAGTTGTATCTCTTTACACATCAGCATATTATTAGTTTGTGCAGGATGAGTCCAAGGTAAACACTGGTGGAGTTCGTTTTGCAAGGCATGGTGCCCTGGGTGGGTGGAGTTTGTACATTTTATACAGTTCCATTGGTCGTTAAGTGAAATCTCCACCTCATCTTGCACAAACCAGTGAGAGGTTTGGTAAGGTAACAAAAGGTTTACATCATGCTCATCTGGCAGCCACACGACCTTGCGCACGGAATCCCTACTCTTTTTACATTGGAGAAAGCTATTTGATTGGTAAACATGCTGGCAGTCTTACTGATTCGACGAGATCCAATCGGGATGAACCAAATTGTGACTTCCGGGTTGATGAGGGAAAAATGGTACATATATATGGGCAGAGTTGAGGGAGAGAAAGGGGGATGTTTCAGCCTGTGTGCCTCGACAGATCTGGTTTAGGTGGCTCCTCCTTACAAAGTGTGGATTTTATTTTGCTGCAATTCTGAAAATCTATTACGATGCATTTTTAGCAGATGGGATCTTTGCTGTATTTGTGCGGATTCATCAAATACCACCCATGATCAATTGGAGCCTGGAGTAACGTTACGTTTTTGTCAAATGGTCAGTTTTATTCTGTTACTGCTCAGCTACTTGTGCTGTCAAAATAACATCTCAGTTTTGCACTATCTTGTGTAATGGGATGTAGGCCAATTGCTGTTGCGTCATTATTCTGATTAAGGGTTGTCTTTTATGCATTGTAGCAGAACCACTGCAGTTTATAATAGTGTAATACATCTGTGATTTAATGTCAGTGGTGATGACATGGGGTGTGATTTGTCACTAATGTACAGTTGCTGATCACAAATTAAAATGTCAGTGTCCTCCAAGAGGTTGTATAATGTAGCAGTGTTATGTCCTGTCCTTACTCGTGGAGTCTGGTACTTCTTTAAAGTTCATTTCCTTTGCCGACTGCCAGAGTGGTTATTTAATTTACGACAGAGAAGATCTAATCATTCTGCTCTCTGATATCTTCTGCTTACTCTGTCAAAAATGAGAGCTTGACATTAGTTCGCCCGAGAGTGCTGTTTTACATCATTGCGCAGTTGCCCTACATTTTCCAAAGGGTGAATAATTACATTTCAGACCCTTGTTTCCTGAGAAACGCAGGCTCCTTGACTCGGTGCAATTATCGAGTATTGTAAGGGATCATTTTGTTGTCTGGGTGTAATGTTTCCATTACAATGAAGAGCCATTAAAGTGATTTAACGTTCTTCAATGAATCCCAGACAGTTTTGTCTTGATGCTCAAGAGTCAAGACTATTACATTCGTGATGCTGTACTACTCCATATGTTCTCATTTCAAGTTTAGAATGATGACGGCTCAATGGTTGGACTAGGACACTCATAGAATAGAAATGTGGTCTAAATTTGCTTTAATGTATTAAAACATCTTGATGAGAAAATGAAAATATTATTTTTCCCACTCATATACATTATCATATTATTGAGCATATCATTCATCATATTATTTTCTTTACAGGCTCTGCTTTGTAACAATACATTCATTATGAAGAGAGAGTAGCTAGATAAATGGTCTCTCATTTCGAAAAGGCATTGTTCTCAAGTGCAAAGCACCACAATGCATGGGGACCTATGCATGTACTAATTAGCCAATGCAAGAAGACACCATACTGGCTTTATAAGTGTTATCTAAAGTTCATGTTTAATTGACCTGCAAGTGCAATATGACTTTAGCTGAGAGCAAATAAAGAGGAAAGCATGTTTGTCAATGTTTTTTTTTTCATTAATCCACTTCACCCTGGCGGAGCAATATAGTGGATATTAATCAAAGTGTGTAGAGTGGTTTAAATAAGAGGGCAGAAATGGTTGGCTAAAATCTCAAACCATGTAGCCTAAACTTTTGTTAATTAATTTGACTGACATATTCCCATATAAAGTCTACATGGTTTTAGTGTCAAATAAGTTTTAAGGAAACTTGAAAGCAATTGGTGAGATATTTGACAATGAGGCTAATTTTGAAAATGAGAAACTTCAAGCATCCAATGGGATTCATTTGCCATGATACTTAGCTCTAGATCAGGGATGGGCACATTTGGTTGGCGCCACAAAAAAATCGGAACTTTTCATGAGAGGCTGCAGTTACTCACGGTTCTGCTTGCTTGCTTACCCCCCCAAACACTTATTTAGTGGCCCCCCTCTTGACAGAGGGGAGAATAAAAATAAAAGTTTGTTCATTTCATGCAATTCTACACTTTGCCGTGGGGGTGTAGAGAAAATGTTGCAGTTTTAAAGCAGTTTGCTTCAATTCTTCACATTTTGCCATGGTGAAGAGAAGAGTTACCAATTTCGTAACTAATTTCATGCAATCATACTCATTTTGCCATGGGGCGGAGAGGAAAATGTGCTGTTTTACAGCACATTTCCTGCAATTCTATACATTTTGCCATAGGGTGGAGAGAAATATTTGCCATTTTTAATATGATCGCTGATTGAGACTGACAAAAAAAATCTTTGGGGGGCCCCCCCGGCTGGTAATTCGACCACGATAACAATTTTAGATAGTCAATTAGCCCATATACAGATTTTGTTTTCAGATTTTTATCAGTGAATGACATAACAAGAGAGACTGCGATGTACAACCACATTTCAAAATTGCTCCTCGTGAATGTATTCTTTCATGTCATACTCTTTCAACAGTAAGTTGAGACCCGGGGGGGGATTAATCCGAGGACCTTCAAAAGGGGGTCATGCGGGCCGCCAGTTGCCCATCCCTGCTCTAGATCTGACCTAATATTCAGCTGTTGCTAATGTATTTAATAATAGGTAATTGTAAGTGAAGATGATTGTTGCCTTCACAGAGTGTGAATCAGGTACACTACATCTGTGAACATTTTATGCTTCAAAAGATTCTGTACTGAGGTCAAAATGTAGGCAAGAATCTTCATACATACTCATTTTAAGCAGTGGCAATGGAACACCGGATTACATCAAAGCCATGCTTAATTTTTCTGAGACCTCCGAGTTCTAGGCTATGAATAACAGATCACAGACAACTTGAGTCACTTTTCTGATGTTTCAGCTGATTAAGATGCATTGATTAGTGGCAATTAGCATTCAGCGCCCGCCAGTTTACTGTGAAATACAGTAGCAAAAAAACAGATTTTTATGTTGCAAGAATTTTCTGTGTGGAATGAGCCACTTGGTTGCTTATCATTTTGTTTTATTTTAAGCCAGTCATTTGATGTTCCGTTTTAGAGGCAAATTAACATTTTCTCCGAAACAATGTACGCTACCAACACAATCACATTTTATCATCCTTTCAAAATTCTAGGAGAGGTTTTGAATGTGAAATCACTTACAGGTGTCTGTTTTGGTTTTGTGCTCATAAGATATTTTCTGTTTGCATAGCAGATGGCCTCAGGTGACTTGTCTTGTCTTACATGACTAACATTTTTGGAATTATCATCCATTTGCACAGCGAGGCTACAGGCCACCCTCTTTTCCTGTACAGAAAGGTATTACGAATCTGATCTCTGAGGTGGCTACTAGCTAGTGTCATTATTAACCCACCTCTGTTGAGCTCAGATCTCCAGCACAGCTGTCAAACCACTGTACCCCACATTCACCACACTTGAGTCCCTGCGCTTTTGGAGAGCGACTAGCTGTCAAGCCACACTGTTTTCTCATCTGTACCAGACTGGGAAAGGGGGTAGGTCAGGGCTTCTTCAACTTTTTCAGCCTGGGACCCAAATGAGAAATTCTGTGTTTTCCTGGGACCCAAGCACGTGAAAACATGCTCCTTTTTGGGGGTCAACCTCACAGGCAAAGCGTTTTAGTGGCCCACCCTCTTGACGGAGGAAATAAAAATTAAAGTTAAAGGCCTACTTAGGGAAATTGTGCAAGGAGGACTTTTATCTACTTCCCCAGAGTCATATGATCTCGTGGATACCATTTGTGTCTTTGTGTCCAGTATGAAGGAAGTTTGAGTTACAGTGCATTCGGGAAGTATTAAGGCCACTTGTCTTTTTCCAATTCTTTTTTACTATACAGCCTTATTCTAAAATAATCTCAGCTCAGTGGTCACCATAGCGGCACCCACCCGTAGCATGAGCTCCAGCAGGTACATCTCACTGGTCACCCCCAAAGCCAATTCTTCCTTTGACCGCCTTTCCTTTTTATTTTTTATTTCAGCTTTATTTAACCAGGTAGGCTAGTTGAGAACAAGTTCTCATTTACAACTGCGATCTGGCCAAGATAAAGCAAAGCAGTGTGACACAGAGTTACACATTGAATAAACAAGCCTATAACACAATAAACATGTCAATGACACAGTAGGGAAAAAAGAAAGTCTATATATAGTGTGTGCAAAAGGCATGAGGAGGTAGGCGATAAATAGGCCATAGGAGCGAATAATTACAATTTAGCAGATTAACACTGGAGTGATAAATGAGCAGATAATGATGTGCAAGTAGAGATACTGGTGTGCAAAAGAGCAGAAAAGTAAATAAAAACAGTATGGGAATGAGGTAGGTAGATTGGGTGGGCTATTTACAGATGGACTATGTACAGCTGCTGTGATCGGTTAGCTGCTCAGATAGCTGATGTTTAAAGTTGGTGAGGGAAATAAAAGTCTCCAACTTCAGCGAATTGTTTTTTTTTGTGTATTTTTTTTTGTGCAATTCGTTCCAGTCACTGGCAGCACAGAACTGGAAGGAAAGGCGCCCAAATGAGGTGTTGGCTTTGTAAATCAGTGAGATATACCTGCTGGAGCGTGTGCTACGGGTGGGTGTTGTTATCGTGACCAGTGAACTGAGATAAGGCAGAGCTTTACCTAGCATAGGCTTATAGATGACCTGGAGCCAGTGGGTCTGGCGACGAATATGTAGCGAGGGCCAGCCGACTAGAGCATACTGGTCGCAGTGGTGGGTGGTATAAGGTGATTTGGTGACAAAACGGATGGCACTGTGATAGACTGCATCCAATTGCTGAGTAGAGTGTTGGAGGCTATTTTGTAAATGACATCGCCGAAGTCGAGGATCGGTAGGATAGTCAGTTTTACTAGGGTAAGTTTGGCGGCATGAGTGAAGGAGGCTTTGTTGTGAAATAGAAAGCCGATTCTAGATTTGATTTTGGATTGGAGATGTTTAATATGAGTCTGGAAGGAGAGTTTACAGTCTAGCCAGACACCTAGGTATTTATAGTTGTCCACATATTCTAGGTCAGAACCTTCTAGGGTGGTGATGCTAGTCGGGTGGGCGAGTGCGGGCAGCAAACGGTTGAAAAGCATCCATTTGATTTTACTAGCGTTAATGTGCAGTGGGCAGCTGCTCTTGTTCTCCATGGACTTTAGTGTCCCAAAACGTTTTTTTGGAGTTGGAGCTACAGGATGCAGATTTCTGCTTGAAAAAGCTAGCCTTTGCTTTCCTGACTGACTGCGTGTATTGGTTCCTGACTTCCCTGAACAGTTGCATATCGCAGGGACTATTCGATGCTATTGCAGTCCGCCACAGGATGTTTTTCTGCAATTGCAGTCAGGTCTGGAGTGAATCAAGGGCTATATCTGTTCTTAGTTCTGCATTTTTTTGAACGGGGCGTGCTTATTTAAGATGGTGAGGAAATTACTTTTAAAGAACGACCAGTCATCCTCGACTGACGGGATGAGGTCAATATCCTTCCAGGATACCCGGGCCAGGTCGATTAGAAAGGCCTGCTTGCAGAAGTGTTTTAGGGAGCGTTTGACTGTGATGAGGGGTAGTCGTTTAACTGCGGATTCAGGCAATGAGGCAGTGATTGCTGAGATCCTGATTGAAAACAGCAGAGGTGTATTTGGAGGGCAAGTTGTTCAGGATAATGTCTGAGGGTGCCCATGTTTATGGATTTAGGGTTGTACCTGGTGGGTTCCTTGATGATTTGTGTGAGATTGAGGGCATCTAGCTTAGATTGTAGGACTGCCGGGGTATTAAGCATATCCCAGTTTCGTTCACCTAAGAGAACGAACTTTGAAGCTAGATGGGGGGGCGATGAATTCACATATGGTGTCCAGGGCACAGAAGTAAGCGGAGGGGGGTCGATAGCAGCTGTACATAGCCCATCTGTAAATAGCCCATCCGACTACCTCATCCCCATACTTTATTTATTTATCTTGCTCCTTTGCACCCCAGTATCTCTACTTGCGCATTTATATATATCGATATCTATCTGTCTATATATATTTCTGCACATCTACCATTCCAGTGTTTATTGTATTATTGACTGTATGTTTGTTTATTCCATGTGTAACTCTGTTGCTGTATGTGTCAATGCTTTGCTTTATCTTGGCCAGGTCGCAGTTGCAAATGAGAACTTGTTCTCAACTAGCCTACCTGGTTAAAAAAAGGTGAAATAAAAAATTGTCCTGTTGTAAGGTGAACCTTCGCCCCAGTTTGAGGTCCTGAGGGCTCTGGAGTAGGTTATCAAGGATCTCTCTGTACTTTGCTCCGTTCATCTTTCCCTCAATCCTGACTAGTCTCCCAGTCCCTGCTGCTGAAAAACATCCCCACAGCATGATGCTGCCACCATGCTTCACCATAGGGATGGTGCCAGGTTTCCTCCAGGCGTGATGCTTGGCATTCAGGCCAAATAGTTCAATCTTAGTTTCGTCAAACCAGAGAATCTTGTTTCTCATGGTCTGAGAAATGTCAATATTCCTTGTATACTGTTGTTTAGCTTAGTTATCATTGTTTTAGTTTATGTGCCTTTTGGCAAACTCCAAGCGGGCTGTCATGTGGCTTTTACTGAGGAGTGGCTTGTCTGGCCACTCTACAATCAAGGCCTGATTGGTGGAGTGTTGCAGAGATGGTTGTCCTTCTGGAAGGTTCTCCCCTCTCAACAGAGGAACTCTGGAGCTCTGTCAGAGTGACCATCGGGTTCTTGGTCACTTCCCTGACCAAGGCCCTTCTCCCTCGATTGCTCAGTTTGGCTGGGCGGCCAGCTCTAGGAAGAGTCTTGATGGTTCCAAACTTCTTCCATTTAAGAATGATGGAGGCCAATGTGCTCTTGGGGACCTTCAATGCTGCAGAAATGTTTTGGTACCCTTCCCAAGATCTGTGACGTGATACAATCCTCTCTCGGAGCTCTACGGACAATTCGCTCAACCTCATGGCTTGGTTTTTAGACAGGTGCGTGTCTTTCCAAATCATGTCCAATCAATTGAATTTACCACAGGTGGACTCTAAGTTGTAGAAACAACTTGAGGATGATCAATGGAAACAGGATGCACCTGAGCTCAGTTTTGAGTATCTTAGCAAAGGGTCTGAATACTTATGTAAACAAGGTATTTCTGTTTTTTTTTTTTTATATATACATTTGCAAAAATATCTAAACCTGTTTTCGCTTTGTCATTATTGGGTATTTATTGCGTGTAGATTGATATACATTTAATCAGTTTTAGAGTAAGGTTGGAACGTAACAATGTGGACTAAGTCAAGGGGTCTGAATAGTTTCCGAATGCACTGTAGTTCCAGGAGCCAATGCTAACTAGCGTTAGCGTAACTACCTCTAACTTCCCTCCATTGCCAAAATCCTGAAGTATCCTTTTTAATTTCCTGTAATTCTACACATTTTGCCATGGTATATAGAGAAAATAATGCTCTTAAAGCAAGTTTCTACACATTTTGCAACGGGGCAGAGACAAAATGATGCAATTTTATAAAATAAATTATGCAATTCTACCTATTTTGCCATGGGGGCATAGAGGAAAACATGTTCAGCTTTACAGATAATTGCCTGCAATTCTACACATTTAGCCATGTCTTATGCCATATTAATGATATTTGTGTGATGAGTGACTAACAAAATCAATGGTGGCCCCCTGGAAGTTTGTGGCCCCCTGGAAGTCAGTGCCCCTGTGCTCGTGCCCTGCATGCCCGTTTGGTATTCGCCATGATTACTTCAAGTTTAGATAGCTGTCTAGACTAATTTACCAATCAGTTGTTGTTTTTTAGCTGACATGGCTAATTCTTGTATGACTGCAGTTTCTCTTATGTCAGTCACTGACCGAGGCACAACCACATGTCGAAATTGTATTTGAATATTCTAACTCTCGGGATCTCAACTTACCTACCCAATGTCGTGACCCACCATTAACATGTCCCGTCGCGACCCATACTTTAAGAAAGGTTGGGGTAGGTGTTTTGTCTCTTACTGGGCAGTGAGTCACATGGAAGGGCTTAGGAACAAGAACAACGGTCCGGTAGGGGGTAAAGGAAGAATGTAGTTTTATGAAACATCCCAATTAACAGGAGCGGTCTGGTTGGGGGTAAAGAAAGAATATGGTTGGGTTTTATAAGTGGGATGTTTCATTCAGCTCCTTTAAATTCCAGTCAGAGGGTTGGTGCCTGTAGTGTCATGACATGGTTTTCAGAGCAGATGATCTGCTTACAGGGCAGAGGTTGTGCGTCTGCTGTTACATGGTGTTTTGTTTGGTAACTCACATGGACGGTGTCATGTTGATGTTGTCCCATTAGGACAGCAGAGGGAATAAGCCCGATTACAACTCTCTTCCAGGTTCAGTATCTTAGTTAGCCTGGTCCCAGATCTGGCCATAGGAGTTGGCAAGACAGCACAACCAGATCTGGGACCAGGCTATATCTTCGTAGTGTGTTCTGTTTTTCATGGGGATTTGTATGTTAGCCAGCAGGTGAAATTAAGTCAAAAAGTCCTTGTCTAGCTGGTAAAGCCTGCATAATCATCCCCACTCCACCCCACACCAGGCCCAATGGCCTCCAGTTGCCTAACTTTGTACTATGAAGTTGTTTTGTCTTCGGCTTCAGGGCAATCACAGGAATCTAGACCCACACAGCCACACTACACTTCATTGCCTCCTACCTATTTGTTCAACAGCAATGCAGTAGCAGGAGTGACAGTTCTTACTAAACTAGCACAGGGCAGGGCGACATGATCAGAGTGGCTGATCTGGCCTGGGTAGGTTTCCCAGTAGAGGCACTGGGGACATGAGGGTTGTTTGTGCCCCTTCCTCTATCTGACAGGAACAGTTAGAGGATGAGGCCAGTCTGATACGGCTGTCTGTTTATGGCATGAGATAAGGCTGCCTGAATCGGAACACTGACCCACCTCTCACCCACAACAGGCCCTCCTCCTATCAAGAGGCTGCCAGGCGAGTCACATCATTCTGAGTAATCCTAAAAGATACCATTAGCAGGTCTGTACTTCTGCAACACGGGTTTTCCAGCAACTGTACAAAGTAAGAACAAATCTGGCAATTTATTGCAACGCAGAAATGTTTTTTAGTGTGATCTGGTTCGTATAATTAATTTTAATGTATGTTTTAGAACGATATTCCAAATGCCTGTATCGCTCAAATCAAGTTTTTATTTGTATTTGTCCACTTGTTCTCATGTTGTTTTTTGGTCTTGTCTCCTTCTCTCCTTCCGCTGTGACTTTGCACGTTTCTATTTACACACACCAAGCTCCTCCCAGTCCCTGCCACTCAGAACAACAAAGATGAAATATTACTTCTTCGGTTTCAATTCGCTATATGTATTTGAGGTTTTGTCCAACAGAATCGCTCATATGGACACATATGGCCGATACCAATATCCGTTATTTTCCCTGCAAAAAAAAACGATACCAATATTTAAATTTTTTGCTGCGTTTTAAGCATTCTAGTACAGTTAAATAGTTAACACACACACATGGATGCAGCAGTCTAAGGCACTGCATCTCAGTGCAAGAGGCGTCACTACAGTCCCTGGTTCGAATCCAGGCTGTATCACATCCGGCTGTGATTGGGAGTCCCATAGGGTGGCGCACAATTAGCCCAGTGTCGTCCGGGTTTGGCTGGGGTAGGCCGTCATTGTAAATAAGAATTTGTTCTTAACTGACTTGCCTAGTTTAATAAAGGTTACACAAACCTCACACTGACCAAAAAGTTATTTTGTTGGCATTTACGCATGTCCCCATTACCAGTAAAACATAATCAAAACCTATTTATTTCACTTACTTGCTGTGCTGTTTCGTTGTTCAGTCGTTTCATTCTCAACCAGGATTTCTATGGAATGCCTTTTGGGTCTTTGCATGTCAAACAAAATAACACTTTGATGTGTCAAATAAACTTGTTAACCAACCGGGACCTGAATATGACTGCACGTCACATAATTTAAAGCATTCATTTAGTTATTACACATTGATTACAATATTACTCGTATTTCATATGTCAGAACGATCCATCCATATGTATGCTATGATGCTGGTAAAGTTATCTAGCATCTACAGTGCTGGTCATAAAAAAAGCTAGCTAGCTCATGGATGCAAACAATGTTCTTCCCCCAAAACATAGTAAAACGACAATCTAGGTTTCATCATCTAAAATAACCCTAATTTATAAGACAGTTCGTATTTGATTAATGGTGGTCGGACCCATCTATGTGAAGCTAGCCACAATAAGGATTAGGCACAATAGTGGACTTTGTGGTTAGCCTTCAAAATAAAGGTATGGCATAATTCTATTTGTATTAATTTGCATCACTGTCAATGTCATACTTTTATTTTGAAGGCAACCCGCAAAGTCCACTATTGTGCCTAATCCTTATTGTGGCTAGCTTCACAACATATAACAAGGTCCAGTCGAACCTCACTAGCCAGATGAAGCTAGCTGGCTGCTTATAACGTAAGCTTTGGGCAACAGGGTTAAGTAGCTGGCTAGCTATTTATTTTATTGAATTGAAGATCAATTTCTATAGGTGAACAACAAGTGGCTACCTAGCTAATACTTAAACTCAAGGATTCCGAAATCTTTGCTAAGAATAATGTAAATGGCTGCAGTTTCTACTGGTCATTGTTTTCAGGCTGGTTGTATTGGTGCTAGCTAGCTACCCCAGAAGTTGCAGTCAAACAAATTATGCTTTATTACCAACGCGGTATTGTAAACACATCGTTTGTGGCCGGTGTTTGCTTCTTTGCAGACTTCTTTGTACAGCTTTGACAGTGCTACTGTATGTTTTTTGAATGACTGCTCGACTTGTTGACTGCTCGATCCACACACAATTTTACGTGGCGTCATGACGTCATGTACCTACATTTATATAGGTATGCACGGTGGCTTTGACATCGGTTTTTAGCATCAACGTTAAACTAGACATTGGCCAATACCGACGTGGGCATTTTTAGCTAATATCGGCCTATTCCGATATGTTCACCTACTCTTTTTTTTATATTGTGCATCCCTAATATTTAGCCTAACAATTAAACTTTTCTACCTTGTTATATTGGATCTATTTGCCAGCTAACAATTTGCTGGCTACTCACTAGCACGTGAGATTGTTTGAGACCTTGTGGTGTTAATTTTCTATCATGCCTGGGACAAGAAGTTGGTCGTTATGAGTGAATGTTAGTGGTGCAACGGATCACAAAACTCAAGGTTCGGATCGGATTACGGTTTTGAGTCGAGGATTGGATCATTTTTCGGATCAGCAAAGAAAAAGGAGACAACTTTGCTTTCCATTTATTACTTAAAGAACACATAAAGCAAGGACCTTTTCAATGTTTAAATAAAATCTTAAACTAAAATATTGAATACTCAATTGTTAAATTAAAGCAATATGAGGCATGATACCTTCTTCCTTTGAACAATGGTGAATGAAAAAATAGCCTGTGTCCATCTTTTTTTTTTAAGTTAAAGAAAGTAAAGCAGACCTGAGCTTAACTTCAAATAATTTTTCAAACAGATTAGGATGTCTACATTGTCTGGGGAGAGGGTAGACCTCTTTGCAGTCACTATGTCCCCTGCCGTGGAGAACACCCTCTCGTTAGGAACTGAAGTGCCAGGCACAGCCAGGTAGCCTCTTGTCACCCTGGAAATATGAGGTTATTTACACTCATTGCTTTTCCACCATGCCAGTGGATCACCATCCACTGGAATTGCCACTTGCTGCCTTGTAGGATGCCACTTCCCCTTTTGATGGTGTTGGCAAACGTCTTCCCTGTGTCCTTGCTTGCAAAGGTCTCCCCAAAAATCTCCTTCGTGGCATAATTATTTTGTGGAGGAGATGCCTCTGAGTCTGTTCCTGTCGGCTCTTTTTATTTTTTATTTTTTTATTTCACCTTTATTTAACCAGGTAGGCTAGTTGAGAACTAGTTCTCATTTGCAACTGCGACCTGGCCAAGATAAAGCAAAGCAGTTCGACACATACAACAACAGAGTTACACATGGAATAAACAAACATACAGTAGAAAAAGTCAATATACAGTATGTGCAAATTAGTTAGGATAAGAGGTAAGGCAATAAATAGGCCAGTATATGGGGCTTTGGTGACAAAACTGATGGCACTGTGATAGACTGCATCCAATTTATTGAGTAGGGTATTGGAGGCTATTTTGTAAATGACATCGCCGAAGTCGAGGATCGGTGGGATGGTCAGTTTTACGAGGGTATGTTTGGCAGCATGAGTGAAGGATGCTTTGTTGCGAAATAGGAAGCTGATTCTAGATTTAATTTTGGAATGGAGATGCTTAATGTGAGTCTGGAAGGAGAGTTGACAGTCTAACCAGACACCTAGGTATTTATAGTTGTCCACATATTCAGAACCGTCCACATAGTCAGAACCGTCCAGAGTAGTGATGCGGGCGGGTGCGGGCAGCGATCGGTTGAAGAGCATGCATTTAGTTTTACTTGCATTTAAGAGCAGTTGGAGGCCATGGAAGGAGAGTTGTATGGCATTGAAGCTTGTCTGGAGGGTTGTTAGCACAGTGTCCAAAGAAGGGCCAGAGGTATACAGAATGGTGTCGTCTGCGTAGAGGTGGATCAGAGGATCACCAGCAGAAAGAGCGACATCATTGATGTATACAGAGAAGAGAGTCGGCCTGGGAATTGAACCCTGTGGCACCCCCATAGGCTCTGTGGCTTGACCCTGCAGAAATAAATGACCTGATCTATTAAACAAACTAACTAATTATTTATTTTCATATTTCATAGAACTATAATTGTGGGCTATAACATTGAATAAAAGCTATTATTATTCCAAATTTTAAAAAATGGCTATTGCTATTAGAATCAACATCGACTAAGATTAGACTACAGTATATTTATTAAGTAATTCACTCATTTAAAATTGTTTTACCTCTTCAGTGGCAATGATCTCAGTGGTGAGATCACTGTATGTCCTCCAGTGTAGGGTAGGGTCTAGGTGACACAGGGACTTGAACCTTGGATCCAGTGCAGTAGATCTATGAATGTAGTCATGTACATTAGGGGGGTATCTGGGGTTCAGGTCCTCTCTAATGGCAGCCTTGACATCTCTAGTGATGGTACTGTCTTCCTCACTTGGGGCCATGGATTGTAGAATTCTTGTTTTCAGAGGTAGGATTATGGACACAGATGGTTCAGTTTCAGTGCTCAATAGGGTTGTAACCGTTTTGAGGGGTTTGAGCACCTGGAGGACCTCCTCTGCTACTTTCACATCATCATCAGACAAGGTGAGGATGTCTTTTATAATTTCTTTCAGGGTATTGTCTGTCAGTGCAGAGTATACAGTTGCCTGCTGCTCAAGATGGCGCTTCAACTTAAGTGGAGTTCCATCTTGTTGTGACATGGTGTATGAGCTTGTGGGTCGGTAGCTATAGCATTTCTTGCTAGGTGTTAAGTACATGAGCGTTTGTTGTGCTTTTGTGGAAAAAGGAAACCACCTTCCTGATCTTCCCAAGGTGGCGGTCCATCTAGTTCACTGTGATTCCCCTTTGGGATGCTAAATTGATCACATGTGCAAAGCAAGCGATCTGTGGCCCCAGTCCAGCTTCTATCACTGCATTTACTTGGTTCTTGGCATTATCTGTGGTGTTTGGGATATTGCTATTGGGCCACTCTAGCTCCCACTCTGCTACTGCTCCTAGCAGTACCTGCCCCGTATTTGTGCCTGTGTGACTCTCATAGAAGGGGCGTGTCTGTCGCACCGGACTTCATCTCCCACTCCTGGTGTAGTGAGCAGTCACAGTCACGTAGCTTTCCGTTGCCCTGGAGGTCCACCCGTCGGGTGGTGAGGGCAACCGAGGATGCCTTGGACAATTTGTCGACAATTTTGATATTTTCCTGTTCATAAAGATCTGGCATGATCTTCATACTGAGGTGGGTGCGCGAGGGGATTTTGTAGCATGGCTCAAGCGAGGTCAGTACAGGTGCATCAAAGCTGGGACCGAGAGACTGAAAAACAGCTTCTATCTCAAGGCCATCAGACTGTTAAACAGCCACCACTAACATTGAGTGGCTACTGCCAACACACTGTCAATGACACTGACTCTACTCCAGCCACTTTAATCATGGGAATTGATGGGAAATGATGTAAATATATCACTAGCCACTTTAAACAATGCTACCTTATATAATGTTACTTACCCTACATTGTTCATCTCATATGCATACGTTGATACTGTACTCTATATCATCGACTGCATCCTTATGTAATACATGTATCACTAGCCACTTTAACTATGCCACTTGGTTTACATACTTATCTCATATGTATATACTGTACTCGATATCATCTACTGTATCTTGCCTATGCTGCTCTGTACCATCACTCATTCATATATCCTTATGTACATATTCTTTATCCCCTTACACTGTGTATGACAGTAGTTTTTTTTGGAATTGTTAGTTAGATTACTTGCTCGTTATTACTGCATTGTCGGAACTAGAAGCACAAGCATTTCGCTACACTCGCATTAACATCTGCTAACCATGTGTATGTGACAAATAAAATTTGATTTGATTTGAAGCACTTTCACCATATTTTTAAACCCTTGTTTTCAACAACAGAATATGGCCTCATGTCTGCAACGATAAATGTCCCAATAGATTTGGTGATGGCTTTAGTCCGGTCTGATTCTGCAGCAAAGGGCTGCTTAAATGCCGCGGTGAGAAGTTTGTCTCTTGACTGAGTTGGCTCCCGTCACTGACACACCAGGGTGATGATGCTTTAAATGTGTGGCCATGCTCAATGTATTTCCATGATCATACAGCTTTCTTGTGACACATGCCTACACACTGTAATGGTGTTGTCCACCACCCTTCTTCTATCATCATATATGACAGGGAAGCCAAAATACTCCCATACATGAGACTTAAATAAAGCAGGAGGCTTTTCCAGTTCTTCAGCTCCTCCGCTAGCTCCATGGCTGTCACTGCTCTTTTTTTATTCTTTGCTTTTTGCATTCAGGATTGATTCATTGGGATTCAAAAATAATCAAATCAACCTTCAGGCTTCAAAGTATAACACAGCACACATCTGTCTTGTCTTTCTTTTCACTGCAACTCTCAAACGCATTAAGAAGGAAAGAAATTCCACAAATTAACCTGTAACAAGGCACACTGTTAATTGAAATGCATTCCATGTGACTACCTCATCAAGTTGGTTGAGAGAATGCCAAGAGTGTGCAAAGCTGTCATCAAGGCAAAGGGTGGCTGCTTTGAATCTCAAACACAAAATATATTTTGATTTGTTGAGCACTTTTCTTTTTTTTTGGTTACTACATGATTCCATATGTGTTATTTCTTAGTTTTGATGTCTTTATTCTACAATGTAGAAAATAGTAAAAAGAAAAGAAAAACCCTGGAATGAGTAGGTGTCCAAACTTTTGAATGGTACTGTATATACTGTGAATCGCCAATAAATTGGAACAAAATCTAGATTATTTTTAGGCCACATCCCCCAGCCCTAGGTTAGACAGGATCATACCAGTTATTACAGTAAAGGTGGAGATCAAGTGATGACGGAGAAATAAAGGAATTGAGCTGGAAGAAAGTGTGATACTTGACATTAAGTTTTTTTTAACTTTACCTTTATTTAACTAGGCAAGTCGGTTAATTAAGAACAAATTCTTATTTTCAATGACGGCCTAGGAAAGGTGGGTTAACTGCCTTGTTTAGGGGCAGAACGACAGATTTTTACCTTGTCAGCTCGGGGATTCGCTCTTGCAATCTTTTGGTTACTAGTCCAACGCTCTAACCACTAGGCTACCTGCCGCACCATGAACATCAAGCTGGCGGGGTTGAGACACAAGATGGATATATTACATTATAGATTTTTCATTTTAATTAATCACAAGACTGAGTTGGCCTGGCTGGCTGTGATCCTGGTCGTGAGTTCAATGTCTGAGAGTTTGTTTTCTGACAACTGTGAAAGTCTGAGAAAACAGCAGGTGATTTGTTAAAGGCCCTGCTTAGTTACTGAAATGTGACACTTGCATAGATGTGGTTGGGTCAAAGGGTGTCTTTAGTTGAATTTCACCAGCCTTTTTGCTTTCCTGGTCTCAAATCCGTATCCTGGACATTGAGGGATGCTAATTTTGGTGTGCCATATATCAAATACCACATGTCCATTGGTCATCACTCCCGGGGTGAGAGACGGAGGTACTGTTCCACTATTGAGCTAAATCCTATCCACTATCATTTCTTAACAAGAACATAAACTGAGCGTGACCAAAACAACATTCTTCTGGTTTTTCGAGGTCAATGTTTTTGTTTACTCTTGTTTGAAGATAAGGCGCTGGCTGTGGAAAGTTTTGCATGAGAAGAATATTATTTATTTTTGCCCTTTGTAATCTTATCCCTGGATGTAACGAGAAGTATGAAAGAGCTTAGTATGTCATGGCTGTCGTGTTCTCAAGTGATAAAGCTGTTGGTTATCTGAGCCGACAGGGAGCTAGTGTTTCTGTGGGCCTGATTGAGCAGTCAGTGGCTCAGCCTGAGCCTCAGATCAGAGCAGTGCTGACCCAGCACTGACTGCAGGGCTGGGTGAGGGTGCAGCAGAGGCAAACTGGGCAGAGAGAGAGAGCGAGCTAGTCTAGTGTGGTGGTCGGTGCTATTGCACTTTGCCGTAACCTGCTTAGTTTATCATCAGCAGCACCTCTCAATGGCATGTGTGGGTCCCATGTGGCTCGGTTGGTAGAGCATGGCGCATGCAACGCCAGGATTGTTGGTTCGATTCCCACAGGGAACCAGTACGAAAAAGTAAGAGCATCTATGCATCTCTGGATAAGAGTTAAATTACAAAAAATGTGTCTTGTGTTCGAGAGAGCCAATCAGAATATAGGCCTTTATACAGCCTAACCCTCTGGTCCTGTAAGAGATCATTGTTGCTGATAGTGAATGGTACCACCATGCCTTGAGATTTGGAAATGGCCAGATGACGTTTTGTCATAAAAAGGGCTTGTGTTTTTGTTGTGAAAGGGTGCCTGAAGACTAGGATAAATTGTGACCTTCACAGGGTAATCTCTTGCATGTCAGTCAATGGCTGTTTGTTTCCAAGTCAGAAAGAGTTGCAGATCCTTCCTCTATTTTTGCTGATCGCGACAGTCAGAGAGGCTTGCGGACAGCAGCCATAGGAGCCAGGCTGGAGGAAATACAGCAATATAAAACTTGCAGTATTAGCAATGGTTGTCACTCAGTCAGAGCAGTAAAATCCAACTGTCACTTCTTGTTCGACCTCCACTTTAAACAAGTCCCTCCGCAGATGCACTGAGCTGAATTGCTATTCCAGACAGGCGTTGTGTTCTGTCTGACACCTGCATTGTCCAAACGCCAGTAACCAGTAACTGAGCCCTCTGTACACAGACTGGTGGATTTAGCAGCCAGCGCCTGTCTGCTCTGCACTGCATGCTGAATTGGGCTACTGCCTGAAATCAGCACCGGGGTGAAATGCACTACACTCGTTTTAATACCATATAGAGCACGTGTAATTCTCATTCCACGGAGGGCCGTGTGTCTGCGGGTTTTCGCTTCACCCTTGTACTTGATTGATAAAATAAGGTCACTAATTAGTAAGGAACTCCCCTCACCTGGTTGTGTAGGTCAGTGGTTCCCATACTTAAAAAAACATTTTTTAAAGGAACTTAGTCTGGCTTTAAACTTACTCTTGAAAGTTGTAATGCACAAGGTGCACTACCCAATTTCGAAATTGTATCATCAGTTCCTCTTGTCATGTTAGTCAACTAGCCCATGTCAGCTAATGTTTTTTAGCCCATAGATATTTTTTTTATTTTTGTCACTTGTATAGAATTGCAAGAAAATTAGCTTTAAAACTGCTACATTTTCTTTGCACTCCATGAGAAAATGGGTAGAATTGCAGGAATTAAGCTTTAAACCTGCAAAATTCTCTCCACCAATAAGAGTGGTGTGAACAGTTTTTGTCATGAACAGTGCTTGTACCCATAGAAATGGACGTGGCGTGCGAGCTTGCGCAGGTGGGGTGCGGGATGTTCCCCAATGCTGGAATAGGGGCCCAGGTTGAAAAAGAACCCCTGGTCTAGGTCTCAATTGAAAGAAAAAAAACCTTAGCCCTCCATGGAATGAGTTTGACACCCCTGCTATAGAGGTAGTAAACAAGGGTAGTGCTCAGCTCAATCCAGTTTAGCATATGTTGTTTATGTCTCCTCTAGTCCCCTGTTTTTGTCCTCCTCAGCTGGCTGCATTTCCTGGTGTGTGTGTGTGTGTGTGTGTGTGTGTGTGTGTGTGTGTGTGTGTGTGTGTGTGTGTGTGTGTGTGTGTACAGTGCAGGGCTGATGATGTTTCTGCAGGAGGGAGTTTGGCTGGCTGTAATCACAGTTCATAGGTGGTCAGTGTTGATTTAGTCCACTAGGTTAGGCAGTATGACATGAATACCAGAGAATCCAGCCAGGGAAATCACCCAGGGAGCTACGGCAGTCAATATTCAATTTATTCTGAATCAAGTCATGGCAAGCAATCGGATGTGTTCAAGTATTGTCATTTCCATATTAGAAAGTGTTTTAGGTCATATGCTTTCTCTTCCCAGGAGTTGAGCATAAAAATGTATTATGTGATGTGCAGTCTCAATCTGCCACGCTATTTTAGTCTTTTACTGGAGTTGTTTTGCTTATGAGAAGGTTAGGCTAGGCTGCATGTTCCTCACTAACCACCACACCTATGAGCTTTTTTTAGCATTAATTATCTTTACAGATAGGACTATAAAGAGCACTGTTTTAACTAGAGGTCAACCGATTATGATTTTTCAACACCGATACCGATTATTGGAGGATCAAAAAACCCGATGCCGATTAATCGGACGGTTTTTAAAAATTTTACAAATTTGTAATAATGACAATTACAACAATACTGGATAGTGAACACACTCACACACTTACTTTAACTTAATATAATACATCAATAAAATACATTTAGTCTCAAATAAATAATGAAACATGTTCAATTTGGTTTAAATAATGCAAAAACAAAGTGTTGGAGAAGTAAAAGTGCAATATGTCATCAAATCAAATCAAATTGATTTATATAGCCCTTCATACATCAGCTGATATCTCAAAGTGCTGTACAGAAACTCAGCCTAAAACCCCAAACAGCAAGCACTGCAGGTGTAGAAGCACGGTGGCTAGGAAAAACTCCCTAGAAAGGCTAAAACCTAGGAAGAAACTTAGAGAGGAACCAGGCTATGTGGGGTGGCCAGTCCTCATCTGGCTGTGCCGGGTAGAGATTATAACAGAACATGGACAAGATGTTCAAATGTTCATAAATGACCAGCATGGTCGTATAATAATAAGGCAGAACAGTTGAAACTGGAGCAGCAGCACGGTCAGGTGGACTGGGGACAGCAAGGAGTCATCATGCCTGGTAGTCCTGGGGCATGGTCCTAGGGCTCAGGTCCTCCGAGAAAGAGAGAGAAAGAGAGAATTAGAGAACGCACACTTAGATTCACACAGGACACCGAATAGGACAGGAGAGGTACTCCAGATATAACAAACTGACCCTAGCCCCCCGACACATTAACTACTGCAGCATAAATACTGGAGGCTGAGACACGAGGGGTCAGGAGACACTGTGGCCCCATCCGAGGACACCCCCAGACAGGGCCAAACAGGAAGGATATAACCCCAGCCACTTTGCCAAAGCACAGCCCCCACACCACTAGAGGGATATCTTCAACCACCAACTTACCATCCTGAGACAAGGCTGAGTATAGCCCACAAAGATCTCCGCCATGGCACAACCCAAGGGGGGGCGCCAACCCAGACAGGATGACCACATCAGTGAATCAACCCACTCAGGTGACACACCCCTTCCAGGGACGGCATGAGAGAGCCCCAGTAAGCCAGTGACTCAGCCCCTGTAATAGGGTTAGAGGCAGAGAATCCCAGTGGGAAGAGGGGAACCGGCCAGGCAGAGACAGCAAGGGCGGTTCGTTGTGCCATATAAAAAAGCTAACGTTTGAGTTCCTTGCTCAGAAGATGAGAACATGTGAAAGTTGGTGGTTCCTTTTAACATGAGACTTCAATATTTCAAGGTAAGAGGTTTTAGGTTGTAGTTAATATAGTATTTATAGGACTATTTCTCTCTATACCATTTGTATTTCATATACCTTTGACTATTGGATGTTCTTATAGGCACTATAGTATTGCCAGTGTAACAGTATAGCTTCCGTCCCTCTCCTCGCTCGAACTAGGAACACACCGACAACAGCCACACTCGAAGCAGCGTTAATCATCACACAAAAGCCGCGGCCCTTGCAGAGCAAGGGGAATAACTACTCCAAATCACAGAGCGCGTGACGTTTGAAACGCTATTAGCGCACCCAGCTAATTAGCTAGCCATTTAACATCGGTTACACAAGCCATAGGCTTGAAGTCATAAACAGCGCTGTGCTTGCGAAGAGCTGCTGGCGAAAGTGCTGTTTGAATGAATGCTTACGAGCCTGCTGCTGTTTACCATCGCTCAGTCAGACTGCTCTATCAAATCAGACTTAATTATAACATAACACACAGGAATACGAGCCTTTGGTCATTAATATGGTCGAATCCGCAAACTATAATTTCGAAAACAAAACGTTTATTTCAGTGAAATACGGAACCGTTCGGTATTTTATCTAACGGGTGGCATCCCTAAGTCTAAATATTCTTGTTACATTGCACAACCTTCAATGTTATGTCATAATTACGTAAAATTCTGGCAAATTAGTTCACAATGAGGCAGGCTGCCCAAACTGTTGCATTCGCGTAACAGGCAGGCTCCTCGTGGAGTGCAATGTAATCAGGTGGTTACGAGCATTGGACTAGTTAACTGTAAGGTTGCAAGATTGGATAACCCGAGCTGACAAGGTGAAAATCTGTCATTCTGCCCCTGAACAAGACAGTTAATCCACCTTTCCTAGGCCGTCATTGAAAATAAGAATGTGTTCTTAACTGACTTGCCTAGTTAAATAAAGGTATAAAATGTATTTATAAAAAAATAAATCAGCAAAATACCGATTTCCGATTGTTATGAAAACTTGAAATCTTCCCTAATAGTTTTAACCTCCTAGCTTGGTCCTACATCCTTTGAAAAGGGCGTTTGCTTCCTGTTTTAGCAGCACAATGCCACCTGTATAGGGTTAAAAGGGGGTCAGTGCTCTTGTAAGAGAGTCTCTTGTCAGTGACCTCCTTTATTGTGAGGATTTGGTTGCAATGGAACTGCTGAGTGACACAGAACATGCCACAGGGAAGAAAAGCAGCATCCTCGTTTTGTTTGGACTCCCTTTGTCTGAAATCTTTCAGTGATCAATGATTGGCGGATCTCTTGCCATTTCCCTCCTTTGTCTGCGGTTGTCGAGCTCTGGAGTGAATTATGAAATTGTCCATTACGTCCGGCTTGTGTGTGTGTGTATAGCCTCCATGTATTCCTATTAAAGGGGTGGGGGGGGAGTTTACAAAGGATACATTGAATTGAAGCAAGAATGTTAACTTTTATCATGTAGTTGTGTAGCGGCTGCTGCACATCCTCTTTGTATTACTCACATTGTGAAAAATGGCCCCAGAACAGAAGTACTTTCACTTCATTCAGCTGCAGATTGCCGTAGATTGAGATGGAGGCTTGCTGGAATTTGAAAGGCTGGAGCCACATTTTAAAGTGCTTGTGCAAGCCTGACTGAGTGTATAATGTGCTCAGTTTGTGTGTGTGTGCTCAGTCAAAGGGAATCACCCATCTTCCTGTATTTGACAATCCAGGGTTTCATTGCATGGGTTGGCCAGGCCATCGTGTCAGCTTTCTGTAATGAATCGTAAATTACCCCCCTGCTCTCACCCCATCAGGAACCAGGGCCTGGCCCTCATTTATCAAGTTGCGTGCGCACAAAAAATACTCTAAACATTGTGTGCTCCAGTTTTCCCACAAAGGTTGGATAAATACTATTTTGAACTTTACTAGAAAGTGTGTATCTTCACCAAATCTCAAACTGCCTGCACAAAACTTCTAGTAGGTTGATCAACTGTATTGCAAGCAAATAGGATTATTCTTACTTTGAAGGAAATGGCAGGTGTTTGATGCACAGGAATTATAACAATGGTAAGCTAATAAAATCATCAAAACATAGGTAGGCCTAATGATAAAAAGGATGCATTTGCCATTGGTAAGGGAATCGCACAGCAGCATGTCATTTAATGTATATTTAACTTTTATAATAAAGGCTTAAATCATAATCATATTGAAGGAAATGTCCTTTTCTGACATAACTGCTTTTAAAATATTACCGCTACACAACAAATAGTACCATTTTTATCAGTTTTTATCAAGAGACAGGTAGGTAGCCTTGACAGTATGGATAAGCTACAGTAGCCTATTGCTGTGTGTATTAGGAGCGTGACATTGCCTATTTAATTTCAGAGCCTTTATGAAGGCAAGAGATGGATGCACAACCATGTATTGATAAACAAAATATTGGACAATTAGTCTTTTGCATTGACGTGTGGGCTGTAGCATTTACTTTTCAATTGTTTGAAAGGACAACCAATCTTGCAGAATACGCGGCCAACGTTTGCGGGATTGTAGCGCTCGTTCACGACCACACAAATATAATAAGGCTCTGATTTATCAGTGTGTGCAACAGTTTGATACATCAAAATAATTTTATCTCCACATCCGCCAGAATTTAGTAAGACATTTACGCACGGTTGATAAATGAGGCCCCAGGTGCTGCTAGGGTCTAGCAACATCAACACCACCAGCTGACCAGGAATGGAGGAGAGTGGATACCGGAAAACATTCCAAATGTTAATTGCTGTCACCTATCTCCATTACTGTGTAGTAATATATATATATATATATATACACACACACACAACCGTTCAAAAGTTTGGGGTCACTTAGAAATGTTTTTGAAAGAAAAGCAAAAACATTTTTAGACTAGTTGAGTATCTAAAGCTTCAGCATTTGTTAGTTCAATTACAGGCTCAAAATGGCCAGAAACAAAGACCTTCCTTCTGGAACTCATCAGTCTATTCTTGTTCTGAGAAATGAAGGCTATTCCATGAGAGAAATTGCCAAGAAACTGAAGGTCTAGTACAACGCTCTGTACTAGTCCCTTCACAGAACAGCGCAAACTGGCTCTAAGCAGAATAGAAGAGGAGTGGGAGGCCCCGGTGCACAACTGTGCAAGAGGCCAAGTACATTAGTGTGTCTGGTTTGAGAAACAGACTCCTCAGAAGTCCTCAACTGGCAGCTTCATTAAATAGTACCCGCAAAACACCAGTCTAAATGTTAACAGTGAAGAGGCGACTTCAGGATGCTGGCCTTCTAGGCAGAGTTGCAAAGAAAAAGCCATATCTTAGACTGACATATAAAAAGTAAAGATTAAGATGGGCAAAATAACACAGACACTGGACAGAGGAAAACAAGTGTTAAGGACAGTCAAATCTAAGTTTGAGGTGTTCGGATCACAAAGAATAACATTGGTGAGACGCAGAAAAAATGAAGAGGCCAGAGGAGTGCTTGACGCCAAGCATGGTGGAGGCAATGTGATGGTCTGGGGGTGCTTTGGTGGTGGTAAAGTGGGAGATTTGTACAGGGTAAAAGTGATCTTGAAGAAGGAAGGCGATCACTCCATTTTGCAACGCCATGCCATACCCTGTGGACGGTGCTTAATTGGAGCCAATTTCCTCCTACAACAGGACAATGATCCAAAGCACAGCTCCAAACTATGCGCAAACTATTTAGGGAAGCAGTCAGCTGGTATTCTGTCTATAATGGAGTGGCCAGCACAGTCACTGGATCTCATCCCTATTAAGCTGTTGTGGGAGCAGCTTGACCGTATGGTACATAAGTGCCCATCAAGCCAATCCAACTTGTGGGAGGTGCTTCAGGAAGCACGGGGTAAAATCTCTTCAGATTACCTCAACAAATTGACATCGAAAATGCGAAAGGTCTGCAAGGCTGTAATTGCTGTAAATGGAGGATTCTTTGAGCAAAGTTTGATGGACACCATTATTTATAACATTGTCAACACTATTGCCTATTCATTTTGCAACTCATTTCATGTATTTCTATGTGACATTTCTATGTGACCCCAAACTTTTGAATGGTTGTGTGTGTATAAACTCAGCAAAAAAAAAAGTCCTCTCACTGTCAAATGCATTTATTTTCAGCAAACTTAACATGTAAATATTTGTATGAACATTAAGATTCAACAACTGAGACATAAGCTAAACAAGTTCCACAGACATGTGACTAACGGAAATGGAATAATGTGTCCCTGAAAAAAAAGGGGGGGGGGTCAAAATCAAAAGTAACAGTCAGTATCTGGTATGGCCACCAGCTGCATTAAGTACTGCAGTGCATCGCCCCTCATGGACTGCACCAGATTTGCCAGTTCTTGCTGTGAGATGTTACCCCACTCTTCCACCACCTGCAAGTTCCCGGACATTTCTGGGGGGAATGGCCCTAGCCCTCACCCTCCGATCCAACAGGTCCCAGATGTGCTCAATGGGTTTGAGATCTGGGCTCTTCGCTGGCCATGGCAGAACACTGGCATTCCTGTCTTGCAGCAAATCACGCACAGAAGGAGCAGTATGGCTGGTGGCATTGTCATGCTGGAGGGTCATGTCAGGATGAGCCTGCAGGAAGGGTACCACATGAGGAAGGAGGATGTCTTCCCTGTAACGCACAGCGTTGAGATTGCCTGCAATGACAACAAGCTCAGTCCGATGATGCTGTCACACACCCACCCCAGACCATGACGGACCCTCCACCTCCAAATCAATCCCGCTCCAGAGTACAGGCCTCGGTGTAACGCTCATTCCTTCAGATGATAAACGCGAATCTGACCACCGTGACTCGTCAGTGAAGAGCACTTTTTGCCAGTCCTGTCTAGTCCAGCGATGGTGGGTTTGTGCCCATAGGCAATGTTGTTGCCGGTGAGGTCTGGTGAGGACCTGACTTACAACAGGCCTACATGCCCTCAGTCCAGCCTCTCTCAGCCTATTGCGGACAGTCTGAGCACTGAAGGAGGGATTGTGCATTCTATGGTGTAACTCGGGCATTTGTTGCCATCCTGTACCTGTCCCGCAGATGTGCCGATCCTGTGAAGGTGTTGTTACACGTGGTCTGCCACTGCGAGGTTGATCAGCTGTCCGTCCTGTCTCCCTGTAGCGCTGTCTTAGGCGTCTCACAGTACGGACATTGCAATTTTATTGCCCTGGCCACATCTGCAGTCCTCAAGCCACCTTGCAGCATGCCTAAGGCACGTTCACGCAGATGTGCAGGGACCATGGGCATCTTTCTTATGGTGTTTTTCCAGAGTCAGTAGAAAGGCCTCTTTAGTGTCCTACGTTTTCATAACTGTGACCTTAATTGCCTACCGTCGGTAAGCTGTTAGTGTCTTAATGACCGTTCCACAGGTTCATTAATTGTTTATGGTTCATTGAACAAGCATGGGAAACCGTGTTTAAACCCTTTACAATGAAGATCTGTGAAGTTATTTGGATTTTTACAAATAATCTTTGAAAGACTGGGTCCTGAAAAGAGGTTTATTGTGTGTGTGTGTATATACAGTTGACGTTTACATACACTTAGGTTGGAGTCATTAACTTGTTTTTCAACCACTCCACAAATTTCTTGTAACAAACTGTGGTTTTGGCAAGTCGGTTAGGACATCTACTTTGTGCATGACGCAAGTAATTTTTCCAACAATTGTTTACAGACAGATTATTTCACTGTATCACAATTCCAGTGGGTCAGAAGTTTGCATACACAAAGTTGACTGTGCCTTTAAACTGCTTGGAATCGTCCCAAAAATGATGTCATAGCTTTAGAAGCTTCTGATAGGCTAATTGACATAATTTGAGTCAATTTCAGGTGGACCTGTGGATGTATTTCAAGGCCTACCTTCAAACTCAGTGCCTCGTCGCTTGACATCATGGGAAAATCAAAAGAAATCAGCGAAGACCTCAGAAAAAACATTGTAGACCTCCACAAGTCTGGTTCATCCTTTGGAGCAATTTCCAAATGCCTGAAGGTACCAGGGTCATCTGTACAAACAATAGTATGCGAATATAAACACCATGGGACCGCTCAGCTGTCATACCGCTCAGGAAAGAGATGCGTTCTGTCTCCCTAGAGATGAATGTACTTCGGTGTGAAAAGTGCAAATCAATCCCAGAACAACAGAAAAGGACCTTGTGAAGATGCTGGTGGAAACGGGTACAAAAGTATCTATATCCACAGTAAAACGAGTCTTATATTGACACAACCTGAAAGCCTGCTCAGCAAGGAAGAAGCCACTGCTCCAAAACCGCCATTAAAAAAGCCAGACTACGGTTTGCAACTGCACATGGGGACAAAGATCGTACATTTTGGAGAAATGTCCTCTGGTCGGATGAAACAAAAATAGAACTGGGGGACGTTTGCAAGCCGAAGAACACCATCTCAACCGTGAAGCACGGGGGTGGCAGCATCAATTTGTGGCGGCACTTTGCTGCAGGAGGGACTGGTGCACGTCACAAAATAGATGTTATCTTGAGGCAGGAAAATTATGTGTATATTTTGAAGCAACATCTCAAGACATCAGTCAGGAAGTGAAAGCTTGGTCGCAAATGGGTCTTCCAAATGGACAATGACCCCAATCATACTTCCAAAGTTGTAGCAAAATGGATTAAGGACAACAAAGTCAAGGGATTGGGGTGGCCATCACAATGCCCTGACCTCAATCCTATAGAACATTTGTGGGAAGAACTGAAAAGGCCTGTGCAAGCAAGGAGGCCTACAAACTTGACTCAGTTACACCAGCTCTGTCAGGATTAATGGGCCAAAGTTCACCCAATTTATTGTGGGAAGCTTATGGAAGCCTACCCAAAATGTTTGACCCAAGTTAAACAATTTAAATGCAATGCTACCAAATACTAATTGAGTGTATGTAAACTTCTGATCCACTGGGGATGTGATGAAAGAAATAAAAGCTGAAATAAATCATTCTCTCTGCCATTATTCTGCCATTTCTGCCATCTTAAAGTGGTGATTGTTTACTAGGATTAAATGTCAGGAATTGTGAGAAACTGTGTTTAAATGTATTTGGCTAAGGTGTTTGTAAATTTCCGACTTCAACTGTCTGCCTGTCTGTGTGTCTGTGTATCATGCATATTAGGTTTTTGGCCGATACCGATATCCATTGTGGCTACCTAGCTAATAATTACTCTCAAGGATTCCAAAATCATTGCTAAGAATAATGAAAATGACTGCAGTTTCTACTGGTCATTGTTTTCAGGCTGATTTGTATTGGTGCTAGCTATGTAGCAAGCTAAAGTTAACTAGCTACCCCAGAAGTTGCGGTTGAACCAAATAATGCTTTATTACCAACATGGTGTTTTAAGCACATCGTTCGTGGCCGGTGTTTGCTTGTTTGCAGACTTTTGTACAGCTTTGACAGTGCTACTGTATGTTTTTTGACACGCAAAGGCCCAAGCGGCATTCCACAGGTATGTATGTGTGTGTGTGTGTGTGTGTGTGTGTGTGTGTCGTGAAGCTAATAGCAGTGACGCTATTACTGTGTAACTCCGATAGGGCTTCATCTGAAAAATGGCGCACTTGGTAGTGTGTACCGGTGCTCGACCAGTTGCGAAAGCCAACATCACCCATGACAGAGAACGGTTGAAATTCAGGGGCAATGAATTCCATTATCTTGGCTTTAATGGATTTTGACTGAGTTGTCTCGCTGAAATTTTCTTACTCTTTCAAATGACTGCTTGACTTGTTGACTGCTCGATCCACACAGCAGACATTGCGGGCTAGGTTAGGAATGCTGTGTTGCATGTGTAGTGCAAAATAAAAATGTTATATAGGTATGCACGTCAGCTTTGACATCGGTTTTACACATCGGAACATTAAACTAGACACCGATGTTAGCATTTTTAGCTAATATCGGCCGATTCCAATATCTTCACCGATATATTGTGCATCCCTTATATATTAAATATAACACCAGTCAAAATTTTGGACACACCTACTCAATCGAGGGAGTTGATTTATTTCTGCTTTTTCTACATTGTAGAATAATTGTGAAGACATCAAAACTATGCAATAACACATATGGAATCATGTAGTAACAAAAGGTATTAAACAAATAATATTTTAGAATATTCAAAGTAGCAACCCTTTGCCTTGATGACAGTTTTGCACACTCTTGGCATTCTCTCAACCAGCTTCTTGAGGTAGTCACCTGGAATGCATGTGTGCCTTGTTAAAGGTTAATTTGTGGAATTTCTTTCCTTAATGCGTTTGAGCCAATCAGTTGTGTATTGATAAGGTAGGGGTGGAATACAGAAGATAGCCCTATTTGGTAATTGACCAAGTCCATATTATGGCAAGAACAGCTCAAATAAGCAAAGAGAAACGACAGTCCATCATTACTTTAAGACATGAAGGTTAGTCAATCTGCAATATTTCAAGAACTAGGAACGTTTCTTCAAGTGCAGTCGCAAAAACCATCAAGCACTATGATGAAACTGGCTCTCATGAGGACCGCCACGGGAAAGGAAGACCCAGAGTTACCTCTGCTGCAGAGGATAAGTTCATTAGAGTTACCAGCCTCAGAAATTGGAGCCCCAATAAATGCTTCGGAGTTCAACTGCTTGAAATCAGGCCTTTATGGTTGAATTGCTGCAGAGAAACCACTACTAAAGGACACCAATAATAAGAAGAGACTTGCTTGGCCAAGAAACACGAGCAAAGGACATTAGACCGGTGGAAATCTGTCCTTTGGTCTGATGAGTCAAAATGTGAGATGTTTGGTTCCAACCACCGTGTCTTTGTGAGACGCAGAGTAGGTGAACGGATGATCTCCCCATGGTGTGGGGGTGCTTTCAAATCAAATGTATTTATATAGCCCTTATTACATCAGCTGATATATCAAAGTGCTGTACAGAAACCCAGCTTAAAACCCCAAACGGCAAACAATGCAGGTGTAGAAGCACGGCGGCTAGGAAAAACTCCCCCAGAAAGGCCAAAACCGAGGAAGAAACCTAGAGAGGAACCAGGCTATGAGGGGTGGCCAGTCCTCTTCTGGCTGTACCGGGTGGGGATTATAACAGAACATGGCCAAGATGTTCAAATGTTAATAAATAATTTTAATTACAGTGAACAGGTCAGGGTTCCATAGCCACAGGCAGAACAGTTGAAACTGGAGCAGCAGCACGGCCAGGTGGACTGGGGACAATAAGGAGTCATCATGCCAGGTAGTCCTGAGGCATGGTCCTAGGGCCCAGGTCCCCCGAAAGAGATGGAATTAGAGAGAGCATACTTAAATTCATACAGGACACTGGATAGGACAGAAGTACTCCAGATATAACAAACTGACCCTAGTCCCCCGACACACAAACTACTGCAGCATAAATACTGGAGGCTGAGACACGAGGGGTCAGGAGACACTGTGTCTCTCACATGGGTAGGCAGACCATTCCATAAAAATGGAGCTCTATAGGAGAAAGCCCTGCCTCCAGCTGTTTGCTTAGAAATTCTAGGGACAATTAGGAGGCCTGCATCTTGTGACCGTAGCGTACGTGTAGGTATGTACTGCAGGACCAAATCGGAAAGATGGGTAGGAGCAAGCCCAAGGTAGGACCTTTGCTGGGGACATTGGCAATTTATTTCGTATTTAAGGCACACTTAACCAGCATGGCTACCACAGCATTCTGCAGCGATACGCCATCCCATCTGGTTTGCGCTTAGTGGGATTATCATTAGCTTTTCAAAAGGACCAAGACCTCAAACTAGTGATGTATAAAGTGTTCAATGTCATACTTGAGTAAAAGTAAAGATACCTTTTAATAACAAATGACTGAACTCAGTCACCCAGTAAAATACTACTTGAGTAAAAGTTTAAAAATATCTTGTTTTAAATATACTTAATAAGTACAGTGGTGAAAAAAGTACAATGTTTTCATACTTAAATGCTATATATCAAATTCCTCATATTAAGCAAATCAGACTGCTCATTTTTGTTTTTATTTAAAAACAATTACGGACAGATAGGGGCACATCATTTCCGAATGCAATATGTGTTTAATGAGTCCGCCAGATCGGAGACACTAGGTAGGACAATGCGTTGTATTGAAGGGTGTGTGTGTGTACTCCTGCCTGAGTACTTTGGTGTTAGGGAAAATGAATGGGAGTAAAAAGTACAGTTTTTTTTTCTTTAGGAATGTAAGTGGAGTATAGGTAAATGTTGTTGTAAAAAAGATAAATACTAAAGTATAGGACAGATACCCAAAAAAAACTACTTAAATGATTTTAAAGTACTACTTTACTTAAGTACTTTACGCCTCTGCCCAAAACACACCTCCAGGCTGTGTAAGAGCTATATGACCAAGAAGGAGAGTGATAGAGTGCTGCATCAGATGACCTGGCCTCAACAATCCCCCGACCTCAACCCAATTGAGATGCTTTGGACCGCAGAGTGAAGGAAAAGCAGCCAACAAGTGCTCAGTATATGTGGGAACTCCTTCAAGACTGCTGGAAAAGAATTCCAGGTGACTGCCTCATGAAGCTGGTTGAGAGAATGCCAGGAGTGTGCAAAGCTGTCAAGGCAAAGGGTGGCTACTTTGAAGAATATAAAATATATTTTTGGTTATTACATGATTCCATATGTGTCATTTCATAGTTTTGATGTTGTCACTGTTATTCTACAATGTAGAAAATAATACAAATAAAGAAAATAAAAAAAATTGTGTGTATGCATACAGTTGAAGTTGGAAGTTCACATACACCTTAGCCAAATACATTTACACTCAGTTTCTCACAATTCCTGACATTTTAATCCTAGTAAAAATTATATGTTTTAGGTCAGTTAGGATCACCACCTTTTATTTTAAGAATGTGACATGTCATAATAATAGTAGAGTGATTTATTTCAGCTTTTATTTCTTTCATCACATTCCCAGTTGGTTAGAAGTTTACATGCACTCAATTTGTGGTGGGATGGTGTTATTCGGCTTGCAAGCCTCCCCCCGTTTCATCCAAACATAACGATGGTCATTATGGCCAAACAGTTCTATTTTTGATTCATCAGACCAGAGGACATTTCTCTAAAAAAGTACAATCTTTGTCCCCATGTGCAGTTCCAAACCGTAGTCTGGCTTTTTTATGGCGGTTTTAGAGCAGTGGCTTCTTCTTTGCTGAGTGGCCTTTCAGGTTACGTCGATATAGGACTCGTTTTACTATGGATATAGATACTTTTGTACAGGCTTCCTCCAGCATCTTCACAAGGTCTTTTGCTGCTGTTCTGGGATTGATTTGCACTTTTCGCACCAAAGTAAGTTCATCTCTAGGAGAAAAAACACGTCTCCTTCCTGAGCGGCATGACGGCTGCGTGGTCCCATGGTGTTTATACTTGTGTACTATTGTTTGTACAGATGAACGTGGTACCTTCAGGCGTTTGGAAATTGCTCCCAAGGATGAACCAGACTTGTGGAGGTCTACAATTTGTTTTCTGAGGTCTTGGCTGCTTTCTTTTGATTTTCACATGATGTCAAGCGATGAGGCACTGAGTTTGAAGGTAGGCCTTGAAATACATCCACAGGTACACCTCAAATTGACTCAAATTATGTCAATTAGCCTATCAGAAGCCATGACATCATTTTCTGGAATTGTCCAAGCTGTTTAAAGGCACAGTCAACTTAGTGTATGTAAACGTCTGACCCACTGGAATTGTGATACAGTGAAAAAATCTGTCTGTAAACAATTGTTTGGGAAAATTGTGTCATGCACAAAGTAGATATCCTAACCGACTTGCCAAAACTATAGTTTGTTAACAAGAAATTTGTGGAGTTTTAGAAAAACGAGTTTAAGACTCCAACATAAGTGTATGTAAACTTCCGACGTCAACTTTTTGTATCTCGCTCTCGTAAGACATGATATAGGCCCAGTCCTCAGGCAGATAAAAAGATGTGAAATGATTTGTTAGGCCTACCGTCAAAAATACCAAACAATCTCTTATTTTCACAATGTGCAGTTTATAGATCACTTTTTCTCCTGAGTGTTTTATTTTGTCTTTTGTTGTTTACTTTGGGTAAAGCATTGTTAGTCCCATTCCACTGTGCCTCTTTTTCCCCTTTTGTATAGAACGAGGAATTGGCCCTGACAGGCTCCTGTCCTATAGGGAGATCTCAATTTTTGCCAACCCACACCACTGACGCCATCATTAGGGTTTTGATCAACAGCAGTGCGAACGGGGGGGGGAAATGACTAACTACAGTGAGGAGGCAGTTTAGCATAGCTTCCTGGAATGTCTGATTTTACCTCTTGTCAGGGGCTATTAAAGGAAGCTGGGTTAATCTTTCTGGAAATCTTCTTTCCACTCAGGGAGGAGTGCCTGCCTTAAATTCCGTACTACTCCCATGAAGCTGACAGGAACCATCATACCACTGTGGTATGTATAAGCTAATAAAATGAAGGTACTGCTGACTTTCTATTGCTACTGTCTGTTGCTCTTCTTTGAACGACTGACCTGAATGACACCCATGTACATATTACCTCGACTAACCCATACCCCTGCACATTAACTCAGTGCCAGTACCCTCTGTATATAGCCTCTTTCTTATTTTGTTGCTTTTTTATTTAGTTAATAGTCACTAACTGCGTTGTTGGTTAAGGGCTTATAGGTAAGCATTTCACTTTAAGTTCTGCACATGTGACAAATACATTTTGATTTGATTGCTAGTGACAGCTGGTTTTGAAAGAACAACAAACCTGTCCTTTTTGGCTGCTTTAATTCCCCCGAATGGACTGTTTTACAGTGCTCTCTCTCTAATACACACACACTTTGTATCACCATATCACCACTCACATATGGCTGCATAATGAACTAATAGATTTAAATGCACAATTTGAGTTTTGGGGTTAATCAAACGTAGTTAAAAATTGTGTGAAGTGCTGAACCCATTCAACAGCCTGGGCCAGGCTTTTAGGGCAAAGGGCCATGCTTCCTAAGAGATTCCCACACACCCAGAACAAGATTTTTAATACCAGCAGCACTCCACTCACCTCTCTTCTTGTTAGATGAGGCACGCACAGTTAGATGGATGGATTAGCAAATGAATTGCAGACCCCTCTAAAGACCCCCTCAAACTCATTTGTCATTCAGTCTGCATCTGTAATTCGCACGCTTTGAGTTTGAGTCGCTGCATGTTTTTTCAAACAACTTTAACTTATCAAATGCCATCTTTTATTAAGGTCAAAAACAATCTCATACCTCGACCTACACATTGTATAAGTTGTTTTTGTATGTGGAGTGTATTTAACTGTGCAGTTTCCCTATCACCATTGTTTTTTCCTCCCCCATTATTCAGTGCTCTAGCTGAACGAACATACTAGCTGGGCCTTATCAGTGGCACTCCATATGGATGTCTAGTCTGTTGCTAAGGCCAGCAGGCTGTGTTAAGCCACCCTGCACCCTGCCTGACTCCTCACTAAATCACCTGTGTCACTGCCTGCTGCCTGTCTCTCCCATGTGACAGAGAGGGAGCAGAACAGGGTATAGCAGCTCAGCCATCCACACCCTGCCCTGAGGATTCCTTTACCCAGTACCAACCATCTCTCTCTTTCTCTGTCTCTCTGCAGTGTGTGGGGGGCCGATGGGTCTGCTCTTTAGAGACCCCAATTATCCCTGACTAGCAGACCTCCTGAACGTGCAGAGGAAGTGCAGCTATGTCATGGCAGCTGGAATAGTGATGGGATGATTAGCGCAAGCCACGTCTCTCATTTCTGCTAAATAGTTCACATGAAATAACCACTTGTGCACAACAGCAGATTTACTTTATATAGGCCTAGTACACACTGTCCTGTAGGCAGTGTGTACTATATAAGCTGTGTTGATATGATGTTGTTGGTGTAGTGTTGATGTGATATTGAGGTGGTGGTGGTGTTCAGTTCATGTCAACTTTGATAAAGGTCATTTGTCCTCTGAGCTGCCCTGGTTGGGTCTGGGCTATTCTAGCCAAGCCATAACTGAGAGATTAATTTATCATTAGGCTGCTCCATCCAAAGTCCCCTCCTTCATCAGCTCAAGTCGGCTATCTCAGCCTGACTGTTGCCTCCGGGCCTTATTGCAGGAGAAAGAGGGTCAATGTCGAAGAATGTGCTGTCGGGTGCGTTAATGTTGCGTTCAATTGCATAAACCTTTTGAGCGGGCCTCATCAGTCTTTAAACATTGGACAGCTAGGGGAAAGATGGCTATGTGAGTTAGGTAGTTTGAGAAGGCATGATGCAAGAGTGTGTGTGTGTGGCTCATTTTAACCATAACTGGTATACTCCTAGTTCTTTCGGGAATAATATCTCAATAAATATGAATACTTTTGTGACAATCGGGTATTTGCAATGCAGACCATGCTTCCTCCTCTCCCAGTGAGTGGCAAGGGCAGAGAGGTGCTGTCTTTGGGAGACAGACAGACTGGTATGCTTTGGCTATGACAGACAGACGGATGTAGTGAATAAATAGACTGTGTGGTATGCTTTGGCTTTGGACAGGCAGATGGATGGGCGGGCAGTGCGGTGTGCTTTGGCTGGGGCTGCTGCTCTGTGAGCCTGGGAGGGCCAGATGTTCCCATGCAGACACACGGGTGAGATGTTCGCCATGCAGGATAAGGGCTGGGAGCTAGCGCACTCTGCAGTGGGGGCACGCATGCATACGCACAAACGCACAAAGGACATGAAGGGATCCCAAATGTCTGCCACTTTCTTCCCCTGGCAACACACCTTTAGACACCCTGGCTCACAGAGAAGGATCTCTTTTATCCCAGACAGGCCCTGTGTTGATGTCAACATTGACATTGAGCTGACCTTACCTGCTGCTGTACATGGATAGAAAATATAATTGTTTGGGCTTTCGGGTTGTATCGACCAGGAAATCCAGCACATGGAGGGAAAGGGGCCTGGCATACAGGGAGGGCAGGGAAGGCTTAGTCTCACCACATTTTGGTGTGCATCTCTGACTGTGTGTGTGTGTGTGTGTGTCTGTGTGTATTTAGGCTATATGTATAAGAGATCAGGATAGTTTAATGGCGCTGTGGATAAATGTTCCAAGCCAGACTGAGTGCGGCGTTGCTCTGCTCAGTTCTGTGGCTGGTTGTGTAACACTGCCTGTCTGCATGGTGGTTTGTGTGTGTTAAGCCCTTTTAGGATGATTTAATGGCCTTAGCTCTCCCACAGCTCAGACTACTGGAGCTGCAGTGAGCCTCCTCCTAAATCAAACTGCTTTACACCCTGGTGCTGCTGCTGCTGACCTATGCTGGAGTCTCCTCTCGCAAGTGTGTCTGTCCTCAGAGCGAGGAACAGCTGCATTGATTTGGATCTGTTTGCTGAGCACTCAGAGGAGAAATGATAGCCGTTGAAACACCTGGAGAGGGGGGTGTCGGGAACCACTGTCCCACATGTGTACACGCACAACCCCACCTCTGATTCCTATGTGAGGACAGTCTGGGATCCCAATCAGCAGCACTTTAAAAGCTTTCCTCTTTCTCCCTTTAATCACAGGCTCAATTTGTCACCAGCGTGTCCAATTTCTGATAAGAGCTTGAATGTGAGCGAGCGAGGCAGGGGAAGAGCAGCACAAAATGGATGCACCTGCTCATAAATGAAATCAAGCCACTCCATCTTCATTTCCCTATGCTGCTACGCTAGCCTGCCTGGAACAATGCTGTTGCGCATTAGCTCGGCTCTGTCCACACACAAACACAGGCTGGGTCTGAAATGGCACCCTCTTCCCTATATAGTGCACTACATTTGACCAGGACCCATATAGTGCACTATATAGGAAATATGATGCCATTTCTACAGACACTGAGTCAAGCCCATTTGAGACTAAACCAAAATGGAGAGGGTGGAGTGCGCAGTCATGTGTTTGGGCTGCTGACAGGCATTAAACTGTTTTTCACTAGTTTGACCAGTCAGATAACACACAACACTGGCATCTGTCCCGCTCTCCTCTCTCTGCCTGCCTGCTTGTGCAGTATGCACTCAATCACACACATTTTGAAGCACACGTCCACATTTTGAATCAAGCTACACAGTACGCGCACCTTTATGTCACATTTTGACTCACTCATACAGTATCTCACACCCACCCTTCGAAGCACTCACAGCTCATACACACATTTTTGCTGGGAATGTTACCTTGGGCATACCTGTAATTCCATACATAAGTGGCTGTGTGGTAGGTTTCTCTGATGTAAGACCACACCACAGCTATGTGACACATTAGGGCTTCTGAAACCCTAGTGTCCCTTCAGGGTGCATCACAGCTTCCTGCTGTTTTACAACCCACATGATTCTCACATTTAACCCACCCTGCCAACCATGCACACTCCCTCTCTCTCTCTGTCCTGTAGTATTGGTCGATAAATGTATAGGGTTGCAAAATTCCCAGGTTTTCTAGAAATCCCAGTGTCAAGATTCATGGAATCGGGAGGGATTAAGCAGGAAATCTGTGAATCCTCCAACCAGGATTTCTGGAAAATTTAAATTATACTCCTGTTGTCTGGCTTGTACATGTGCAATCTACACATGTAGTATTTCTCTATCTGCAGTTGTGCTTTTGTTCATTTCCATGTAAAAGGATCCATGTGCACCAACATGTGAATTCATAGGAGCATGTTAAATTGGGTGTCAAATGAAAGCTGAGCCTATATTTCTGAGAAATTAAGGCATATATATGTTTTTCAACCCTTTTTCTGTCACTAAAAATGTGGAAGAAGCCAAGGCTTTGATTTCTGGTCAAACAGTTAGAAGATGGGTCTTAGAACACATCTACCAGAAAAGGTCTTAAAAGGTATTAGAAATGCATCAAAACAAAATGATGTTGAAGTAAAGACACCTGCCAACTAATAAACACTTATGTTTCATTTTGGAGAAATTGAAGAAACACTGCTTTGTGCCTTGAAATTCCATTACAAAAAACACCTCTAAGATATTTTCTCATTTCTCTCCCTCATGAGAAGGGAGAATAATGAAAGTTCACAGAAGTAACAAGTTAAGATGGGCCTATCGATTAATTCGTGTTTTTACTGATACCAAATCGGTAACGGAATTTCTACAATTTGGATTGGCTACAATGGGAAATCATAGTAGTCACAAACCACAGTTGGGTTCACAAATTTGGACAGCACAGTACTAGGGATGGGCACGGTTATTCCAGTATCCGAACGGACGTTAGTATTCGATTTACTTGGGAGAGTATTCATTTTTTAATAGACCATTACATTCAACATTTTAATAAAACAACAGTTTTATGAGTTTGAGTGTGCCCCATTAAAAAAAAACAATGTTGTTGTCGGTCAATCAAAGTGACGCTACAGTCGGTCTCCATTAGGGGTCGACCGATTAATCAGAATGGGCTGTTTTAATTAGGGCGCCAATTTAAAAATAAAAATAAAATTGTTTTTAAAAAATAATTTAATTTAATTGAACCTTTTATTTAACTAGGCAAGTCAGTTAAGAACACATTCTTATTTTCAATGACAGCCTAGGAATGGTGGGTTAACTGCCTTGTTCAGGGGCAGAACGACAGATTTTCACCTTGTCAGCTCGGGGGATCCAATCTTGCAACCTTACAGTTAACTAGTCCCACGCTATAACCACCTGCCTCTCGTTGCACTCCACAAGGAGACTGCCTGTTACGCGAATGCAGTAGAAGCCAAGGTAAGTTGCTAGCTAGCATTAAACTGATCTTATAAAAAACAATCAATCAATCATAATCACTAGTTAACTACACATGGTTGATGATATTACTAGTTTATCTAGCGTGTCCTGCGTTGCATATAATCGATGCAACGCTGGGGGATGATTTAACAAAAGCGCATTTGCGAAAATAGCACAAATGTTGGACGACTGTACCTAACCATAAACACCAATGCCTTTGTTAAAATCAATACGCAGAAGTATATATTTTTAAACCTGCATATTTAGCTAAAGGAAATCCAGGTTAGCAGGCAATATTAACCAGGTGAAATTGTGTCTTCTCTTGCGTTCATTGCACGCAGAGTCAGGGTATATGCAACAGTTTGGGCAGCCTGGCTCATTGCAAACTAATTTGCCAGAATTTTATGTAATTATGACATAACATTGAAGGTTGTGCAATGCAACAAGAATATTTAGACTTAGGGATTCCACCCGTTAGATAAAATACAGAACAGTTCCATATTTTACTGAAATAATAAACGTTTTGTTTTCGAAATGATAGTTTCTGTATTCGACCATATTAATGACCTAAGGCTCGTATTTCTGTGTGTTATAATTAAGTCTATGATTTGATATTTGATAGAGCAGTCTGACTGAGCGATGGTAGGCAGCAGCAGGCTCGTAAGCATTCATTCAAACAGCACTTTTGTGTGTTTTGCCAGCATTTCTTCACAAGCAGAGCTCTGTTTATGACTTCAAGTCTATCAGCCTAATGGCTGGTTAGCGGGGTGCACGCTAATAACGTTTCAAAGGTCACTCGCTCTGAGACTAGGAGTAGTTATTCCCCTTGCAGAGGGCTTTTGTGGAGCGATGGGTAACGCTGCTTCGAGTGTGGCTGTTGTCGATGTGTTCCTGGTTCGAGCCCAGGTAGGGGCGAGGAGAGGGACGGAAGCTATACTTACACTGGCAATACTGTAGTGCCTATAAGAACATCTAATAGTCAAAAGGTATATGAAATACAAATGGTATAGAGAGAAATAGTCCTATAAATACTATATTAACTACAACCTAAAACCTCTTACCTTGGAATATTGAAGTCTCATGTTAAAAGGAACCACCAACTTTCACATGTTCTCATGTTCTGAGCAAGGAACTCAAATGTTAGCTTTTTTACATGGCACATATTGCACTTTTATTTCTCCAAAACTTTGTTTTTGCATTATTTAAACCAAATTGAACATGTTTCATTATTTATTTGAGGCTAAATTGATTTATCGATGTATTATATTAAGTCAAAATAAGTTCATTCAGTATTGTTGTAATTGTCATTATTACAAATAAAAAAATATAAAATAGGCCGGATTTTTAATTGGTTTCGGCTTTTTTTGGTCCTCCAATAATCGGTATCGAAAAATCATAATCGGTCGACCTCTAGCCTTCATGTGTAGGAAGTGAAGTGGGATTTTTCTAATCAATGCAAAATGGAATAAAAATAGCAGAATTAAATTGGCTAAATGTAGAGTAGGCTACAATGATCAACCTACGGAAGGCGGGGGGCAATTTCATAAATATTGATGCATCTCAACATAGAAGCCATTTGGGTGATTCGGTTGAGACTTGAGTGCATGACTTCACTCTGAGCCCTTGACAAAACAAAACATGGCGGACAATTTCTCTCGCCTCGCATATGAAACTAGTAGTACCCACCAAATTCAATGACAGTTAAAATTTAAATACGAATCTGACATTCCCGCTCCCCAATAACATTGTCTCCGAGGACGGCTTGCTAGCTAGCTACAGTATTTGATTCATATCAGCCGCTTTCTTATTGAACAGCTCAGCTAGCTAGTGAAATGCTCATTTGCAATGCTAGCTAGCTACCGTTAGCTAGACTCGGGAGCTCATGTGGACATACTGTAGGCTTCAGGAGCCAGCCAGCTGGTTAGATATGATTGCACCATAATGCAACAACTGGCTACTAGTTTGTTTTCAGACAAATATTTTCAACTCATCAACCTAGTTTATCCACTGGCCACCTCTTTTAGGAGGATAGCTAATTACTGAAATCTAGCTGGCTAGATCACTGGCCAGGCAGTAGCCACTAACTAATCTTGGACACACAACCTATTCTTTGATACATTTGGATTAACTTGGTCATATCAAGCAACACAGACCATTTGTGGAATGGAAAAATAACAATTAGTGGGCTCGTTTTTGTGAATGATCGGACAGTGAAAGTAAAATAGATTGGTAGCTAGCTGGTGATGCTTTTATTTATTATTTGGTGATCAAGCTTAAGCTGGGTTTCCCAAACAGCATGAGCTAGATGGCTCTGTGGAGAATCTGTGTGACATCACCCGACTGGGTCTGTCGACATTGCCCTCGCTTTCCTACGGAAAGACAATTCGCAACAGTTAGGTTCTTGTTTCATATAGAGTTGTTGTAGACATTGGATGTAGAGCACAGCAAAATAGCCTCAATTAGCCTTTCTAGCTAGCTTCTTTACAACAATTTGATTCAGTCAAGAGGCACAAAAGTTTTTTATTTTTAAGTATTACCCCTTTTATCTCCCCAATTCCGTGGTATACAATTGGTAGTTAGTCTTGTCTCATCGCTGCAACTCCCGTACGGACTCGGGAGAGGCGAAGGTCATCCTAAACACAAGCCTCACTGCTTCTTGACACAATGCCCACTTAACCCAGAAGCTAGCTGCACCAATGTGTTGGAGGAAACACTGTCCACCTGGTGACTGTGTCGGCGTGCACTGCATCCGGCCCGCCACAGGAGTCGCTAGTGCGTGATGGGACAAGGACATCCCTGCCAGCCAAACCCTCCCCTAATCTGGATGACGCTGGGCCAATTGTGCGCCACCCCATGGGTCTCCCAGTCGCGGCTGTCAGTGACAGGACCTGGACTCGAACCCAGAATCTCTATTGGCACAACTAGCACTGCCTTAGACCACTGCACCACTCAGGAGGCCTGTGATAGACAAACTTGTTGCTGTTATCTCTCTAGCGTGAGTCTGGCTACTTTCTCTCTCTCCCCCATTCCATGCCACGTACATAGACTTTCACACAGACCTGTCCCTGCTCCTCTCTTGCCCCTTACCAACCCTCCTGCGGAAACAAGTTTTTTTTAAATAAATAAATATATAGATATATATATATATAACTTTTTCCACATTTTATGTTACAACCTTAATCTAAAATGGATTTTAAAAATACTAATCCTCAGCAATCTACACACAATACCCCATAATAACAAAGCGAAAACAGATGTTTAGAAATTTGTGCAAATGTCTTACGTAAATAAGATATGTTTTTATTTTTTAAGTCTTCAGACCCTTTGCTATTAGACTCGAAATTGAGCTCAGGTGCATCCTGTTTCAATTCATCATCCTTGACATGTTTCTACAACGTGATTGGAGTCCACCTGAGGTAAATTTCAATTGATTGGACATGATTTGGAAAGGCACACAAGTCTATATAAGGTCCCACAGTTGACAGTGCATGTCAGAGCATAACCAAACCATGAGCTCGAAGGAATTGTCCGTAAAGCTCAGAGACAGGATTGTGTCGAGGCACAGATCTGGAAAAGGGTACCAAAGCATTTCTGCAGCAATGGTCCCCAAAAACACAGTGGCCTCCATTCTTCAATGGAAGAAGGTTGGAACCACCAAGGGTCTTCCTAGAGCTGGCCGCCCGGCCAAACTGAGGAATCGGGGGAGAAGGGCCTTGGTCACAGAGGTGACCAAGAACCTGATGGTTACTCTGACAGAGCTCTAGTGTTCCTCTGTGGAGATGGGATAACCTTACAGAAGGACAACCATCTCTCCAGCACTCCACAAATATGGCCTTTATGGTAGAGTGGCCAGACGGAATCCAAAAAGGCACATGAAAGCCCGCTTGGAGTTTGGAAATAGGCACCTAAAAGACTCGGACTATGAGAAACAAGATTCTCTGGTCTGATGAAACCAAGATGGAACTCTTTGGACTGAATCCAAGCAGGCTGTTATGTGCCTAATACTGTGGTGTGGCTTCCGTCTGGCCACTCTCCCATAAAGGCCTTATTGGTGGAGTACTGCAGAGATGTGAGAACCTTCCAGGAATGCCATCTCCACATAGGAACTTTGAAGCTCTGTCGGTGACCATCGTGTCTTGGTTGTGCCAAACATCTTCAATTTAAGAATTATGAATGTGTTCTCGGGGACCTTCAATGTTGCATACATTATTTATTTATTTATTTATTTATTTATTTTTTATTTTTTTGTCCCTTTCCCCAGATATGTGCCTCAACACAATCCTGTCTTGGAGCTCTACGTACAATTGCTTCAACCTCATAGCTTGGTTTTTGCTCTGACATGCACTGTCAACTGTGGGACCTTTATAGACAGTTGTGTGCCTTTTCAAATCATGTCCAATCAATTGAATTTACCACAGGTGGACTCCAATCAAGTTGTAGAAACATCTCAAGGATGGTCAATGGAAACAGAATCTACCTGAGCTCAATTTCGAGTCTCATAACAAAGGGTCTGAATACTTATGTAAATAAGGTATTTCTGTTATTTAAAAAATAAAATAAACGTGCTAAACTGTTTAGACAGTTCTCTTTGTCATTGTGGGATAGCTGTATGCTGTGCGCGTGTGATACATGGTGACTAACGAAAATATACCCTCGCCAATTTAATTCCAGTAAATTATGCTGATTAACCTATAGACTGATAAGCATGACCTGTTAAATGTGTTTTCTGCAGCTAACCGATCAATGGTTAACCGTGAACATCCCTAGTACTGAACTGAACTCTACTGTTCTGTGCTGTACTGTACTCTACGGAGCTCTACTGTTCTGTACTTTGATGTCAAAACTTATGAAACATATGTCTATGATTGGTTCAGATTTGACCAACCAAATGTTCTATTGTTGGGGCAGAGCTCATTAAAATAATAGCCAGTGTGTAGAATCATACCCCAATATACAAAAAGGCATATTTGTAACTTTTGTGTACCTATTTGGGAAACATCACCATGAAGACATTCATATCTATAATTATGCATTTCTTTGTAGTACAGATCAGGGACACATGATGAAATTCTGTTATCGGGTGTAAATCCACTTCACTTACTGTAGTTCAATAACCAAAATTTAAAAAAAATCTACGTCAATGTGTCATGTCGTAGCTGACACCCCATTCTTTCTGCAGACATCGTTGAATCTTAAATTGGACCAGATATGAGTTTTTGGAAAATGTGGACACAAAAAAACAGAGATTTTACAGAAATTCTGTTACTGAACTTTGGATCTGCACAATTCTGCCAGGAAATGTGTTTTTGTAAAATGTTCAGTGTAAATTGTTATAAGTAGTCCTGTGCATGGACTTGTATGGTTTGTTAAACTTTGAAATCATTGGTTTTTGTTTAGCAAACATTATTTTTCAGCTCAATTCCGTTATCGTGGAATTGCCCTTTTACAAACACTACATAGCTTGGTGTCAGACATCTCCACGTGATTGACTGGCTGCATTGTTGTCTCCTTTGATAAAGAGTAAAGCTCTTAGATTACATTGATGTGGGATTTAGAAAAGACAAAAGGGACAATGTTGCTCTTGTATGAAGACGATAAGGCCTATCTCAGGGCTGTAGTATGGTTAGCCTACCCCTGAGGGTGTACTGCAGGGTAGGGGGTCTCCTCTAATGTGGCGTGCAAGTCGCTCTCCCTCAGTTATCAGTCATCATGTACCAATCTGTGTTTGAACAGATGCAGGCCAGGACTGCTCCAAACCGAACTGTCAAGTGTCACTCTTAATTGCAAAGCAGGAAGTGTAATGGCTACCACAGATCCTTGCCACGGCTGTTTTTATTCATATCCCCTGACTGATTAATTATAAAGGCTAGCGCTAGGTGTTTTTAACACTAGGTGTATTTAGAGTGTGACTAAAATCAAATGTAGGACTTTTAAATTGTGTGTTTAAAAACCTACAGCTGTCCAGAGATCTCAATATGGTTTTTAATGCATGTCAGCCATTGGGGATTCTCTCCCTGTGTGGTTGGTTTTTAGACAATCACATCTCTGAAAGCAGTTGGTTTTTTCTGCACTGTGAATGGATGTAGAGTGGAAAGATAGAAAAGTTAATAAGTAGCCCCACACTCACACTCCTGTCTCGCACTTTCCACATTAACTTCTTGATGCACCCATCCCGTTAGCGGGATCATTTTCGTCAACATCCGCTGAATTGCAGAGCGCCAAATTTAAATTACTAAAAATATTTTATTTTCATGAAATCACAAGTGCAATATAGAAAAACACAGCTTAGCTTGTTGTTAATCCACCTGGCGTGTCAGATTTCAAAAAAGCTTTTCAGCGAAAGCATACCAAGCGTTTATGTAAGGACAACTCTCTCAGCAGACAAAACATTACGAACAGCTAGCAGCCAAGAAGATTGGTCACGAAAGTCAGAAAAGCAATAAAATGAATTGCTTACCTTTTGATCTTTGGATGTTTGCACTCACAATACTCCCAGTTACACAATAAATGTTCCTTTTGTTCCATAAAGATTATTTTTATATCCAAAATACATTTGGTTGGCGCTTATGTTCAGAAATCCACAGGCTCGAGCGGTCACGACTGGGCAGACAAATTCCAAATTGTATCCGTAAAGTTTGTAGAAACGTGTCAAACGTTTTTTATAATCAATCCTCGGGTTGTTTTTACAATATATAATCGATAATATTTCAACTGGACGATAGCTTCTTCAATAGGAGAGAGAAAATGTCTGCTCCACTCTGTTGCGCATGCAAAATGCTGCTGGCACCCAGCCATCCAATAACGCAATGTGATCTTTCTTGCTCATTTTTCAAAATAAAAGCCTGAAACTATGTCTAAAGACTGTTCACAACATGTGGAAGCCATAGGAAAAGGAATCTGGTTGATATCCCTTTAAATGGAGCAAAGGCAGGCAATGGAACAGAGAGCTTTCAGGAAAAACAGCACTTCCGGGTTGGATTTTCCTCAGGTTTTCGCCTGCAATATCAGTTCTGTTATGCACAGACAATATTTTGACAGTTTTGGAAACTTTAGAGTGTTTTCTATCCTAATCTGACAATTATATGCATATTCTAGATTCTGGGCCTGAGTAATAGGCAGTTTCATTTGGGTACGTTTTTCATCCAAACATCAAAATACTGCCCCCTACACTCAACAGGTTAAGGAGTCAAGTGGGTGAGTGGTAATTAGTGGGTGTGTGTTGTAATGACTGGCCACAGGATGAGATCAGGTCAGGACGCCTCCAGTTCATATCTCCCAACTCATACACTCACTCACTCAGTCCTAGGAGCCCTGTGTCTAATATGCTATACCTACGTATGTAGGTAAGTAAGTTTGACCAGGCCATAAGAGATAGGATCCCATTTCAGACGCACCCCCAGTTTCCTCCCCCAGCTAGAGGATGAGGAGCCAATCAGTACTTTGTTGGCTAATTGGCTGGGCAGGCTCAGTGGCTCTCATTAAGGCTAAAAGCATCCTCATGCTTCCCATCCGAAACAGTTTGGAACCATTCGTGCATATTGTGACATTTTTGGTCTTCTACGCCCATTTGACGGTGATTGGTCAACAGTAGGGATTCTTCAATGAACTGTTTGTCATTCAATGAGAGACAAATAGTTTTTATGCAAAGGTTTTCACATAAATACTGTACCTAGAATCTTACATGTAAAGTTGTGCGACTAAGATCTGCAAAAACGTCAAAATGAATGACAGGTTTCTTGAGTTATTCTGACTACGATGGGCAAACCAGTAAATTGCTGCTTTTTTTCTCATGTTTCAAGCGAAGGGTTTTTTAAGGCAGGGTTTTTGTTCCTGGGGCCCCACCTTTGCACGTTTTGGTTTTTGCCCTAGCACTGCACAGCTGAGTCAAATAACCAACTCGTTATCAAGCTTTGATTATTTGATTCAGCTGTGTAGTGCTAGGGCAAAAACCAAGTGGGGGCCCAGGACCGAGTTTGGGAAACTCTACAATAAAAACAATGTATACAGGGCTCTCTTGTAAAATGAAATGTTTTATCTCAATGTGACTCCCTATTTAAATAAAGGTTAAATATAAATAAATGTTTGTTCGCCTAGCCGAGCAAAACTTTTTAAAATGAGAGCAACTGATGGTTAATGACCGACAGAACACAATGGATTAGGGATGAGGCCAATGGGGTGATACGTGATCACCGTAGCCGCTAGCCAGTAAGCACAAACTATTCAACAATGAAAATGTTCTAAAACATAATGCAACCATGCCATATTGCTCTCTTGAATAATGTAACAATTCACAAGCATTTTTTGCAGACAAAGGGTTTGTTTTCTCGTCTGTAGGATACACTCATTACATTTTATCTTCAAGAAAAAAGCAGAGTTACTGTAACAGATTGTCTTCATGAAGTAATGTTAGCCTATCAAATGTATTTTTAACCCTCTCTCACCAATATAAAAAGTAAAGTAGGCCTAACTTAGAACATTACTACAAACCAGGCTTAATTTGTATCGATATCATGAAAATCATGTGGTAAAAGCAAATTGCGATTGGAAACATGGGTATAAATTAATTCACCTTGACGAGCCTAGAAGTTCAGCATCCCGGGGTCGCCTCTTCACTGTTGACGTTGAGACTAGTGTTCTTGCGGGTACTATTTTAATGAAGCTGCCAGTTGAGGACTTGTGACGTGTCTGTTTCTCAAACTAGACACTAATGTACTTGTCCTCTTGCTCAGTTGTGCACCGGGGCCTCCCACTCCTCTTTCTATTCTGGTTAGAGGCAGTTTGTGCTGTTCTGTGAAGGGAGTAGTACACTGTTGTACGAGATCTTCAGTTTCTTGGAAATTTCTCACATGGAATAGACTTTATTTCTCAGAACAAGAATTGACTGAGAAGAAAGTACTTTGCTCCTGGCCATTTTGAGCCTGTAATCGAACCCACAAATGCTGATGCTCCAGATACTCAAGTAGTCTAAAGAAGGCCCGTTTTATTGCTTCTTTAATCAGTACAACAGTTTTCAGCTGTGCTAACATAAGTGCAAAATGGTTTTCTAATGATCAATTAGCCTTTTAAAATGATCAATTTGGATTGGCTAACACAATGTGCCATTGAAACACGGGAGTGATGGTTGCTGATAATGGGCATCTGTACGCCTATGTAGATATTCCATTAAAAATCAGCTGTTTCCAGCTACAATAGTCATTTACAACATTAACAATGTCTACACTGAATTTCTGATCAATTTGATATTTTACTGTGCAAAAAAAGTAGTTTTTCTTTCAAAAACAAAGACATTTGTAAGTGACCCCAAACTTTTGAACGTGTGTGGATGGTTGGTGGCAAGAAAAAGTGTGTGAACCCTCTGGAAATACCTGGATTTCTGCATTAATTGGTCATAAAATTTGATCTGATCTTCATCTAGGTCACAACAAACAGTCTGCTTAAACTAATAAAACACACACAATTCTAAGTTTTCATGTCTCTATTGAACACATTGTGTGAACATTCACAGTGCAGGGTGGAAAAAGTATGTGAACCCTTGGATTTAATAACTGGTTGACCCTCCTTTGGCAGCGATAACCTCAACAAAACGTTTTCTGTAGTTGCGGATCAGAACTGCACAAAGGTCTGCACAAAGGTCTGGAGGAATTTTTTACCATTCCTCTTTACATAACTGTTTCAGTTCAGCAATATTCTTGGGATGTCAGGGGTGAACTACTCTCGAGGTCATGCCACAGCATCTCAATCGTGTTGAGGTCAGGACTCTGACTGGACCATTTCAGAAGGCAAATTTTCTTCTGTTGAAGCCTTTGTTTTGGGTCGTCCTGTTACATCACCCAACGTCTATTGAGCTTCAATTGGCGGACAGATAGCCTAACGTTCTCCTGCAAAATGTCTTGATAAATTTGGGAATTCAGTGTTACGTCAATGATGGCAAGCTGTCCAGGCCCTGAGGCAGCAAAGCAGCCCCAAACCATGATGCTCCCTCCACCATACTTTACAATTGGGATGAGGTTTTGATGTTGGTGTGCTGTGACCATTTTTCTGCACACAGTGTTGTGTGTTCCTTCTAAACAACTCAACTGTAGTTTCATCTGTCCACAGAATATTTTGCCAGTAGCACTGTGGAACATCCAGGTGCACTTTTGCAAACTTCAGACATGCATAAATGTTTTTTTTTCGACAGCAGTGGCTTCTTCCGTGGTGTCCTCCCATGAACACCATTCTTGTTTAGTGTTTTACGTATCGTAGACTTGTCAGAGATGTTGGCATGTTCCAGAGACTTCTGTAAGTCTTTAGCTGACACTCTAGGATTCTTCTTAACCGCATTGAGCATTCTACGCTGTGATCTTGCAGTCATCTTTGCAGGACAACCACTCCTAGGGAGAGTAGCAACAGTGCTGAACTTTCCATTTATAGACAATTTGTCTAACCGTGGAATGATGAACATCAAGGCTTTTAGAGATCCTTTTGTGACCCTTACCAGCTTTATGCAAGTCAACCATTCTTAATCTTAGGTCTTCTGAGATCTCTTTTGTTCGAGGCATGGTTGACATCAGGCAATGCTTATTGTGAATAGCAACTCAATTATTTTTATTTTTTTATTGGGTAAGGCAGCTCTAACCAACATCTTCAATATTGTCTCTGTGATAGGAGTCAGCTAACCTGAAGTCCAGACTCCAATTAGCTTTTGGAGAAGTCATTAGCCTAGGGGTTCACATACTTTTTCCAACCTACACTGTGAATGTTTAAATTATGTATTCAATATAGACAAGAAAAATACAATCTGTGTGTTATAAGTTTAAGCACACTGTGTGTCTATTGTTTTGACCTAGATGAAGATCAGATCTAATTGAATTACCAATTTATGCAGAAATCCAGGTAATTCCAAAGGGTTCACATACTCTTTCTTGCCACTGTGTGTGTGTCTCTCATATTGTAACAGGCTGTTAATGCAATTTCAGGTAAAAATTCAAAAACAAGTATCAAATATTAGGAAAATGTCTATACATTTTAGCTGTTACAAAAACATTGCTCTGCTATTACCATTTATACTGTAGGAGTGTTGGCTCAACGAGGCAGTTCTGTTTACACAGCCCTGCTTCAAAAGGGGCAACTGTCGGGCGAGTGTCGTGCTTCAACTCCGGAGGTAGCGGTCAAGATGTAGCAAGTATGCAGGTTTATATTTTAATAATGTGTAGCTGACGGTATTTTTAGAGGCTCTTATTGTCTAAACCAGCTCTGAGTTGGTCTAGTCTCCCTTCTCTCTCCCTCATCACCACAGCAGCAATTTCTTTGTTTGATTTCTGAACTTTTCTGTTGCTTGTTTGGAAACAGTGCCTCCGTTTCTCCATTTTCCATTCTCTGTGTCTCTCCCCTCCCTCACTCATTTTAAACATACACTGTACACAGTATTACACACATTCTTTTTTGTTGTAAAAAGCAGTCTGTGTTGATGAGGGCTGGCATCTCTATGGTTGAAAAATAAAAATCTGCTCCATCAGGATCTCTTGTGTGAGAATGTCAAACACGCGCACACACGCCATGTATGCACACGCCATGTACACACACATATACTACACTCACACGCCATGTATCCACACACATACCACATGTACACGCCATGTGTATACACACACAGTGGAACAGAACGGCGACCGCTTACATGCCTGTGGGCCCCGGGCTAGCAACAGCACTGTTTCAGCAAATCCTGTTCCGCCTCTGCTGTTTGTACATCCCAGATGGGCTAATGAAGGCCACACTGATGTGAACAGTACGCACAAGAGCAGGCGAGGGCTTTTTTCATTTAGAATGCTCTGGTTCGGAATTCAAGGATAAAAAGCTATTTTCTTTCTGTTCCCCTTTCTCTTTCTTTTACCCCGGCATTCAGCTCTCCTCGCTCGCAAAAGAAAAGTAATTTAATTCTATGTCCCTGGGAGTATGCACACACACTCACGCACACTCTAGGATACAATGAATTTCTCCCAACAAGCTTTTTCCTTGGCTCTATTACTGACCCTATGACCTCAGGGTAAACACGCAATTAAATAACAGCAGCACACAGCCTGTTCTGCTTTCTCCTCTCCTTCTCCCTCAGTCATTATCACAACACAGAGGCTTAGCTCTCTTAATTGCTTTCACCTTCATTTGGGAAAGACTGCTAAGGACTAGTGGTTAATACTCAACCAACCAACCAAACAGGGTTTTCTCACCTTTTTATAGCAAGGAGGCATTTTTCGGAACCATCTTTTCTAATGCTACTTATTTTGATGCTGCACTCTTAGTTTTCATACTTAAATGCACTAGTTTTCCCCTTACATAGGCTACACTACAGCTTAACCCCAGTCTCTTCCTGCCCCGAAAGCGTTGGTTTGTTTTTCTCTGCAATTATCCCTATGATCCATTTCCTAACACTTCCGCCTGAATGTTTAACCAATGCAGATTGCCCTGACGTGGGGAGATATTGACTAATGCAATTATAGCTGGCTGGTGTAATTTTCTAAGTGGCCCTCGCCTCTCACACTGTTTTTTTTAGATGGGTGAGTTGTTCTGCCTGTCTTTCTAACGCCCCTGAGAAATGGAGGAAAGATATAGGCTTGTGTCGCGTCAAATTATTGGAGCAATTTGACATGACATGGCGTCTCTAAATGCCTTGAAGTTGTGCTTGTGACCTTGCATGCATCAGTTTTCAAGTACAGCATTGTCTCATCACTAAACTCTTATAAAAAGAGGCTCACTCAAATAGACAACTATTATAGATGTATGAGTTGTTGTGGTGGAGACTGAAGAGTCACTTGCTGCGTCATCGTGTCATGGGTCTCGAACGCATGTCGATGTTATGTAACGTTGTCGAAAGTGATGTTATGAAAATGCTTTTAGAACATATTAGACGTTTTGAGTTCCTAGCACAAGATTAGAGAGATGAAAATGTCATAGGAATGGTAGAGTACACCTGCTTTATTCATGGCTTTTTGATCTAGATCCTGATCAAGAAGTGAATAAAGTAAAAGCTAAAACTACCAATTTTGAAAGGGGAAAAACAATAAAATACTAACAATCATTATTAACAAGCTGTATAGTCTGGTCAAACATCCACTTGCATATGTTTTCCAGCTCATTCAGCTGTAGGCTATATCACAGTGATTTTCACATTGTCCGGGGCATCAGATCTAAATGCATGATGTCCACATTGACAAATCAGATAGCTAGCATCGAATAAGCTTGTATAGTCCAGTCAAAATCCCACTTCCACATATTGTGTTCATTCAGCGAGCAAAGTCTAGCTGTGTTAAACATTACAGTAGTTTTGAAATGGGCAACGGATAGTACTGTCTTAGCCAGTAAGCTAGCTAACGGCATTGTAATTCCCACAATAAAGTCACTTTTGCAGGCTGATTGTGTACACTGTGCATAAAATGGTATTCAATATGGTTTGCAGTATGTTCTGCAAGGTTAGCTATGTAGGGACGTTGACACAGTCAGTTGCAGCTAGTAAGGCTTGTAATCCAGCTGGATACAGGTGCCTGCCTGGGTCACTGCAGAGTAAAGTCCATATCATACCAATCTAACCCACCTGGGTTATACCATGTGGGCAATTAGGAATCCGTTGGCGTAGCAGAGGCCACGCACACACACGGGGAACAGGGGTGTGGTGAGGAGGAGCATTGATCTTATGAAGCTGCAGCATCTGATAACTCAAAGCTGTGCTAGAGAGAGCCTGACTGTCAACAACGGTCTTACTGCACTTTCTGAGTGTTTGTGTTGTTGAAAGACCATGTTTTTTTTCTGTCTGATATATGTATTTCAAGTTGATGTGGCCTAGTCACTGGGTAGGAGACCAATGCCCTGTCTGTCTTTCTGTCTGCCTGTCTGTCTGGTTTCATCATCTCTTGCTGTAGTCTCTCTACCACTATAGAGCAGAGTGTCAGCTGGAGCATTACCATAGACTGACCTTTGCTTCTGCGCTCCCCAGTTTTCTGACATTCAGGGGCGCTGTAGGTTGAGGTGTGTTTGTGTGCAAAGGAAGTCCCCCCCCAAAACAATTGGACAAGCAGATTATAGATTTAAATTGTCTGAATGGACAAGTAAAATAAATTCCCACAAAAATCACAATGTCAAACAACTAGGCTACTCCAATCAAAATGGGTTCAAAGTGTCCTCCAGTTGCCATGTGTTGTGCACTGTCCTACCAATCTCTGCAGAGTGCTTCGGGGTAGAATTATTGGAGGCCTGCATTTTCTTGATCAAAGTCAGCCTACTGTGGTTGATATTCATTGCTAGTTAGTGAGTTATTTGCCCAGTTATAGCTAATTGTTAAGTCATGAAAATCCTGAAAAGGGCATAGTGTTATGCATCCCTTGCGTGTGCCAGTGCACTTGGGTGTTATCCAGATTGCCATGTCGGGATATTCAGTAATACCGGCACTGAACACAAGGGGCACCATTTTCAAACCTCACTGATCCTCTGTAATCCGAAGGTTAGCAAAACAAACAGATGCATGTAAAATCCAATAGAGAATGCTAACTAAATGCTAATGAGCACATTGCAAACATTTTGTGTCTCTGACCGAAAGTATTTGCAGGACAGACTCTTAAAGTTATTCAAGTAACAAAATACTCAGTGTGCTGCATGCAGAAAACAAATATTAGACAGGAAGACTCTTGATCCAGGGGGGATTCTCTGCTGTTACCAAGTGACCGTAACCACTGAGCTACATGGCTAACTAGCTACTAAAGGCTCCAGTCTCTTGTCATTGTGTGCTTACAAACAAACACTAAGTGACTGGGGACAACCAGTAAACTTCATACTGACAAATTATGTGACGTAGAATGAAGAACACAATCTTTATCATCTAGCGTATTGCACAAGTTCACTGCAGGTATTTACTTAAAAGTAGCTACAAATATTCAAATTCATAAAATAGTTTCAATGGTGTTGTAAAACATCCCATGGCTATATCCAAATACCCCGGTATGCGGTATAATAGTATGTCGCCCAAGCCTACAGCAAACTAACTAGATAACCAGCAAAACGACACAATATGCTTTAAATTGGCTACCTCACTAGTTAAATATTTAGCTAGTTGCATGTATTAATGTAATTGTCATTCCGATGTACTAAAAAACGTTCCACCAGCACTCGTCTATAACCACAAATGGCTGACATGCAGTTGATACGGGTGCACAGTTGATGAAACCAATGCTGCACACTCAAGTTGTAAAACTGTCTCAAGTGCTCAGAATTGGGTGTAATTCTGACACCGTTGGAACGCTGGTATTCTCCTCTATTCAGTACTTCTGACAATGTTCCCCCCTCTCAAAGATATTCTTAGAATATCCTAAATGACAAGGAGCTCCACAGAAAATATTTTATCCTTAAGAATTCCTGGTCTCCGGCAGCGTTTGGAAATGCCGATCTGCGGTCAAGAACGCAGAGTTAATTTCAGCCTATGCTACCCTTCAGTCCCTTGACTTTTTGGCGATGATGGAGACATGGATCACCCCAGAGAACACTGCTACTCCAGCTGCTATCTCTCCATCTGACTATGTGTTCTCACATACCAGTCAAAAGTTTAGGTGTGTCCACTCATTCAAGGGTTTTTCTTTATTTTTACTATTTTCTACATTGTAGAATAATATGGACGACGTCAAACTATGAAATAACGCGTATTTTAGATTCTTCAAAGTAGCCACCCTTTGCCTTGATGATAGCTTTGCACACACTTGGCATTCTTTCAACCAGCTTCACTTGGAATGCTTTTCCAACATTCATGAACGAGTTCCCACATATGCTGAGCACTTGTTGGCTGCTTTTCCTTCACTCTGCGGTTCAACTCATCCCAAACCATCTTAATTGGGTTGAGATCGGGTGATTGTGGAGGCCAGGTCATCTGATGCAGCACTCCATCACTTTCCTCGGTCAATTAGCCCTTACACTGCCTGGAGGTGTGTTGGGTTATTGTCTGGTTGAAAAACAAATAATAGTCTCATTAAGCGCAAACCAGGTGGGATGGCGTATCGCTGCAGAATACTGTGGTAGCCATGCTGGTTAAGTGTGCCTTGAATTCTAAACATCACTGACAGTGTCACCAGCAAAGCACCCCCACACCATCACACCGCCTCCTCCATGCATCATGGTGGGAACCACACATGTGGAGATCATCTGTTCACCTACTCTGCTTCTCACAAAGACACGGCAGTTAGAACCAAAATTCTCAAATTTGGACTCATCAGACCAAAGAACAGATTTTCACCAGTCTAATGTCCATTGCTTGTGTTTCTTGGCCCAAGCAAGTCTCTTCTTATTATTAGTGTCCTTTTAGTATTGGTTTCTTTGCAGCAATTCACCATGAAGGCCTAATTCATGCAGTCTCCTCTGAACAGTTGTGTCTGTTACTTGAACTCTGTGATGCATTTATTTGGGCCGCAATCTGAGGTGCAGTTAACTCTAATGAACTTATCCTCTGCAGCAGAGGAAACTCTGGGTCTTCCTTTCCTGATGTGGTCTTCATCCTCATGAGAGCCAGTTTCATCATAGTGCTTGATGGTTTTTGTGACTTCACTTGAAGAAACTTTCAAAGTTCTTGACATTTTCGGGATTGACTAACCTTCATGTCTTAGTAATGATGGACTGTCGTTTCTCTTTTTTCCACCCCTACAACAAGGTAGGCGTTGGCTCAACAAGGTAACTGATTGGCTCAAATGCATTAAGAAGGAAAGAAATTCCAAAAATGAACTTTAAACAAGGCACACCTGTTAATTGAAATGCATTCCAGGTGACTAGCTCATGAAAGTGTTTGAGAGAATCCCAAGAGTGTGCAAAGCTGCCAAGGCAAAGGGTAGCTACTTTGAAGAATCTAAAATATAATTTGTTTAATACTTTTTTGGTTACTACATGATTCCATATGTGTTATTTCATTGTTTTGATGTCTTCACTATTATTCTACAAAGTAGAAAATAGTAAAAATAAAGAAACCCTTGATTGAGTAGTTGTGTCCGAACCTTTGATTGGTACTGTGTGGGTGTGTATATATAGATAGTTTGGACACACCTGCAGATTCTTCAAAGTAGCCACACTTTGCCTTGATGACAGCTTTGCACACTCTTGGCATTCTGTCAACCAGCTTCATGAGGTAGTCACCTGGAATGCATTTCAATTAACAGGTGTGCCTTGTTACAGGTTAATTTGTGGAATTTCTTTCCTTCTTAATGTGTTTCAGCCAATCATTTGTGTTGTGACAAGGTAGGGGTGGTATACAAAAGATAGCCCTATTTGGTAAAAGACCAAGTCTGTATTTGGACAAGAACAGCTCAAATAAGCAAATAGAAACGACAGTCCATCATTACTTTTTGACATGAAGGTCAGTCAATCTGGAACATTTCAAGAACTTCAAAAGTTACTTCAAGTGCAGTTGCAAAAAACATAAAGCGCTAAGGTGCAGGGTTCAGTAACCGGGTGGTAGCCGGCTAGTAACAGTGACAAAAGTTCAGGGCAGGGTACTGGGTGGAGGACAGCCAGTAGTAACTATTTAACAGTCTGATGGCCTTGAAATAGAAGCTGTTTTTCAGTCTCTCGGTCCAAGCTTTGATGCCCCTGAACTAACCTCGCCTTCTGGATGATAGCGGGGTGAACAGGCCGTGGCTCGGGTGGCTGAGGTCCTTGATTTTCTTGGCCTTCCTGTGACACCGGGTCCTATAGATGTCTTGGAGGGCCGGCAGTGTGCCCCTGGTGATGCGTTGGGCAGACCACACCACCCTCTGGAGAGCCCAACAGGATTCTTTCAATGGTGCATCTGTAAAAGATTGAGGGCCAAGAAGTGTCTTAAGGGCCAAGCCAAATTTCCTCAGCCTCCTGAGATTGAAGAGGTGCTGTTGAGCCACCTTCACCACACTGGCTGTGTGGGTGGACCATTTCAGATTTTCAATGATGTGTACGCCAAGGATCTTGAAGCTTTTCACATTCTCCACTGCGGCCCCATCGATGTGGATGGGGGCGTGCTCCCTCTGCTGTCTCCTGAAGTCCACGATCCACTTCTTCGTTTTGTTAAGTGCCTTGCTCAAAGCCACAACTGTAGCATATATAATATATGGGATCAGAGACCAGCAGCCTTCCATTGTCAATACCAGTGATTTAACATGCATTTTATTTTGTGAAGTGGTTCCTTGCATCATACAGCAAAATGTAAAGTCATGTTTTTGGCCCATGGTTTTTTGCCAAAACATCTGTCCTACTTGTCTGAACAAGTGGCTAAAAAAGTTCATGTCAAGCCCTGGTTTGTGTGTGTGTGTGTTGCATTCCTCTTGGTGTGTATGCAACAAACCAATAAATTGAGATCTTGTTTTGACTGAACCCACCCATCCTCGTCTATCTATATTCTTCTTGAAACACGGGGCGGCAGGGTAGCCTAGTGGTTAGAGCGTTGGACTAGTAACCGAAAGGTTGCAAGTTCAAATCCCCTAGCTGACAAGGTACAAATCTGTTGTTCTGCCCCTGAACAGGCAGTTAACCCACTGTTCCTAGGCCGTCATTGAAAATAAGAATTTGTTCTTAACTGACTTGCCTGGTTAAATAAAGGTTAAAAATAAAAATAAAACACCTGCAACCACACGTCTGCAGTTGATGTGAGGTTGACTACCTCCACCCCAATGTCTTTTGTGTTCTTGAAAAGATTGTCATCCTTGCAGAAAAATATTGGCACTAAGATGAATGAATGGAAAGAGAGGGGGGGGAAATCTTCCTTGCAGCTGTAAGACCGGTGCAGAAATCTTCTATTCCTCAAATCCTTACAGGGAGGAAAAACCAACCTATCAGGCCAATTAAAGTTCATGCGTGGTGACACGTTGAATCAAGGGCAGGGATTGCTGCCATATGGTTGGCCACTGGTCAGGCTGTAAATCAGGAAGAAGAGTGTGCAGGACTGAGGGGGGGGGTCAGGGAGGATGACACAGCATCACCCCTTGCCACATAGAACGGAACAGCAGCAAATCCATGATCTGTCTGGTGGTGTGAAGAAAGTGCACTCCCTCTACCGCCCATTACCCCCGTCAAGCCTCCCCCAGCCCTAACCTCCCTTCCACCTCTCTGTGTGTGTGTGTGTAACTGCCAGCTTCATTAAGGCGTGTTTTGTTTCCCCTCCCAGGGAGGATTTAAATGAGCTGTCATCCTGACCTTTTTCAGCTCCTGTGTTTTTAAAGGGAGTTCATCTCACCCTCTCTCTCCTTCTACAGGGGACAGACACTTTTAAGCCGGCACCCTGCGGCAGACGGCCATGCCAAGGTTGTTTTGTGGGTAATTTCCTTCCTCATAACAACGCGGTGTGTGTGTATGTTTGTCTGTGCTCCGGTGTTTGTTCTGATGCCACACAGCAGCAAAGGAGAAGGGCACGGGGCAACACACTCTGTCGACTTAATTTGCTCCCTGACTGTTCTTCAGTACAAGCATCTGTGGTGTTTTTAATACTGTAACTAAGTGAAGCAGTCTGCAATTAAATCTGTTCTCTCTGCTGATGTTACTGGGTGGCAAGCTCTCACACACATACAGCCTCTCATTATTAAAGTACCTTGTTATTTATTTAATTTTTATACTGTCTCTCTACTCCATTGTTTGATATCCCATAAATGTACTCCTGTTGTGGCTGTTGCGGACTGTAGTAGGGCTGGGCGATATGGCCAAAATAGCATATCATGGTATTTTTCAAATTTATGATGGTATTTTATGTTTTTGATCAAAGGTTCTACATTTTCTTTGAGTAGTGTGTGACCCTAGAGTGGAAACACATTCTAAATGATTTCAATGGGTCTTTCTTCATTCGGATTGTTTTATACTGTTCAATTCAACTTCAAGCTAAAATAATTTATTGCATTTCCATCCATTTCTGTATTTCCTGCACTCATTTCAGATCATTTCCACACTGCCACAATATGGGCAAAAATACTAGACCTTATTTTTAACCAAATATTGCGATTTAGATCAAAACACTTGGATTAACTTTTGGAATCGTGGAAATAGAATGTTTATTATAATTATATAGTTAGAATATAAATAATAGTGGGCACTTTGAATG